>NC_136512.1:45051897-45474397 GCF_053919585.1 Euprymna scolopes
CGTACATATACGTATACACACACATATATATACATAAACACACACACATATATATACATAAACATACATATATATACATAAACACACACACATATATATACATAAACACACATATATATACATAAACACACACACATATATATACATAAACACACACATATATATACATAAACACACACACACACACATATATACATAAACACACACACATATATATACATAAACACACACACACATATATATACATAAACACACACACACATATATATACATAAACACACACACACATATATATATACATAAACACACACACACTATATATATATATATATATATATATATATATATATAGATGCAGCGTCATCAAGTGTGCTATATTCGAATTCGACAAAGATTCTGCTCTAGGAGATTAATTTTCAGAATACACCAATTATTGGTCAAGATTTTTGAAATGTGTCAAATTTATTTGGAACATTATAATTTAATATTAATCAATTCTTGCACATGTAGTTGCATGGTTGCCAGACCTATTATAAGAATAACCCTTATAATATTGTATTAATGTAAATTTAAATTAGTCTATCTATCCTAGCCTGGTTAGCATGAGAATGGAGTGTTTATTGTTTTATAATATGTTATAATACTTTACTTACAATTTCTACAAATTTTTTTTGAACATATACATTTAATTCAGATTATATATAAGAATATAAGTTGGGGTTATAGTAGACATAAAAAGAAAACCTAACTTTTGATCTTCAATACTTTTGTAAGATTTATTTTAGTGAAAAGGAGAAAGAAGGAAAGCATATTTATGATGAGTTGAAAAAAAATTAATAATAAAAAGCAAACAAAAAGGAATTAAGAATTGATTAATGGGTTTAGCATATGAAATGGAAAGATGGCGAGAGAAAGGAAAGAAAGGGATGTAGAAGGTATAGTAGGTATATGTGAAGTAAAATAGCAATAAAGAGCAATTGACGGGGGGGGGTATTGTATGAATTTTTGTAGACAAGATGGAGCCAGTTAACAAAAAAGAAAAATTTAGAAGAAAAATCAAATCTGAATTTAGCAATAACTATTTCTGCAAAAACAAAAACAAAAAAGACTAATTTAAGACTAACTGTTTAAAACTTGCATATAAAATAAATTGTTAATTAAAAACCAAATGTAAAACAGATAAACAATGAAAAAAAAATTGAATTTAAAAATTAATAATTAAAAGTGAAAATGAAAACTAAATATTTATATACTATAAATATAAAAATCAAAATTTTAATTAAAAGATATATAAAAAATAAAACAAACTTTTCTTTCTGTGGGAAACATCATACACAGACATTAACTTTCATATATATTTTCGATAAATGAAAGAATATATTATTAGTATTTATTTAGTAGTTACATTTGCTGTTGAAAGCAAAGATGACTTCTCTGAAAATATTTTGAACTGGATAAAGTATATTTTCGAATTAAATCAAATTACATTTTAGGTTCTTAACATAGACGAAGATTCAACAAAAGAAAATGGCTAATTACAAGTAAATGTATTTTGTAAAAAAGAAGCTATTGATGACAAAGAAAAAAATGGATTATATACATCATATTTATCACAATGGCACAATCTATACTGCAATCTGCCAAATATTAATTAGTTAATCTTCCTCAGTTTATGGCAAAAAAAAAAAAAAATGGTCACTTTATTCACATGACTCGAATAAAAATAAAATTAAAAATGAAAATTCAGTGTTAAACTAGTAATATAATGATTCAAGTGTAAATTAACAATTTCTTTAGATTGAGAATAAAGAATACCAAATCTACAGGATGTACAGCCAGCGTTTTTGTGATTTGATGCTCACTCTTATAAATATCATGCTGCAATACAGAGATTGGGAGATATCATTTCTTTAGAATTTTTCCAGATCCTTGCTAGCAAGACCTAATTTATTTTTATTAAAGCTGCATTCACATTTTCTGTTAGCAAGAGCTGACACCTATTATGAGAGCATTCATCATCATATTCAGTTTAAAGCAAGTTTTATATGTTGGTTTTATATGTCAGAGAGCTTTAAACGAACCTTGGCTAAGTCTTTATCTCTCAAGTCCATTGTTATCACTTCCTACCATGTTTTCCTTGGTCTTCCCTGAGAACTAATTCTGCTGGCTCAACTTCTTTAACGATGGCTGTACTAACAAATTCTCCTCTTCTGCACACAAATCTCCCTATGCTTATTTCATCTTCCTCTGAGATCATCAGCGTAAAGACTGTCCTCAACTCACATCACACATTCATACTCATTTCTCTCCATACAATATATATCCTCAACCCTCACTTATCATTTTTCACTTGCATACATCACGCTAAATACACAGACTTTTCCCTTGGTCAACAATGATAACACTCGACTAGTTAGTAATGACAGAAATTCCCTGAACTTACTATATTTCTAATTCTCAATCAATAGCTTTGCCATTCAAATATATTTTCTCCACATCAGAGTTCTCATTCATCTGCATTGTATTACATTTCGTGTACACAAATTATCATTTCTCAATTTACTAGTAACATCTCTTCCTGACAACACATATGGAACTCTCTGAAAAATACTTTTCAAACACAAATGAAAAGCAATGAACTTATTACAGAACCATGACGTACACCCAAAGAAGTCAATGCATATGTTGTTTATTCTAACAAAACTCAACGTTTTTGTACATTGCTTGAATAACTTTCACTAACCACTTGTTTGCCCCTAGTTTATGCAAAACAACATCTCTTTCTCTTGGCACTGTTAAAAACTTTCTCCGAACCCACAAAAGCAAAACACAGTTTCTTCTTGCATTTGCCTTCATTCAAACTCCTTGGCTTAACGTACATCGGGAACAAGAGTTGGAATAGATACATTGAGGACATTGCTAAGGCTGCTGCAAAGATGGTGGGCTCTCTCTACCTTGCTAGAAAGTTACTTATGCCTGAAAGTATCCTGTACCTCTACAAGGCCACAATTCGCCCATGTATGGAGTATTGTTGTCACATTTGGGCTGGTGCATCTGCTACTAGTCTCTCCCTTAGACAGGGTTCAAAAGTAGGTGCTTCAACAAACTACAAGCCCTTGTGCCCCCGTTATGTAAATACCCTCGAAAAACCCAACAAGTAGCAAAATTCCACCCCTATACAGTAAAAATTCCAGATGTAAGAAAACTTTCTACTCTAATAGTTTCTTCCCCAGGACTGTTAGACTTTGGAATTCCCTTCCGGGTTTCTGCTTCCCTGACATGTAGAAATTCAAGTGTAATATAAACAGACATCTTGCTGCTCAACTCCCTACATAGTAACCCTGCAAATTATGTCCCAAATAGTAGCCCCCTGCATCAAAGTGGCAATGTGCCTTGTTTGGGGTAAAAATAGCATAAGTGGTATTTTGTTTAAGCATAAAACCAAACTGCATTTCATCTATGCTTATGTGACTTATTTGCTGCTTAATAGTTCTCTCAATTACTTGCAAGTCCTGATCCAGCAACAACAAAATGTTTACATTTATTTTACAAGCACAATGACTGGGAATTTAGTAACTTTCATTCCTAGTGCTGCCCGTTTAATGTTTGCAGCTCCTCATTTGCATATGCAGTTCTGTATACTACTAATTTCTACTGTAGAGGTAAGAGATGTGGGACTTCAATCTGTCAAAAAGTTGGGAATAGACTAAAACAAAGTTATTCCTTCCTGGATCATCCAATAAATTGCCTTCACTTTAATCAGTTCTTTTTATAGAATTCCTATTCTTTAAATATCATAATCAAGCAAGACTGATGCTCCTTGCATACAACATGCAAAGTGAGGATAGGATGTTGAAAATTTGTGCATTTGTTTGATTTGTTAACAAATCTCTTTTTTGGGGAGAGGGGTATTACATATTTCATATGAAATGCTCTGAAAAAAAAAAAATACAGAAAGATCTTTTTATTTTTATTTCTCTTCAATTGCTGTGTTCCGCTGTCTTCTCTTGAAAAAGGACTAATAAGTCTGAAATATATTGAGATTTATAACACCATTGGATACAACAGGAAAAAAGAAATTACTGTTGTTTAGAGTTTTACTCTATATAAAAAAAAAAATCTCGCATTGTTTTTGGCTTTAATTTTACCTTATAATTTTCTTCAACAATGCTTCAAGCAAACGACAACCTACTTATATCCCTCAGTCTCGGCCAGACAGAGTTTGCACTCATGAAGAACACTTTTCCGCTGTCTTCTCTTGAAAAAGGACTAATAAGTCTGAAATATATTGAGATTTATAACACCATTGGATACAACAGGAAAAAAAAAATTACTGTTGTTTAGAATTTTACTCTATATATATAAAAAAAAAAGAAAATCTCGCATTGTTCTTGGCTTTAATTTTACCTTATAATTTTCTTCAACAATGCTTCAAGCAAACGACAACCTACTTAAAATAATTTTTATTTCTCTCCAATTAAAATAGTTTAAAGTGAGGTAAGATCACAGAGAAAGACAAACTATAGAAAGAATAGTCCCCCCCACACCAACCACTCCAAAGACGATCAAACATTTCGCTTGAAGGAATCAAACCTACTCAAGATCATGACTGACATACAACATAGGTTTTAATCCTTCCCTCCATTCATTTTTAGAAAATTAATTCAGGTTGAGAATTAGTTTAAAGCAACTTGTTTTCTCCCCTTTCACTTATAATTTGTGATGTTAAAACAAAATTATTTTTTAATAAAAACGGTGTATAGTCACATTTTTCTATAAAAAATTGATATAAAGACAAAATGTATGAAGATTTAAAAAGATAATTTTTTTAGTTTAAATTTATTTTCAATGTAATGAAAAACAAAAATTTACATATAGATTTATCATCAAGTATATTGATGAATTGAGAAAGGAGACAGAGGGAAAGTTTTCTTTGATGAAGCTACTAAAGCATCTCATCTTGTACACCATGTAATTCTCAATTTTAAGGAAGGCAAAAGACATTGACACAACTCATGACAAAAAAAGAGTAAAACATTGAAGTTACAGAGAGAGATAAAATAATTAATCTTAATTTATTTTAACTAGGGAGAATAATAGAGAGCCAATAGCAGAGAAAATATTTCTGTAAAATGTGTTGTTAATTGGTTGAAATACTTAATACCGATTGGTTTATCTATCAAAATACTCGATCTTGATTGGTTGCCAATACTAATCAGAAAAAGTTTACCCTGGGAGTCGAGCACCTGTTGGCATTGATTATTTAAATAGCAACTTAGATGTGGCTACCAGTGAGAGACATAACTTACCAAATGTCAGTTACAAGTTAACTACTACAGACTTATTACAAACTAAATCTAACCATAGTCATTTGACTGTTGATATCAACAACAAACGTCACAGCAACAGCTTATACAGTCCCACTCACACAGTCTACACATAGAGGCAAAACAACACTTTCTTTGTTTAGATCCTTTTAACTCTTTCTCTTTTCTTCTTAACTTTACTTTTGGCTGTTTCCCATCAGGACATAAAGTTTATATATTCAAGTATGGATAGACTTTGTTGGCATTACTTTTGATAATATCTCTCCACTACAAATCAATGAGACTTCTTTGGGGAAAAATAAACAGATCCTGTGCATTACTGAAAAATGTCTTTTACAATTCAGATATTTAAAACAATGGAAAAAAATTTGGAAATTCTGCAGTTAATCTAAGAAAAACAAAAATAGAACGAAACATTTTATTAAATTTGTCAGGTTGATAATACTGGGATACCTTTAGAATCTCATACGATGTGCCTCCAATAAGTTTCCAGACTTTTTTGTACAGGCATTTATGATTGTTGTAGACTCTTGAAAATTCAGTAAGTTATCTTATGAGATGACTGACCAATTTTTATGATTTCAGGTTCAAATGAACAGCTACAACAGGAATTGAAATACACCTTACTAAAGCCTGATGGTCACAGATGGTGAATTTCAAAAATGCAATCTGGACATGTGGACACTTTAAAAGAACACTATGCAATAAACTGTTTGAAACTTGGAAAAAATGCCACAGAAGTGTATGTAAGGCTTCAGACTGCTTCTGGACCATCTTGCATGAATCAAGTTTTTGAGTGGCATAAGAGATTCAAGGAAGGCAAGCGAGTCTCTGAGGGATGATGAGAGGTGTGGGGGGAGTAAGGAAGTCAGAACATCCAGAGTCGAGTGACCAAATAAAGAATTTCATGGATAAGGACCATTGTGAGTCTATAGAGACAATAAGTACACAGTTTGATGTCAGTGTGGGAACCGTATACACAATTATTTGC
Source organism: Euprymna scolopes (assembly GCF_053919585.1). NCBI lineage: Eukaryota > Metazoa > Mollusca > Cephalopoda > Sepiida > Sepiolidae > Euprymna > Euprymna scolopes. The sequence continues at coordinate 45,058,216 of NC_136512.1, forward strand.
AAGGAACTAAAGATGCAGAAGATTTGCGCAAAGTTTGTCCCAAGGATGCTCAGAGAAGATCAGAAAGATGTTCTCAAAACATCAGGGAGATGGCCGAATTGATCAATTCAGATCCCACAGTTCTAGATGCTCTGGTGACCTGCGATTAAAGCTGGATCTACTACAATAACCTAAAGACCAAGAGACAGAGTTCCCAGTGGAAGCATGCTGACTCTCCCAAACTCAAGAAGGCCAGACAGAGCAAATCCACATGATGATCCCTTTTTTTTTGACAGCACAGGCATGATCTACATGCACTGGGTTCCTACTGGACAGACAGCCAACAAGGAATACTATGTTGAGGTTTTAAAGGAGTTCAGGAAGAAATACCGTTGGAAGAGGCCAGCACTCTTCAAATCGGGTCAGTGGCATTTCTACCAAGACAATGCACCAGTCCACAACATCCTTGTCACAAACTATTTGACTAAGATGGGCATCAAGACAGTTCCTCACCCTTTTTATAGTCCAAACCTTACTCCCTGTGACTTGGTTATTCTCTGAGCTCAAGGAAAACCTTAGAGGCGGTCATTATGAGACAATTAAGGAGATGAAAAATGTTGTGATGAGGATCATTGACACGCTCACACAAGAAGAATTCCATGGAATCTTCCAGAAGTTGTTGGAATGGTACAACAAGTGCATTGCAGCCAAAGGAGATTACTTAAAAGGGGATTAGAGTTTCATGCATATCAATAAAAGTGCCCATATAAAAAAAGTCTGGAAACTTATTGAAGGCACCTTGTACATTACTAAATGTAATTTAAAAAAATAAAAAAAGTTAAATACTATGGAGTAAAGGGAGTGCCATGTCTCATTTCAATAGTTCATTCAACAGATTGCGCATTCCTTTAATGAATGCTTAATAGCGAGTCCAAGAAAACTTTGTAGCATTGCCACATTAGTGGGAGCTGGCATGTCTCTAATTGCAATGGACCTGTCCGGATCTGGAAGTCTGCCATTTTTGTTGATTATCTGTCCTAAATATTTAATTTCCTAAAAACCAAATTTGCACTTTGACTCTTTGACTTTAAACCCAAAGTCCTGAATTTTGTTTTGAATGCTTGAATGAGATGCTCTAGATGTTCATTGACTGTTGCACTCCTTACTATGATATTGTCTACATAGGCACATGCAAAGTCCAAATCATTCAACATGACGTCCATAGCTTGTTGAAAAATGGCAGTTGCCACTTTAATACCAAATGGAAGCCTGTTGAATTTGAATAACCCTCTAAGAGTGTTTACCCCTAGTAACTTCAAACATCCATCTTCAACAGGAATTTGGCAATAGGCATCCGATAAGTTGATTTTTGAAAATACATATCTGCCATTTAGCTTGTTAAAAATCTCCTCTGGACTCGGCAACGGGTAATGATAATCCTTAATCACTGAATTCATACCTGTCGAAAAGTCAGCGCAGACTGATTTGGTTCAATTTCTTTTTGATGCACACAATTGGGGCAGCCCATGAATTAGTTTCTACTTTCGATATAATTCACATTTTTCCAATCTATCAAGTTCTTTGTTAATTCTTTCTACTCTTGCGAAAGGAATGTTACGTTTCTTTTGAAAAATTGGCATAGTATTTTCCTTGGGTTCAAATTTGGCTTCAAACTTGTTACATCTTCCAAGACCAGGTGTGAAAATTTCCGGAATTTTTTTCTTTAATGCCCTGTCCTCTTTACATGTTACTTTCTATTTTTCTGCAGAACGAGTTTAAAGGTTTTTTCCACAATTTGAATGTTTCAATGAAATCCATACCCAACAAGTTTTCTCCATTTTTCAGAATAAAAAGATTTTTTTTTTTTTGTAATGATCCCGTTTAGCTTCATGGGAACTACAACCTCGCTTTGGAAGTTAATTTTCTTGCCAGTTAATGTATGAGCGAGTTTCGTTGACTTCATTATCGTAGGCCTATTTAAAAATTTCCATGTTTTATAATTCATTATTGTCAAGTCTGATACTGAATCGAGCTGAAATTTGATATTTTTTCTAAATATTTCAGTCGTCACATATTTCCTCAAATCTCCAATTTGAGATTTGAACTGGTTTGTTTAATTCGGCTTTTGAATTTTTTTGTTTTATAACACGAAATTTTATGTCTATTCTTGTTGCACACAAAAAATTTCTTATTTCTAAATTGCAATTTACCTCTCAGTGTCTTTCATTGCAACATCTGCATTTATATGGTGAGACATGGTGTTCATCTTCATTCTTTTATTTTTTGTCTATTTTTATAATGCGCCGTGTTTTTACCCCAATTTCTGGCTGATGGGTATTTTGACTGTTTTTTTTTAAATTTTTTTAATATAAGCAATACCAGTTTCTTTGATTTTCGAGACTCTTTCTTTAAACTTACGATCTGCTGGCAATCCTCTGCTAATTTCTGCAAGGTAAAGTTCTGTTCAGATTCGAGTTTAGACAAAACTTTACGTCTTATGATGGAACTCTTACTTGATACTAGTCCTTGAGCAAAAATTAAACACTTGAAATCCTCAACCGCAATCTTCGTCAATCTGAAGTTCTCACAATGTCTATTTACTATAGATGCATATATTAAGTAATCCTGATCATCGGATTTAGAAGCATTCATGCATAACCATCGCTTATGCCAAAGTGATATATTTGGTCCAAACAGCTCCTTAAGCAATTTAACTGTCTCCGAGAACTCCAACTCATTTGTTTTCCTCGGTAAAATAAAATCTATAAATTTGCTATGTTTCGTTGTACCTAGTTTTCTTGAGTGCGACCAGCTTTCACAGTCTGTGGAGAAAATATCCTCATAACGTTTATAATACGATTCAAACGTTTTCTCTTCGTCTGGTACGTAGTTGAAAATTTCCAGCGAATTAAATATGGTGTTATTAGAATATGTAGAATTTCTTTCATTTGACTGATTGTTGTTTAATTTCTCCAAAGTTAACCTTTGAATTTCTAAATGTTTGTTCTGCATTTCTTCAAACCTTGACATTGCTTCTTTGTGTAATTCCGTTTGAAATTTCCTTTGTTCTTTTTGGAATTTTTTATATTTCTTGTTCTCTAATTGCAGGAGTGCGAAACGTTCTTCCTGTTTTTTTTAGTCTTTCATCTTGTTTTGGCAACAATCATGCTGCGTCATCTGTTGTTTCCTTATTAACTAGCATGGGTGCTCGGCGTTGCCCGGGTGTTTGGAGGTGTGTGTTGAGCAAAAAAAAAAAAAAAAAAAAGTGGTAGTAGAAAGGCAGGCTCGAACATGTACCGCGAAGGAGGAAAAGAATGTGAAAAAAACATGACATCTTTACTGTTACGACCACCGCCAAACTGAAAGTGACGTAGGTTTAAATTAAGGCTAGACAATCGAAAAGAGGGGATGACTTTCGAAAATATCGGTAAAAAAAGCGATCCCTCCCTGTAGAAAAGTGCCCAGTTGAGGGTGTAGAAATTAATGTTTTTAGCCAATTTTTTGGTATTTGTCGTATAAAGGGTCGAGCTTCATAAAAATACTGATCTTGTGAAAATCCATCACCTCTGTTGAAAGTTTTAGGCAGACATGCAAACATACATAGATTTATATATTGGTAGCTCAAATTTTCGACCCAAACTGATGAGAAAGCTTGCCCTATCTCTGAATACCCTTTATGTAAATTCTCAAATGTTTAGACCAGAAATTATCTGAGTAATTTGGTAGAGACCGCAGAGGTCAAATTTTTTTAAACTTTGACCCCTATTATGACCCCTTAATATTTGTTTTGGGCTCAAATCAAGTTATTAAGATCCATGTCCAACGAACCTATATCTAAATTTCAATTGTTTAGACCCAAAATTGGCGGAGAAGTTTGATAGAGTTCTCAAAGGTCAAATCATTGAACTTTGACCCCTTAACAGCCAAATTTCTGGCCGAAAACTGATTACAAAGATCTTCCCAAATCTCAATACACTGTATATCAAATTTGGAGTCTGTAGACTAAAAACTGACAGAGTTATTGTGTAGGGAAATGTACACAGACAAACAGACAAACACTTTTACTTTTATAGATAAGGCCAACTGTTCATTTTGACACTGCTGACTTTCTTGCTGTGATTTGAATAATTGGGCTATGAGTTTGGAGAACTCTTCCATGTTTAGATAATAATGTATATGCAACAATGAATATACTTTTAATTTGTGTAAGCCACAAATATAAGTTGAACAAAAAAAAAAAAATTGAACCAACTTACGTTTTTTTTTTTTTATTTCATGTCTTGCTTTTGACATTCCTAAATCTGATATAATCAACTTTTGATATTCTTTTATATTTTGTGAATAGAGTCTGTTGGTGAATTTTTTTTTTCCTCTGCAAGTATGAATTACTTCACTTGCAACACAAAAAAAGCAAACAATAGAAACAAGTTTTTAAAACTTCTTTTTAGAAATTGTTCATTCTTTTTTCACTGTACTTCTGTTCACATATTTTAACGACAACACTTCCAAATTTCATTTATTATCAGACTCACTATACAATTGAACAAAAAACAAAAAAAATTTTTTATAGTTCGTTACATTTTCAAAGTTGACCCAGTGTATTTACACCGGGTCAACTTTGAAAATTCCATGTATGTTCTAGTAGTCAAACCAGTTTTAAGGTGTGTCGTTATAGATAACGTCTTTTTTTAAAAATTTTTTACATCTAAAGTCACCGTTGTTAGTGCAACGACATATTTTAATTTTTTCTGAGTGAAAATTCCTTAATGCTTAGTCGTCCTTTAACGACTTTTAAATATCATGAAGTTCTTACTTCTTCGTCGTTAAGTTTGGACATTTTTTTCCTCATGCATCATACTCCTTCTACACATTTAAGGTAGCGGCTTTTAATAATTTTTTTCTCTTCCACCTGGGTTCTTCAATAATTCGCCCCCATTGTTGAAGGCTCTTAATTATTAATTTTTTTCTGTATGGTTCTTTCGTACCTCATCGCCATTGTTGAAACTCGACTGAACACATGGAAATAAATAACTACAACACAAAAGTAAAACAGAACAGATATATTGAGAGCAAGAAAGTATATACAATATTTACATAGAGTCCATTGGTATAGGTCTCACTGGATCTCTCGTCTTTATGGTCCCAAACATATTTATATGGTTAACACTTCACATATGCTAATTAGGTGGATCCTACCACAACATTTCCTATAATTTAAATTTCAGAAAATATATTTAAAATTTTAAGGAGGTTATGCCCTCATAGTTCCCTTAGGGATGCATTTAGAGATTTGGAAACACTTCCATTGTCTTTCTTAGAAATACACTTAGATTTTATGTGAATTCCCTAACCTTTCTCTCTATACACAAACACATAGATATTGAGTATATATATATATATATATATATATATATATATTTTTTTTTTTCTTCAATTATCACCCCAAACAAGGCACAGTGCCACTTTGAAGTAATATCTGGGACATAAGTTGCATAATGCATAACATCACAAGTTGCAGGGATATTATGAAGGGAGGTGAGCAGCAAAATGTCTGTTCATATTACACTTGAACTCCTGCATGTCAGTACAGTTGGAAAAGAAGGATCCCGGAAGAGAATTCCAGAGTCTATCAGTTCTAGAGAAGAAACTATTGGAGTAGAAGGCTTTATAGATAGATAGCTAATGCTCAAAAGTCACAAAGGTTGCTTTTAGAAATAGTTTCAAGAAATTTTTCTCAAATTAAATAATACTTAAAATAAACTTACACAAAATTGAATAATCTAGGTAAGTTCTAGCTTGATTGTGATTGACCAATAATTTAAATACAACAACAACAATAACCACCTGACAGGTAACATGTTTTTTACATGGTTATCTCCATTATTGAAGCAGTGCCAATGATAACCTGCCTTGTTACTCACCCCCATTGACCTGCAATCAACTAGTGATTTAAGATCTAAAAGGACATGAGAAGTAATGTGTAATGTAAAAGGCTTAGAATTAAAATGGAATCTTTTAAGTGAAAGATCACTGCTGTCAGGCAAATGTGCTGCTACCTTTTGTTGCTCTTGTTTTAAACTAATTCTATTGAGCATCAAGTGTAGTCACAAGTATTCAGCACAAACTTGTAATGTTATGCATTAATTAAACATAAATGAAAGTGAAAATTAAAAAAAAAAATGAATAAAATAACAAAAATATTTTGTATTGCTATTAAAGTAGAGATTATGTAAAACTTTACTAGAGTGATTGGGGGTGACATAATAGAAGGCTGTAGTGGGTTTTACTAATATTGGAGTTTCTAATTTTTACACAAATTTTGATTATAAAAACAATGTTTTTAATAACAAAACTATTTTTGTGAGATCAGCACATATATAACTAAAAAAGGAAATCATTTATAATATAATTATCTATATTGAAACTATAAAAAAAAAAAAAAAGATTCCAAATAAAATATTAAAAAAAAATGTGTATAACTATAAGGATTCCACACAAAAATTGAATTAAAAAATTTTCCCTCACGCAAGGCATATGCCACTGAAGCCTAAGAGGCTACTGTGCATGGCTACCGATAGTTTATGTTTCCATTCATGCTTAGCAAATAATTTATAGTAAGAATGAATAAGTAGGAATGTGAGTAGCCAATGCTGAAAGAAGCTGAAATGGAGCTGAATTCTGCCACTGTGTGTGCAAAGGATGTTTTCTGAATAACTTCAAGTCCAAATTAAGAAAAAGATGCTAGTGTGTATGAGAGAGTGATGAAGAGACAGAAAGCCATCTATCTATAAATATAAAAGCGAAAATGTGTGTATGTATGTATGTATGTATGTATGTATGTGTGTTCGCTAAAAACTTTCGACAGACAGAACAAAAATTAACAAACTTGGTATCATATTGAAGCTCCACCCTCCGGACAACAAATTGACCAAAAACATTAATTTTTTCACCCTGAAATCAACAATTTTCTACAAGGGAGCAACAACAAAAACCGTCCTCTCATGACGAGAACAGTTCTACACATGCGTCAGATGACGTCATGACCTGATTTAGTTTAAATATTTGAAGAACTGACACAATTTCATGTAAGTCAGTTGGTTAGAGCGTTGGTTCATTGTCTAAACGTTTTGGGTTCGAATCGTGGTATGAGATTTTTTTTTTTTCGATTTTTTAAATTTTAATATTGAAGCAGTGTTATTTAAGCCATTTTTCATGTAACGTTCGTTTTTTTTTTTTTTTTTTTTTACTTCGCTTATTCTTAGGTTTTCATTACCCCCCCCCCGACCACACACATCCAAAAACACCCAGGTAGCCACCGAATTTTTTAAATTTTAATATCGAAACAGGCTTATTTAAGCCATTTTCCAAGCGTTTTTTTTTTCTTTTTGGTTTTAACGTTCGTTTTTCTGTTTTCTTTTTTCAATTTTTACATTTAACATCGTTTGTTTGCCTTACGTTAGTTTTTGTGTTTTTTTTTTTTTTCGATGTTTTGATTACCCACCCTCCCCGGTACCCGTGCTTCGTTTTTATGTTTTCTTTTTAGGTTTTCATTAACAACCACACACACCTACAAACACTCGGGCAACGCTAGGTACCCCCCCTCCCGCTAAGCAGGGTTTTTAACGTTCGTTTTTCTGTTTTTTTTTTTTTACTTCGCTTATTCTTAGGCTTTCATTAACATCCCCAACCACCGCCGACCACACACACCGAAAAACACCCCTCGCTAGTTTATAAATATAAAAGCGAAAATGTGTGTACGTATGTGTGTTTGTATGTCTAGCAAAAACTTTCGACACGAGTCACGGATTTTTGCCAGATCGGTATCATTTTAAGCTTCCAACCTTCTCCTGACAAATATCGAAAAATTGGCCAAAAACGTTCCTTCACCCTGAAATCAGTAGTTTTCTACAGCGGGGGGTGGGGGAGGGGCACCAAAAACCGTCCTCTCATGATGAGTTCATACGACATCGTAACCCGATTTATTTTAAATATTTGAAAAAGCGACAGAATTTCGTGGACGTCTTAGCTCAGTTGCTTAGAGCGCGATCTCATTATCTAAACGTTTTGGGTTCGAATTGTGGTGTGAGATGTCTTTTTTTTTCGATTTTTTAAATTTTAATATTGAAGCAGGGTTATTTAAGCCATTTTTCACGTGTTTTTCAGATTTTTTTAACGTTCGTTTTATGGGTTTTTTTTTACTTCGCTTATTCTTAGGTTTTCATTAACACCCACCCCCAACCCACGCCCAACCACACACACCAAAAAACACCCGCCCCCCCCCCCCGCTAGTCTATACATATAAAAGGCAAAATGTGTGTGACCATTTCGTGTATGTCTGGCAAAGGCTTTTCTCGCACACGGTCCTGGGGGGGGGGGGGTAACGATCGCTTACAAGTGTTTATATACGCCCTAGATAATAATATCTAGGATTTGGGAAAATCGTGTCTAGATTTATTTACATCGACTTTTACAAAATTATTGTTGATTGGCTTCTCGCGTGTTGATAAATAGCGAAACTAATTCAAAGTTAACAATGTTCTTGGCATCGCGCCGGGAAACGTCCAGAAGCAGTCAGCTTTGATCAATGTGGGGACAAACTCCTCTCATATCAGACAATTGCTAATCAATCTGAAAAATGGGGAGCTGCTTTCCCCCTCCCCAACATCTGTTGGGGAAAAAACTTGGGCAAACAAACCAAAGTTAACTGCGTGACTTCTATTTGACCTCAATAATTAGGTCAAATAGAAGCAGCAAAGTTAACTTTTATTGCTGCCACCTGTCAATAGTTAAATAAATAAATTCAAACATATTTCTCTTGTATGTCTCCGTGGCCTAGTGGTTAACATCGTACGTCTTTTTTTCACACTTTCATTTCCAACTTTTCCTCAAGGGTTCGGGTTCGATCCTCATACTCACCTACCAAAACTTTTTTTATTTTACCCCCCCCCCCGGGAGTTTGGATTTACTCAAAACCACACACACACCTCCAACGCCGGGTACCCCTCGCTAGTCTATATATATAAAAGTGAAAATGTGTGTATGTTTGCTTTTTCTGTATGTCCGCAAAAGAATTTTTTACGGCGGCTTCTCGTGGCCGTAACTCATTTTTAAAACTTTTTATATCACGTCGAAATCATAAGTTATGAACAGGAGTCGCCCGTCTATTTAATTTGGCCGACTTTGAAACATTAAATATTCAACATTTTGGGATCGCTGCATATTGCTTTCGTTTTTCGGTATAAAAAAGCAAAACTCGATTTGAATCTCTGGCCCACGGCCAGTGGTCTCTAGAAAGCGATGTAACTGGTCAATGTCGGCTTACCGTCGTCATATCAGATGGTTGCTTTCATTTTGAAACAAGACACTCCCCTAATAAACGGGGTAGCTGTTTTTTCCCCAAAGTTAGGTAAGAACAAACAAACCTGGTTATTGATCTCATTAAAAACTGTCCCACAGAAAATGGTAACTGCTGAATAGCTATTGCTTACGTCGTCGTCATTGTAACGCTCGCACAAAATGTTAACTATGACTTCCGTGCAAGCACCTGTCAATTCTCTTCTTACTTAAATAAATTCAAACATCTTTCAGTAACTCATTCTGGCTGGCCGAGCGGTTAACGTGTCATGTTTTTTTTTTGCACATTTTATTTTCCAACTTCGCTTCAGGGCTTCCGGTTCGATCCTACCAACTTACCAAAACTTTTTTTTACCCCCCCACCCCAGGTTTCTTTTTGATTTAAGAGCACACACACGTCGTAACACCCGGGCAATGCCGGGTACCCCCGCTAGTCTATCTATCTATATATATATATATATATATATATATATATATATATATATATATATATATCTTCTTATATCTTCTATATATATAAAAGGCAAAAATCGGTGTGTATGTATGTATGTATGTATGTATGTATGTATGTTTGTTTGTAACGCTAAAACATTTGAAAGACGGAACCAGAGTTGACAAATTTGGTATCATATTGCACCTTGATCACCCGGATGACAAATATCGAAATTTCACGTCAAACGGACCAGTAGAAAGGGGTCAACTGATCGTTTTTCTCCTAGGGGGGCCCCCCAAAAAACCTGTCATTTTAACGTTATTCAATACGTGTCACGTGACGTGACGTCAGCTCAAACTTTTGACAGACACAACCAAAGTTGACAAATTATGTATCATATTGAACCTTGATCACCCGCATGACAAATATCGAAATTCCACACCAAACGGACCATTAAAAGGGGGTGAACTGATCATTTCTCTCCTAGGGGGGCCCCCAAAAAAACCTGTCATTTTAATGTTAATATTACATAATCCAAAAACGCTTAGTCATGTCACGTGACGTGACGTCAACATCCAGTAATGGCGAACAAATGTAAACAAACACTTTGTTTTACCGATACTTTTGTAATTTCTCTTCTGCTTTGTTCTAGAGATTATTAAACTCCATGACAATGTCTCCAACGTATTTAACTGGTTAAAAATAGTATTTATACAAGAGTTTTAACGAAAAATATCAGGAAAAAATGTACAGGAATAAAAAAAAATTCAGCTTTCAAAATATTCGTCGATAAAAAAACCGATCTTTATATTTACGCTAGCCATTTTGTATATTACCACGTGACCTGCTATCTCTTAAACTGGAGGGGGGGGGGGGATCCACTTGAATCCAACAAAACCAGTAATTTTTTTTTTCTATTATATATACATCATTTTCTATAAAATTAAGTGTAGACTTTATAATTAAAACAAAAAATGTTATTCATACTAAAAAAAAAAACGCTTAGTCATGTCACGTGACGTGACGTCAACATCCACTAATGGCGAACAATTGTACCTATTTACTATGCCTCCCCACGGGACAGAGTTAGACACCAGGGTCGTTTTTTAACGTGGAGAAAAGGTACAAAAATAAAAATTGTCTCAGTCGTGGAGGATTTCTCCTCCACCGAAAGAGAACAAGAAATAGAAGTGCAGCATCTGAAGAACAGATACTACACTTTGATCTTGACCAAAAGGCCAAGAATGCGAACAATTGTAAATAACAACTTTTTTCACAAAACCAACACCGTCTTTCTTTTTTTTTCTCTCTCTTTCTCTCTCTCACCCACTTACTCTTCCCTCTCTCTCACCCTCTTTCTCTTGACGTCACACCACTGTTAAACTGTGGGGGGGGGGGAACACATTCCCAGGCATTATCTCCTATAGATGCACATTTTATTAGAAATTCAGCTTTCAAAATATTAGACGATAATAAAAATATAAAACCAACACCCTCTTTCTCTTTTCTCTCTCTCTCACCAACTTACTCTTCTCTCTCTCTCACCCTCTTTCTCTTGACCTCCTACTACTGTTAAACTGTGTGTGTGGGGGGGGGGGGAAGAGGCAGCTTGAAAACCAACAAAAACAGTGCACAGTTTCCCAAGCATTTGGGGTGGGAAGGGGGGGGAAGAAGCCGAGCGCACAGTTTCGTGTGAGAGAGAGAGAACAATTCTCAACCTATATACTCAACAAATTTTTTATCTACAGATTTGAAAGTTTGTATATAGGGTATTCAGACATATGGAAATATATCTAGCATAATCTATCTATTATATCTATAAAAGTGAAAATGTGTGTGTGTGTGAGGTAGCCAGAGAGAGAGAGAGAGAGAGAGAGAGAGAGAGAGAGAGACAACAATTCTCAACCTATATATTCAATACATTTTTTATCTACAGATTTGAAAATTTGTATATAGGGTATTCAGACATATGGAAATATATCTAGCATAATCTATCTATTATATCTATAAAAGTGAAAATGTGTGTGTGTGTGTGTGTGTGTGTGTGTGCGTAAGAGAGAGAGAGAACAATTCTCAACCTATATACTCAACGTATTTTTATCTACGGATTTTAAACTTTGTATATAGGGTATTCAGACATATAGAAATATATCTAGCATAATCTATACATTATATCTATAAAAGTGAGAATGTGAGTGTGTGAGAGAGAGAGAACAATTCTCAACCTATATATTCAACAAATTTTTTACCTACAGATTTGAAAATTTGTATATTGGGTATTCAGACATATGGAAATATATCTAGCATAATCGATCTATTATATCTATAAAAGTCAGAATGTTTGCGTGTGGTTGTGTGTGTAAGGTTGCGAGAGAGAGAGAGAGAACAATTCTCAACCTATCTATTAAATAAATTTGTTATCTACAGATTTGACCATTTGTATATAGGGTATTCAGACATATGGAAATATATCCAGCATAATCTATCTATTATATCCATAAAAGTGAGAATGTGTGCGTGAGAGAGAGAGAGAGAGAGAGAGTAAGTACAATTCTCACCCTATATATTCAACAAATTTTTTATCTACCGATTAGAAAATTTGTATATAGGGTATTCAGACATATGGAAATATATCTAGCATAATCTATCTATTATATCTAGAAAAGTGAGAATGTGTGTGAAAGAGAGAGAGAGAAGAGAGAGAGAGAGAACAATTCTCAACCTATATATTCAACTAATTTTTATGTACAGATCTGAAAATTTGTATACAGGGTATTCAGACATATGGAAATATATCTAGCATAATCTATTATATCTATAAAAGGTAGAATGTGTGTGTGTGTGTGTGAGTGAGTGAGTGAGTGAGTGAGTGAGTGAGAGAGAGAGAGAGAGAGAACAATTCTCAACCTATATACTCAACAAATTTTGTATCTACAGATTTGATAATTTGTATATAGGGTATTCAGACATAAGGAAATATATCTAGCATAATCTATCTATTATATCTATAAAAGTGAGAATGTGTGTGAAAGAGAGAGAGAGAGAACAATTCTCAACCTATATATTCAACAAATTCTATCTTTACAGATTTGAAAATTTGTATATAGGGTATTCAGACATTTGGAAATATATCTAGCATAATCTATTATATCTATAAAAGTGAGAATGTGTGTGTGAGAGAGAGAGAAAGAACAATTCTCAACCTATATACTCAACAAATTTTTTATCTACAGATTTAAAAATTTGTATATAGGGTATTCAGACATATAGAAATATATCTAGCATAACCTATCTATTATATCTATAAAATGACCATGTGTGTGTGTGTGAGAGAGAGAGAGAGTCAGAGAGAGAGAGAGAACAATTTTCAGCTTGTGTGTGTGTGAGAAAGAGAGAGAGAGAGAAAGAGAGGAAGGAAAATTCTCACCCTATATATTCAACAAATTTTTTATCTACATATTAGAAAATTTGGATATAGGGTATTCAGACGTATGGAAATATATCTAGCATAATCTATCTATTATATCTATAAAAGTGAGAATGTGTGTGTGAGAGAGAGAGAAAGAGAGAGAGAGAGAACAATTCTCAACCTATATATTCAACTAATTTTTTATCTACAGATTTGAAAATGTGTATATTGGGTATTCAGACATATGTAAATATATCTGGCATAATCTATGTATTATATCTATAAAAGTGTGAATGTGAGTGATGGAAAGAGCAAAAAATTCTCAACCTATATAACCTATAAAAGTGAGAATATGTGTGAGAGAGAGAGAGAGAGAGAGAGAACAATTCTCAACCTATATATTCCACACATTTTTGGGCATAGATTTGGAAATTTGTATATAGGGTGGGCAGACATATAGAAATATATCTAGCATAATCTATCTATTATATCTATAAAAGTGAGAACTTGTGTGTGTGTGTGTGAGAGAGAGAGAGAACAATTCTTAACCTACATACTCAACAAATTTTTTACCTACAGTTTAGAAAATTTGTATATAGGGTATTCAGACATATGGAAATATATCTAGCATAATCTATCTATTATAACTACAAAAGTTAGAATGTGTGTGTGAGAGAGAGAGAGAACAATTCTAAACCTATATATTCAACAAATTTTTTATCTACAGATTTGAAACTTTGTATATAGGCTATTCAGACATATGGAAATATATCTAGCATAATTTATCTATTTTATCTATAAAAGTGAGAATGCGTGTGTGTGAGATAGCGAGAGAGAGAGAGAGAAAAAGAGAGAGATAAAAATTCTCAACCTATACATTCAACAAATTTTTTATCCACAGATTTGAACATTTGTATATAGGGTGTTCAGACATATAGAAATATATCTAGCATAATCTATCTATTATATGTATAAAAGTGAGAATGTGTGTGTGTGTGAGAGAGAGGACAATTGTCAACCTATGTATACAACAAATTTTTTATCTACAGATTTCAAAATTTGTATATTGGGCATTCAGACATATTTTAATATATCTGGCATAATCTGTCTATTATATCTATAAAAGTGAGAATGTGTGTGATAGAGAGAGAGAGAACAATTCTCAACCTATATACTCAACAAATTTTTTATCTACAGATTTGAAAATTTGTATATAGGGTATTCAGACATATGGAAATATATCTAGCATAATCTATTATATCTATAAAAGTGAGAATGTGTGTGTGTGTGTGAGAGAGAGAGAGAGAGAGAGAGAGAACAATTCTCAACCCATATACTCAACAAATTCTTTATCTACAGATTTTAAAATTTGTATATAGAGTATTCATACAAATAGAAATATATCTAGGATAATCTTTCTATTATATCTATAAAAGTGAGAATGTGTGTGTGTGTGAGCGAGAGAGAGAGAGAGAGAGAGAACAGTTCTCAACCTATACATTCAACAAATTTTTATATATAGGGTATTCAGAAATATCGAAATATATCTAGCATAATCTATTATATCTTTAAAAGTTAGAATGTGTGTGTGTGAGAGATAGAGAGAACAATTCTCAACCTATGCACTCTACAAATTTTTTATCTACAAATTAGAAAATTTGTATATAGGGTATTCACACATATGGAAATATATCTAGCATAATCTATCTATTATATCTATAAAAGTTAGAATGTGTGTGTGAGGTAGCCAGAGAGAGAGAGAGAGAGAGTAAGAACAATTTTCAACCTATATATTCAACAAATATTTGATCTACAGATTAGAAAATTTGTATATAGGGTATTCAGACATATGGAAATATATCTAGCATAATCTATGATTACATTGAGAATGTGTGTGTGAGAGAGAGAGAACAATTTTCAACCTATATACTCAACAAATTTTTTTATCTACAGATTTGAAAATTTGTATATAGGGTATTCAGACATATGGAAATATATCTAGAGTAATCTATCTATTATATCTATAAAAGTGAGAATGCGTGTGTGTGTGAGAGAGAGCGACACAGAACAATTCTCAACCTATATATTCAACAAATTTTTTATGTACAGATCTGAAATATCACATTTGTATAGAAGTAGAAATCTTGATACCTACTCTGATACCTAATAAAAGAAAGGACACTCTTTAGGGCGGATTTTGATTATAACAAGTCACTAATTAGAAATTATAATAAACATTCTAATAATTTAAGAATTTTACCAAAATAAAATTGCATGGTAATCACCCAATTTCTGCCACAAAATTTTGATTGGCAGAACTCATAAACATAAAATATATATTTTCTAATTTCATCTTTTTTTTTTCTTTTTACATAATCTGGTTTGATGTTTTCCCAAATATTCAAATCACTATATTTTGCTGCTTAATATCAAATACAGCAACTGAGTTATTTTTATGCATCAAACAATTACATTTTCTCATTCATCCAAACTAATCACTGAACATCAATTTCATATTTTCTTCACTAAAATATTACTGTGCTTGATGTCATCAAGTGGAGCGGATCATTTTTTTTTCATTTGTTCACACATTTTTCCAATTTATATATATTTTAAAGATTCTTAGCCTATGTCATTGCATACCAATCTGTTTATTAAAAGTTAAGGTTCACTGTAAACACATATGTTACACCAAAATAAAAACGCTTCAGATAATGTCTTGATATTCAATTCAGTTTCTCACATGACATCTTATGAAGTTAGTAGAAATGTTACAGACTTTTGAATCTCAAACACTTTCAATACTGTGCACTGATATTTTCTTTTTTGCAATATAAGCACATTCATGATTTTTTTTACAAACGTTAAAAACTTTCACATTGTGTAGCAATATACTGAAACAATTATAAAAATATTTGTTTTTATTTTGAATGATGCAGGGCATCTGAAGAGAGATTTTTCTAACAAAATGAAAGTATAATTTTTAGCAATAGGTATCTAGGAAAAGGCCACTACATATGTTATAAGTTCCAAATTTCCACAACCTGGCAAATACTGGTACATGCTAGCAAATTTAGATTTGCAATTACAAAATATGATTCTAATTTTTTCCTTTGCTCTTTATTCTAACACTACACTAAGTTTACTGTGTTATTTCGCTACAGTTGATATTGTGTAGAACAATAAGAAAATCATAGTGAACAATGCATTCAACAAAATTTCACACACATTTCTAGATACCTATATCTAATAAGTTCAAAAGAAAGGACACACTTAGGGAGGTATTTTGGTGGTCAAGTCACTAAAAAGAGATTAGCTGGTTTCCCGGCATAGCCCAGGATATAATAAAGATTGACTGAAATACATGTTCTAGCTGGTTTCTAGGCGTTGCCAGGGATGTAATATAGACACATTATGTTGTATATTACCTGTTCTCTTCTCCCTAAGGTAAAACAATTTCATATACATGCTGTAAATTACCTATGCTAGGGATAAAACATGAACAATATCAGTCCTAGGGTAGATAAAACAAATAATACATAGAGATGAAAGATTCCTCTCCCCTAAGAATCAAACATATGTTCAATATCTGCTTTTGTTTTTTCATTGTTTATACGGTCCCGAGCAACGCCGGGTAGCCCTGCTAGTATATATATAAAAGCCAAACGTCTGTGTGTATGTATGTATGTTTGTTTGTAACGCTAAAACTTTTGAAAGACGGAACCAAACTTGACAAATTTGGTATCATATCGAAGCCCCATCACCCGGATGACAAATATCGAAATTTCACGTCAAACGGACCACTAGAAGTTGGTCAACTGATCAGTTATCTTCGAGGGGGGGCCCCCAAAAAACCTGTCATTATCTATATATATAAAAGACAAATGTTTGTTTGTAACGCTAAAACTTGAGATGAAAGATTCCTCTCCCCTAAGAATAAAACATATGTTCAATATCTGCTTTTGTTTTTTCATTGTTTATACGGTCCTGAGCAACGCCGGGTAGCCCTGCTAGTATATATATAAAAGTGAAAATGTATGTATGTATGTGTGTGTGTTTGTATGTCTTCTAAAAACTTTCAACAGATGCAACAAAAATTCACAAATTTGGTCTCATATGAAAGCCCCATCCTTCGCTCAACAAACATTGAAAAACTGGCCAAAAATGTTAATTTTTTCACCCTGGGGTAAGCAAAAAACCGTCCTCTCATGATGATGTCGCTTCTACTCATGCGTCATATGACGTCGTAACCTGATTTACTTTAAATATTTGAAAAAGCAACAGAGTTTCGGCGACGTCCTCTTAGCTCCGTTGGTTAGAGCGCATGGTCATTATCTAAAGGTTTTGGGTTCGAATCGTGGTGTGAGATGTCTTTTTTTTTTTTTTGATTTTTTAAATGTTAATATTGAAGCAGGGTTATTTAAGCCATTTTTCACGTAACGTTCGTTTTCTGTTTTTTTTTTTTTTTACTTAGCTTATTCTTAGGTTATCATTAACACCCCCCCACCCCCAACCGACCACACACGCCCAAAAATACCCGGGCAACGCCAGGTACCGACTGATTTAAATTTTAATATTGAAACAGGTTTATTTAAGCCATTTTTCACATGTTTTTTTTTTTTTTGGTTTTTATTTTTCAGATTTTTTAAAGCAGTTTTAACGTTCGTTTTTTTGTTTTCTTTTTTGTTTTTGTTTTTCTGATTTTTACATTTAACATCATTCGTTTGCCTTACGTTAGTTTTTTTTTTAATCTTTCTTTCGATTTTTTGAAGTTTTTACTTTTTTTTATAGAATATTTAATTTTTATTTAATATTTAAAAAATATTTACTTCGCTTATTCTTATGTTTTGATTATCCTCCCCCCCCCGCCCGAGTACCCCCGCTTTATTTTTCAGATTTTTTAAAGAAGTTTTAACGTTTGTTTTTCTGTTTCCTTTTTTGTTTTTTTAGTTTAGTTTTTTATATTTCGCTTATTGTTATGTTTTGATTAACACAAACCCACCCCGCCCGAGCACACACACACCTCCAAACACTCGGGCAACGCCAGGTACCCCCCCCCACTAGTCTATATATATATAAAGGCAAAATGTGTGTGAGTGTGTGTGTGTTTGTATGTCCGCTAAAAACTTTCGACAGACAGAACAAAAATTAACAAACTTGGTATCAGACTGAAGCTCGACCCTCCGGACGACAAATATCGAAATTTTGGCCCAAAAGGACCACTAGAAGTGGGTCAGCTGACCGTTTTTCTTCAGGGAGGGGGCCAAAAAGTGACATTTTCACGTTAAATACTACGTAATATTAAATCGATTCTAAAAAGTACCAAAAAAAAAAAAAAAAACGGGCCCCAACTCTCCCACATAAAGTGTACACAGGGCCTGTTTTTTTTTTTTGCGTCACCCTGTATTTAAAAATCGCCGAGTCATGTCACGTGATCTCGACGTCAGCAAGCTGTAATGGCGACGTTTGTATTAAGAGACTGCTAGTATCGCACAAATAAAAAGATTAACTGCCACTATCGTACAAATTATTATATTATCTTACATGTTATGAAAATGTTTCTAATGTGATTAGCGGGTTAGAAATAGTAAATATATGAAAGTATAACGAAAAATGTCAAGAAAAAATGATAAGGGGAAAAAAATTAAGCTTAAAAATATTCACCGATTACAAGACCGATCGTTAACTTTATGCTAAAAAATAAACAGCCATTTTCTTCTTTTTATTGACCTACCTCTGTTAAACTGGCCGCTTGAATTAGCTTGTATAATCAGTGTTACATTTCTTTTGCTAAACATTTCATAAGCAAAAATGATAAGTAAATAAAAAAATTACGACCCATGCCTGTTTGCACAACAAAACAAAAAAAAAAAAAAAAACGGCCATTTTCTTTTTTTATTAGTAACACTATAAACTAATTCTATTTAGAGGGAGGAAGGTGGGAGGAATAATATGAGTTAATCAGCGTTTGTTTCACTACACCCTATAATACTTACATATTTTAATATAATACAAAATGAGAGTTAATGGATTTGGTGACATCCCAGGCATAAATCCTCCTTATTTTCGAGTAACGTTTGTTTCTCTACAGCTTGAGATCCCAGTTATAACCTCCCCTTTATTTTCTTAGTGGGAGGGAGGGTGCGAAAGATGAAACCACTTTAATTCTAAGAACAGATACTAAACTTTGATCTTAGCCAAAAGACCAAGTAACAGTTTAATTTTCTACTAACCATTATCTTCTATTATAAAAAGATGCATAATTTATATTTATCGAATATTAAATTGAGACAAGATGTCATATTCCAAAAATCACATCTGAACTAAAAACATTATTATTTAAAAGGCCATTCTTATTTTCGAGTGACGTTTGTTTCTCTAAAGCTTGACATGCAAAGCATGACCTCCTCATTATTTTCTTAGGGGGAGAGGGGCGATAGATGAGACTGCAAGAATTCTACGAGCAGATACTACACTTTGATCTTAGCTAAAAGGCCAAGAAAAAGATGCCAAATATATATTTATCATATACTGCATGGAGACACGATGTCATATTCCAAACATCACACAATATAATATGTAATGACCTCCCTTGGATGTAGCTTCATTGTCGAATACCATTAGATTAATATACAATCAATGTTATGCAAGTGATCTCCCTTGGATGTAGTTTCATTGTCGAATACCATTGAAATAATATACAATCATTGTTACATTATGCAAGTGACCTCCCTTGGATGTAGCTTCATTGTTGAATACCATTAGATTAATATACAATCATCATTATAATATGCAATTAGATTAATATACAATCATTGTTATTATGTGCAAGTGACCTCCTTTGGGTGTAGCTTCATCGTCGGATACTGTTAGATTGATATACAATCGTTGTTATAATATGCAAATGACCTCCTTTGGATGTAACTTTATTGTTGAATTCCATCAGATTAATATAAAATAATTGGTGTAATATGCAAGTGACCTCCCTTGGGTGTAGCTTCATTGTCGAATACCTTTAATATAATATACAATCATTGTTATAATATGCAAGTGACCTCCCTTGGATGTAGCTTCATTTTTGAGATTCCAGTAGAATAATATACAAGAGACCTGCCTTGTATGTAGCTTCGTTGTCGGCTACCATTAGAATAATGTACAATCATTGTTATAATATGCAAGTGACCTCCCTTGGATTTAGCTTCATTGTCGAATACCTTTAAAATAATATAAAATCATTGTTTTAATATGCAAGTGACCGCCTTTGAATGTAGCTTTGTTGTCAAATACCATTAGAATAATATACAATCATTGTTATAATATGCAAGTGACCTCCCTTGGATGTAGCTTCATTGTCAAATTTCATTAGATTAATATACAATCATTGTTATAATATACAAGTGACCTCCCTTGGACGTAGCTTCATTGTTGAATACCAGTAGATTAATATGCAATCATTGTAATATTATGCCAGTGAACGCTCTTGGATATGGCTTCCTAGCTGGATATTTGTACTAGCATAATACCCAGCGTTGCTGGGATTGTATAAGAAAGGTGGATATATGTACTAGCAAAATATCCGACATTGCCTGAGATTGGATGAAATAGGTGGCATGTTTCCAAGGAGAATACCTGGGATCGGATCAGATAGGTGGATATTTGTGCTAACAGAATACCCCATGTAGGAAGATGGGGCGATTATGTCGTAAAATCATGAAAAATTATTGTCCAAATTAGTAACAAATCCAAGAATTATGAAAAATGATGAAATGTGAGTTATTTGTTGGTGTGTTCGTAATGAAATAACATGCCAGACAATGTCACAAAGTAATTATTTAAGCAAAAGGACAGGATATTATGTGGGTTACATTATAAAAATCGATTGTCGAAATTAGTGACATATCCAAGAATTATGAAAAGTGATTAAATGTAAGTTATTGGACTGGTGTGTTTATAATGAAATGAACAGGCCAGATATAGTTTTAAAGTTAATATTTTAGTAAGAGGGGATCGACTATGTGGGTTACATCATTACAAATGATTATCGAAATTAGTAAAATATTCAAGAAAAGTGAAAAAGGATGAAATGTGAGTTATGTGATTGGTGCGTTTGTAATGAAATTACCATCCCAGACAATATCTAAAATGTATTATTTTAGTAAGAGAGGGGCAATTATGTGTGTTAACTCATGGAAAATGATTGTCGAAATTAGTAACATATCCAAGAATTATGAAAAATGATAAAATGTGAGTTATTTGATTGGTGTGTTTATCATGAAATAACCAGAGACAATGTCTCAGTTATTATTTTAGCAAGAGAAGAGGGTATTATGATGGTTAAATCATTACAAACGATTGTCGAAATTAGTAATATATTCAAGAATTATGAACAGTTATTAAATGTAAGTTATTTGATTGGTGTGTTTATAATGAAATAAACAGACCAGATATTGTCTCAAAGTTAGTATTTTAGTAAGAGAGAGTCGATTATGTAACATATTCAAGAATTATGAGTTATTTGATTGGTGTGTTCGTAATGAAATAGACAGGCTAGAAGATGTATCAAAGTTGTTATTTTTGTAAGAGGAAGGGGATCGTGTCGGTTAAAGGGGGGGATTATTTGGGTTATTTCATTAAAAATAATTGTCGAAATTAGTAACCTATCCAAGAATTATGAAAAATGGTCAAATGTGAGTAACTTGATAGGTGTGTTTGTAATGAAAAAAAAACAGCCATACAATGCCTGAAAGTAATTATTTTAGTGATAGGAGGTGGCGATAATGTGGATTAACTAGAAAAATTATTGTCGAAATTAGTAACATATCCAAGAATTATGAAAAATGAAGTTTTAGTTATTTAATTGGTGTGTTTATAATGAAATAAACAGCCCAGTCAATGTAGTAAATTTATGATTTTAATAAGAATTGAGTGATTAGATGTGCGCACTCATTAAATTTGATTGTCGAAATTCATAACATATCCAAGAATGATAAAAAATGATGAAATGTGAGGTATTTTATTGATGTGTTTGTAATGAAATAAACAGCCCAGAAATGTCTCAAAAGGTATTATTTTAATAAGAGGAGAGGGATTATGTGATTGAACTCAGAAAAAAATGACGTTTGAAATTAGCAACATATCCAAAAATTATGAAAAATGATGAAATGCGAGTTATTTGATTGGTGTATTCGTAATGAAGTAGACAGACCAGACAATGTATGGAAGTTATTATTTCAAGTAAGAGGTTGCGATTATTTGGGTTACTTCATTAAAAATAATTGTTGAAATTAGTAACATATCAAAGAATTATGAAAAATGATATGTGACTTACTTATTTGGTGGGTTTGCAATGAAATAACCAGCCATACCATGTCTAAAAGCTATTATTTTGGTGATAGAAGGGGGCGATAATGTGGATTTACTCATGAAAAGGGATAGTAAAAATTAGTAACATACCATAGCCTATGTACCAAAGGTTTTATTTGAGTAAGAGTGGCGGCGATAATGTAAGTTAAATAAATCATGTGACATGGTTGTTGCAATTACTAACATATCCAAAAATTATAAAAAATAATGAAATGTGAGTTATTTGGATGATGCGTTTGTAATAAAAAACCAACCAAGACAATGTCTCAAAGTTATTATTTTAGACAGGTGAGCGATAATGTGGGTTAAATTGTCAAAATTTGTAACAATCCAAGAATTATGTGATTCAACGAGATACGCCCACATATATACTTACAGATTATCCGGAGTCACCCTGGATTCAATGAGATACATGCAAATGTATGCAAGCAGAATACACAGTCACCTGGGATGTAATGAGATAGATGCAAATATATACTAGCAGAATACCTGGCGTTGCCTGGGATTGAATTAGATTGATTGAAATATATACTAACAGAATACCTAGCATCGCTTGGGATTTGATGGGATAAATGTATTGTATATTACCCGTCCTTTCATATACATGCTATAAATGACCTACCCTAGGTAAGATACAATTATTTCATATGTGTAATACCCGTCTTATGTAGGTAAAATATTCTTTTGTTCAAAATAACAAATGATACATAAACATACAAAATTCCTCTCTCATAAGAATAACAAAAATATTACAAAACCAAATTCAATTTTCTCATTGTTTATACGGCCCCGAGCAACGCCGGGTAGCCCCGCTAGTCTATATATATATATATATAAAAGTGAAAATTTGTGTATGTATGTTTGTATGTATGTATGTATGTGTGTTTGTGTGTCCGCTAAAAACTTTCGACAGACAGAACAAAAATTCACAAACTTGGTATAATCTTGAAGCTCCATCCTTCGCCCGAAAAATATCGAAGAATTGGCCAAAAACGTTAATCTTTTCACCCCAAAATCGACAATTTTCTACGGGGAAGGGGGGGGGGCTCAACAAAAACCGTCCTCTCATGAGGTCATGATCTGATTTAGTTTAAATAGTTGAAGAACTGACTAAATTTCATGTACATCGTGTTAGCTCAGTTGGTTAGAGCGTTGGTTCATTATCTAAACGTTTTGGGTTCGAATCGTGGTGTAAGATGTCTTTCTTTTTTTTTCTTCGATTTTTTAAATTTAAATATTGAAGCAGTGCTATTTAAGCCATTTTTCACGTAACGTTCATTTTTCTGTTTTTTTTTTTTTTTTTTTTACTTCGCTTATTCTTAGGTTTTCATTAACACCCCCGACTGACCACACATACCCAAAAACACCCAGGTACTCACTGATTATTTAAATTTTAATATTGAAACAGGCTTATTTAAGCCATTTTTCACATGTTTTTTTTTTAACGTTCGTTTTTCTGTTTTCTTTTTTGTTTTTTCGATTTTTACATTTAACATCGTTCATTTGCCTTACGTTAGGTTTTTTTTTTCAATGTTTTGATTAACCCCCCACCCGGGTACCCCCACTTCGTTTTTATGTTTTCTTTTTTTATTTCGCGTATTCTTACGTTTTCATTAACAACCACACACACCTACAAAAACTCGGGCAACGCCGGGTACCCCCCTCCCCCACTAGTATATATATAAAAGGCAAAACGGGCGTGCGAGTTTTTGTATGCCGAACAAAGGCTTTTTTTTGCCGGGTTTCTTGGGGGTTTACTATGTCTTAGAACTGTTTATATACTCGCTAGATAATAATATCTAGGATTTGCGAACGCACGTCGCGTCTAGATTTATTTACTTCAACTTTTACACAATTCTTGCTATTTCGGCCCCTAATGTTGATTCGGCTTTTTCGTATAAAACCAAAACTGATGTGAAACTAAAGTGCATTTCTCAGCTATGGGCCGGGAGCGTCCAGAAAGCAATGTATGTTTGGTCAATGTCGGTGAAAACCGTCATATCAGACAATTGCTTTCATTTGGACACACTAATAAAAGTGGAGCTGGTTTTCCCCAACACATTGGGGAAACAAAAACAAACGAACTTGGGTAAAAAAACAAACCCAAAGAACTATCCCGCAGTTTAAATTAAGTGCAGAATTTACTTTCCTTTAACCTGATTAATTTTGCCTCGCACCTGCCATTTATAAACGTTAAATTGCTTTCAGTTATTTTCCTTAAGTGGGCGAGCGGGTAACTTATCAAGGTTTTTGCCTCAACGTTCTGGGTTCAAACCTCACTACCTACCAAATTTTTTTTTTTTTAGTAACGATTTTTTAAACAAGTTTTTGTTTATTTTATTTTACTTTTTCTTCTTTTTACCTCCTGTTCGTTGTTGTTTTTTTGTTTTAACATAGAGTTTGGATCTAACCCCCCCCCCAACACACACACATACAAAAAAAACTTTTCACTGTTTTTTTGTTGCGTATTTGTTTGTTTTTTTAATATTTTTTTTGAGCCTACCTTCCTACCAAAACTTTTTTTTCCTTTTTTGATCAAACACCCGGGCAACACTGGGTACCCCCGCTAGTCTATAATATAAATCTCACCTGTCTGCTTAAATGTATGTATGTATGCCTGCCTAAAACTTTCAACAGAGGCGACGGATTTTCATGAGATCGGTATTGTTATGAAACTCGACCCTTCAGATGACAACTATCAAAAAATTGGCTAAAGGCATTAATTCCTTCACCCTCAACTGGGCCCTTTTCTACAGGGAGGGGTCGTTTTTTTGCCGATATTTTCTAAAAGTCACTCCTGTTTTCAATTGACTAGCCTTAATTTAAACCTACGTCACTTCCGGTTTTTCAATGGGCGCAACAGCAAAGACGTCACATTTTTTTCACTTTCTTTTTTTCCTTTGCGGTACGAGTTCAAGCCTGCCTGCCTACTACCACTTTTTATTTTTGCTCAACACACACCTCCAAACACCCGAGCAATGCCAGCACCCAGGCTAGTTCCTTAATGAAACACAGGTCATCTAACTGCTCTATCTAATCATAAATTGTTTGACATTTTGGACTTAATTTTACATTTTAATATTTTCAGTTTTCAAAGTGGATAGGAAAAAAGAAAAAAGAGGAAAACTAATAAAATGTGAGAGATAAAAAAAAATAAATAAAATTCAGCTAAATAGCTACGCAAAAAATGAAGGCTCTTTTCTTTTTTTTTTTTTTTTACAGAATCAGCTTCATAAAAAAATAAAGCAGATTTCAACCAAACAGAAAACTTACATCCCTGATAAGGCTGCTAGCCAGATATAAATAAATAGTTGCTAATGACGAACTGAATAAAAATGTTTCTTATAAAAATCTAAATCATTTTTTTTTATTTTTTTGATGTGATTCTAAAGCCGCAGTCAAAAATCAAAATGAAATAATTGCAGAAAGATTTATGAAATAAAAAATGAGTGCATGTGTACCTTGTTTAAGGTGTGGTTCGGAAGACATGTAGCTCGATAATGTTTCAGCATAGTCATCCGAAAATAACCATGACGGGTTATTTGACACCAACATTTTAAACAGTAACCCTATTTTTCACATGATTTAATCTCTGAACTGTAACACCAGTGAAGATACTAAACAGGCAGGTCTTAATATGACAGATTTTGATATGATATTTCCAATTATATGCAATATGATTCTACTTTGTAATACCATTATCCAATGTTAGACTAACATTGCATATCATTATTGAGACTGCAGTGCGGTTTGACATAAATGATTTTACCAAAATACAATTTCACAATTCAAATATGTAAAGCAATGAAAAAGGAATTCTGGAAAAAATATTTTAAAACCAAGACTAGAATAATATATTTTATTAAATACAACCTCAGAATGGATTACAAATAAAAACGAGGTCAACCCTGAAAATCAGGTGCATCATACTGCCATAAAAACAATTCCACAACAATGAAAAGAATTTTGAAAATTCTAAATATTTTAAAATCAAGAATAGAGTGATATATTCTGTTTTTATCTGTTACAGATAACTGAGAAAAATGAGGATTAGTTAGTAAATCTTGATTCGCATGACCAGTATTTTTCCATCAGCAAGTAATATTTTATCAAAGCACAAAATTCCAATTTTTTCATAGTTTTAAAAATTTGCAATTGTAGCTTCACTTAAATAGCTGTAATTTGTAAACTAATAATTCAATTTGACTGAAATTTTAACATATGCCACTTAAAGGTTAGTAATTAATAAAAATCCATGTGATTTTTATTAGTGGCATTATTTATATGTAAGACTTAGACAATCAAATAGTTATTATTTTATAAGATTTCACTTCCAACCATGCCTCTGAAATCATAGATTTTTAAGATTTTGTTTTTATTATTATTATAGACTACATTAGAAATTCTATAAATTATAAAAAAGATTTTGACCATTTTTCCCCATACTTTCAATTTTATATTCGCCAGACAGTTTTTTTGATCAGAGAAAATGTTTTCACATTTGCAGAAGATATTTTCTTTTGTGATTGATTTTACCTCCTTCACATCACTCAGCTGCCACACACATTCGGTATTGAAAGTAGTGATGGTGAATTACTGTCGACCACATGAAAGGTCATTTTTTTTCCCTTTATGCTATTCATTTAACAGTGGGCTGTTAGTTATGGAGTTATCATACAACCACAACTTTGTGTAAAAAAGTTGTGTACAGGAATTAAACATACCAGTGGTACACGATATTTTGTTTGGGTTGAAAGTAGTTCAAAAGTCTTTCCCAAATTTTTTTGTGTCCATTCGTTTCTGTTCTCAAGTTTTCATATATTTGCAGAGATTCCTTGTCAATTACTGAAAGAAGAATTCGTACCTGTATTATTTGCTACTTTTTCCCTAAACAACTTCAATGACTTTCACCAAGTCAAAATTAAGAGAAAGATGCTAGTATGCCTTTTGTTGCTGCTCTTGTTTTTAAACTTATTTAGCACAAACTTGTAATGTTATGCATTAAACATAGATGAAAGTGAAAATTATGGCCCCATAATTTTCCCCACATTATCTTGAAAAGAGCCCAGTTCTCTTATAAATCAGTCAATTCCCATTTTTGCTGATGGTGGAATTGCGTATGCTATGTTTAATTGACTAAGAACATGTAAAAATGTTCAAGTTGCAAGTTTTGTTATGCATTATTTTTATTTTTTTAGAATCCTTTTAAATGAGGCTTCATAATTTGTGTATTCATTCTTTTGCCAACTGTTATCCTCATCTTTATTGTTGTTGTTTCACTATGTTTCAGCCAACTCATTCTTTTCAAGTGATTAACTATGACAGGAATGCTGAGTCTTGTAATTGTATCCCCAATAATTACTGCCTTTCATAGTTGTTGTTATCTCACCATGTTTTGATCAACTAATCCTCTGGCTTGCTTGGATAGTTTGTTTAAATCAACATGGTTTGATAAAATATTCCTTCTGTGAGAAGAGATGAGTGCATGTAGTAGTAAACACAAGAATCTAAAATGTAGAATTTGTAGAAGGAGTGAAAGCATTTACATAAAATGTAGACATTTTTGGGGAAAGAATCCCATTTCATTACAGCTGAATAAAGTTGATGATGTTTAAGCCTATCGGACTGCTTTGTGTTCTCTCTTGACATTTGCTCCATCACAACATCTTAGTCTTTATAAAGTTAAGTATGTTTGTTTATTTATATGCATAGGATTCACTCCTAAACTAATTAACTTTGAATGAATTTTGAAACACCTGCTAAGCATAAAGAGTCTAAATAGTTTAGTTCAATTTAGTTTTATGCAGAAGGAGGTAAAAGGAGAGGCCTTTGGTGACAATTCAGATATCTTCCATTTTTGTAAAATTTTAGCAATAACGTTAATCAGTAAATACTCACCAAATTTCAGTTTCTTTTGAGCATTTTAAAGAGTTTTTGAGGATGGCCACAACATCCAACTTAAAAATTTAAATATTTCAGATTTGCATTGTTATTAAACACTAATTAAACATGTGTCCCTGAATTTCAATTTCTTCTCAAGACCCCTTAAGCTTAAGTCTTAAATTTTAGACATTTTTTAGAATCAAAATCATGTAAAGGATTTTGATGAAAATTGGAAGGATTCTATTTAGCATCTTGAATTTAATCTTTCTAAGGAGACATAAAAATGGTGCAAAACTGTTAGTTTGTGGGGAGGGGGGTAATTTTACCCATTCTGGGATAGATATTCTAGTTTTTATATAGCAAGCGTCAAAAAAACATAGTATTAAAATTTTGCTTCTTTAGTTGACATTTTTGGAATAACACCTGGAAATCTAGTTTTTTTTCAAAGCTTTGAATCACTCCTTGGTATGATCAAATAAATATGGGTCAAATTATTTAAGGTGGATTCAGGAATGAGATGAAACCAACAACATCTTTTTAATCCTCTTAAATTGTATTGATTACCGTGAAAGAAACGTGCTAAACAGTTAACTTGCAATATATGAGGTCATAACAGGTTTAGGATCAAGTAAAGATTAGATACTCCATAGCAGACGACAAAAATAGGCCAACATTTCAAGTGGCACCGGTTGTTCGACCTTGACATTGCATTAGTTGTTTATAAACAAGTCAAATAGCAGACATATTCGAATGTTCGCAAGCAAGAGTTTTTAAAAACATATTTACAAAACTTTTAAAAATTTAAAAGAAAAAATATATATTTACAACACATTTTCTTTAATATTAAATACAAAAAACTTTTAAGGATTAAAATAAACAAAACTTTTTAATGTAAAAACTAACGTATTTAAACAAAACATTAAAATAAATGGGTGTCTTTCTGAGTGTGTTTTTTATATATTTACAGAACTTTTTAATAAAACTCTTAATAATAATAATAATAATAATAATAATAATAATATAAATAAATGGTAAATTTTTACGACATGCCCCAGCATATTATAAATACTCCAACCTCCCTATGTTAAGAACGGCTTTCAGAATAAACACCCCCAACCTCAAAAGCCGTTCTTAACACAGGGAGGTTGGGAGGTGTTTATTCCGAAAGCCGTTCTTAACATAGGGTGGTTGGGGGTGTTTATACTACTCTGGGGCAAGTGTAAAATAATATCAAATAAATAAACCGAGGTTATAACAGAATTTCGGATGATGTCAATTAAAAAATACATAATTTAAAAAAAAATTTAATAAAATTATTATAACCAAACTTTTTAATGGCAGAAACAAATATTAAATAACTGACTTGTTCGGATTTTTGCGACCAAGATTATTTTTTATGTACAGTGTGTGTGTGTGTGTGTGTGTGTGTGTGTGTGTGTGTTTATCTTTCTTTGTGCGTTTTTAATACAATTCAATATTTATTTAAAGTGCGATGTATGCAAGCGGTCAGTGAAGGAGAAATCCTTCTATACCGAGGCAATTTTTATGCATAATAAAATCACAAGTATAAACAATTGAGATTTTCAAAAATATATTTTATTCACATATCTTTTATAACTTATTTTTATAAAGATGAAGTGTAGTATCACAAGATACAAATCTTTTTATAATTTTCATTTTTATTTAAAAAACAAAACAAAAAGAAAACTTGCTATTCTTCTTTCTCCATGAAGACAAATTAAGTGCAAGTTCAGCGTCCGAAATTTTCAGTTTCTAATGTTTTGCAATTAATATAGTTCATTCTTTTTCTTTTTTTTTTATTATAATTATATTTATTATTAGCTTTATTAAAGTTCTGTAAATATATTAAAAAACGCACTCAGAAAGACACCCATTTATTTTAACATATTTTGTAACATTTACATTCGTTTTGTTACTTACACAAAAAGTTTTGTGTAAATAGAAAAGTTTTTTTTTTTTTTAAAATCCTTAAAAGTTTTGTAAATATTTAATATTAAAAAACATTTTTTGAAATATATTTTTTTCTTTTAAATCTTAAAACGTTTTGTAAATATATTTTTAAAAATCTTACTCGTGAACATTCGAACATGTCTGTTATTTGACCTGTTTACAAACAACCAGCGGCAATGTCAAGGTGGAATAACTGGTGCCACTTGAACTGTTCGCCTATCTTTGTCGTCTGCTATGGGGTATCTGATCTTTACTTGATCCCAGGTTTATAAATTCAAAAGTAATTTGTTTATTCATATTTGGATTCTTCAGACTACTGTTCTCATCTTGATTATCATTTTTATGTTTCGGTCGATGTAACTATTGAGCTTCAGGTAGAACTCTGAAATGTTTCTGTCAAATTTGGGAATCTGCATGGAATTTTGAACAGAAACTTCATGGGTAGTACTTTACTTCATGGGAGTACCATGATCTCGTTTCATCAGGCAGGACTTGATAGAGGTTCCAAGTAATTTGAAGGTGCATTTTTCAGTCGCCCACACTGAGGATTGAACCTTCAACCCTCAGGAGAATATCACTTTTACAATTAAATTTTTCCAAGTACTCTAACCACTGTTCTAGCATGAATTTTAAATCTACTTTATTTTTAGATGTAAATATTACTACTTATTACTACTTACTATATAATTATTCGTTAAGATACACCCGAAGAAGGTTGGCGGCTACATCAACCAAAACATTGTGAAAATGACACAAAGATGAAAACAGTAGTCTGAAGAATTCAAATATTATGAATAACAAATCCTCATCTCAAAAGTTCACGAACTTTTTTTGCCATAACAAAATTTATTTTTTTCAATTTTATAATTTACTTCTCAGTATCGAACACAACTATGAAAGAATATCCAACATGCATAGCATTTCTTATAGATGTAAACTAAAATAAACATATAATTTGTATCAAAGTAAAAATATATCAAATATTTATCTATTTTTAATTAAAAAAAATCTTTTTCCCAAAGTAAACAATATGTCAAATACGTGCAATGATTTGATGTGAAAAGTTTTTTAATCAGCTAAAAGGAACACTAAAAATGTCAGAAAATTTGTAATTTTTTTTTAAATACTTTTAATTCCGATTAATGAGTTTTTAAAAAGGTTAGAGAACTTCTGACATCAAAAAGAACATCAATCAGATCGAAGGTGCAGATTCTAAATCTGTGGTTAATTTGGCTCTTAGAACTAACTTTTAACCATGACTCTACAACAAACCATACAGACACATTTACTTCATGGAAATAGCAAAACTTCAAATGCTTAAAATGTTTTACTATCTTCCATTTTCATATATATATTTTTTAATTCAATTTTCACCCCAAACAAGGTACAGTACCACTTTGAAGTAAGGGGCGACATCTTGCTACTCATCTCCCTTCATAATACCTCTGTAACTTATGTCCACGATAGTAGCCCCTTACTTCAAAGTGGCACTGTACCTTGTTTGGGGTGAAAATTGAATTAAAAAAACAACAAAAAAAATCTAGCCGTTCTAGGAAAGAAACTACTGGAGTAGAAGGCTCTCTTAGACCTACGGATCTCTACTGTGTAGGGATGGGATTTAGCTGCTTGTTGGGTTTGTCAGAGGTACTTACATCGAGGAGGTACAAGTGCTTGTAGTTTGTCAGAGCAGTTACCATTAAAATACTTGTAGAACAGGCAGAGGGATGCAACATTTCGTTGATGGGACAGTGCCTGAAGTTTAGATGTCAGTTCAGGACCTATCAGGTTGGTGACTCTTTTTAGAACCCTGTCCAGGAGTGAGAGACTAGTAGTAGATGCACCAGCTCAAATGTGACAACAATACTCCATACATGGGCGAATAGTGGTCTTATAGAGGTACAAGATACGTTCAGGCATAAGTAGCTTTCTAGCATGGTAGAGAGAGGCCACCTTCTTCGCAGCAGACTTGGCAATGCTCTCAATGTATCTGTTCCAACTCATGTTCCCTGTAAAAATTAGGCCGAGGAGTTTAAAATAAGTACTTTCAGGTAATGTGTCTTTGGAAATTGCTATTAGCAGTAGAGAGGGTTTCTTGTAATTATTGAAGGAAACAAGCTTAGTCTTAGCAGCATTGAATGTGACCATCAATTTATGTCCCCATTCCACTACAGATTGGAGGTCTTCCTCTAGTTTTTCTGCCATTTCCTTAGATATGTGTTCATTTCTTTTCCCCTTGTGCCTGTTATAGAGCATGGTGTCATCAGCAAATATACCCATCTCAGACAATTTTATCAGGGCGGTAATTTATGAATATTAGGAATAAAAAAAGTCTAAGGATAGACCCTTGAGGTACTCTCCGCATTTATATCATACTGTTTAGATGTACGACCGTCGAGGACAACCTGGATATCTTAGTTATTGTTCCAAAATAAACACTATTTTCTTTCAAGACATAACTTTAAATGTGCTCTAACCAGAAATGTAAGTATCTTGTATGTCAATAATTTGACATGCCAAAACATGAATTACACAAATCAGCACAAACTTTCAAGGCAAGCTGATAACATTATATATATATAATATATATATATATATATATATATATATATATATATATATATATTACACACACTAAGAGGCCTTGATCCTGGCAAAAATCAAAGAAACCAAAAATTGCAATTCTAAATTGGCCTGAAGGCCTTTTTTTAATTCAAAATGCTAAGAAAGCTATCCATAATAAAATATTTGTAAAAGTGAAAAGTATTCAAGGGGACAGTGATTTGTTTGTTTGATTGTTGTGTGCGTGCATGTATGTGTACACATTTTAGAGGGGGGATTGGGCTTTGTATTTGATTTTCAGTTTAACAAAAGAATAAAATGGCTGACCTGTGTACAAATGAACTTAAAAGCTTTATGGTGGAATTTAATTTTGTAGAGAAAGTAATGTGGGAGACAGGGATAGATACTCACTGACTTGTTTGTTTTGCCACAAGAGGGGTATAATTTATGATGGAAAACTGGACTGCAACTCCCAGATTTAATTGATCTGAAAATGTTATTTTTTATATCATGGATAGAAAAGCCTGTGTAAATAGAACTGTTTAATACTAAAATAAATTAAAAGAAATTGAATTAAAAGACAATAACGAATTGTGAATTATTGAGATGCAATATGCAGATTAGTTAGCCTGGGTAAATTCATTGCATATCAAAAAACTGAAATTATTCTATTTCAAAAATGAATTTGGTGTTTTAAGGTCCTTGTCAGTGCAATAAATTTTCCAACTTTAGAGATATGAGCATGCATGAAGAAGAGAGAGAATGTTAAGGAAAATGCACAAAAAGAAAGGGCGAATGAATCAAAATGCATGTGAGAGACAGAAAATGCAAATGAGTCAGGTCATTCCAAGAAAACACATAAATTTAAAGCAACACAAAAAGAATATTTCAAATAAAACAAGAGACAATGTAATGCTCTCACCTCACTTCAAACATACATAGATCAAGCTTTCTGATCTAAAACTTTTGAATAATCTATTGTCCGATATTTAAAAATAGAACCAAAGTTTAATTTAAAAGCTAATGTAGATGAAAGATACAGAAAGAAAGGAGAAAAACAAATGAGCCAACTGAAGTAAAAGCAAAGAATAATCAGTAAATATAAGGAATAAGAATTATCTCCCTTGATAAGAAGCTCTCAAAATAAATTCATGTTGCATGACGACAGTGTTTCTTGAGTATATTGAAAATTATTCAAGATTTACACATGGTTAATAATAGAACTTAGTTTAAAAAGAAAAGAAAAGAGAAGAACAGGAAATGATGTGTATTTGTGAAGAAGGTGATTTTTTGGAACATCAAGTACTTTTTCCAGAATAAAATGTTACATTGGAAATTTGTAAAAAATTCAAATTCTTCCAATTTGTCATTTTAAAAGAATTTTTAATATCTATTTTGGGTACTTATGCATAATTTGAGCCAGACGTAATCAGCTTTGCTAGGAACATGACGTCAACTGCTAAGCTTCACCGGGCATCACTGATTATTAAAGCGTAACAAACGGCACTAAAAAAATGCTTAAGAAAACATGTAAATATAATAAAATTAAGGAATGAAAAAAAAAAAAAAAAAGAAACAATTACTTACTGTAACAATTTTTTAATTTTTTTTTTTATAATAAATAAATGTTTTTACAGGAAAAAACAAAACAAGTATTAAAATTTTTTTGTCAAAAAAAAACAAACAAAACAAACAAAAAACAAAACAAAAGTTTGAAATGAAACAGATAAACCAATTTTTTTGTTTCTTAAATTTTTTTTTTCAACAAAATTTATCAATTAAGCAAATTTTTTGTGCTTTTGATAATAAAACTTTTGATAAACAAATTCTTTTTAAAAGAAAGGTTTATAAATAAACATTTTTTTGTTTTGTTTTTATGTATGTATAAATTAACAATTTTTTTCGGAAAGGTGGGGCTGCACAACCATTTGTTATTTTTTTTTTTTTGCCGTTCAGTTTAGATAGACTTTTCTACGGTCACATCAGAGAATAGCAAAATGGGATGAGAAAAGACAACAGATGTGAAAGAAACTTCACCAACCAGATAACTTTCTGAAATATGGTTTAAGATGGAGACAAAAGGGTCATGAACAAATTTTTTGTCTCCACATAAACTCCAAAAGGTAACTGTCAAGAAGCTCCCGGCTGGTCCCACATTCTTTTTAAGTACATTGTTTAGTTTCCTTCCACATCCGCTCCACATGATTAGTGGTTGCTTTGGTGTCAGGGTTGACAGAATGAAGACTGTGATTCACTGTTAAATGGTGAAACCCTTCTCCCACTCTGCTATATGTTTTCCAGTAGTCTGACATGACTGTAGTCCCTGGCAGAATATATTGTTTTAGAATAGGAAGGAGGGTTTCAGCATTCCTATTTGGGACTGCAATGAGGAAACCCTCCTTATTCTCGCGTAACATTTTTATGTGTTGCCATGTCGTAAGCCCACAGGTAAATAAACCATATTACGGTGGCGATCTGAAGCTTGTAGTGTTGGAAAAATGTGCCTGTTCTTAGGGAGGTCCACTGCCGACACTGCGTGCGTGTGCACCTTCACCCACATCCATCCTTCATGGATTTTATTTTAGTGATTATGCACTTCTCACCACAGGAAACACAGGGGTTTTTTCAGCAATCAATTTTTTCTCTTGACAATATGAGACCACTTCTTCTGGCATCATCAAATATTTTTCTAAACTGGGAGATATTCATTTTTTTGTTTACACAGTTTTCAGAAAAGAGTTGCTTAGTGATTTTGTGCTGCTAGTGAATTTAATGATTTTACAATTTTTTGCTTTGAAAAGTTTATCTGCTACTTTGCAGAACATTGATTGGTTGATTGATGTCTTACATCAGATCACAATCAAACCTGAGTGCATGATGTCATGTTCCAAGCAAAACCGATTTGACGCCGAGTTACATCTAATTCAAATTATGCATTAGTACCTTACTTTGCTAGGTTTTTGTTAGTAAAAAGAACTGTATATGTTAAGACCAAGATGGCTAACTGCCAGTCTTGTTTCAAGTGCCCCTATTGGTACAGAATGTCTCACATAACATCTTTTTTGAATAGACTGTTTTTGTTTTGCTTTAGTGTCGATGCCATATGAGCTCTCCTTTTTATTATTTTATTTATCTTTTTCAAAGATCCAACTTAATGGGTGGTTTTGATCACTGTTCAAATCTGGTTGTGACGTAGTCTTGAGAAGAAAAGGTTAGGCAAAAGGTTATCCCTTGGTGGATGAACTACAATTTGCGAACGTTGACTTTCATTGGGTGATTTGGGTAGAATGTGTTGTTGATTGCACCAGAGTGTCCCCCTTTGCCTTTAGTCTGTAGAGCAAGGTATGGATGCTGTTCAAACAACAGTACCTTCCTGGTTAGCACTTCTGATTCATGCTGATGTATCATTTTTGAGTGAGAGTAGCTTTTTAGGTAGTGTGTGTGTCATTGTTGGACGAACCTTTTAGTTCTCTTCTGTTTGAAGAATTAGAAATTGGGCCATTTAGTGTTTCTTAGATTTGGGCAAGTTGGGATGTTCATCCTTAAGTGTCAACTCATTAATGATGGACTCGCAGTTCATTGGTGTTGCTCTGTAGAAAGATATGAGCCTTTTGCCTTCTTTAACAATGCTTTCATTGTCTTTACAGACTTCTGCTGCTTAATTAATTTTGGAGCAATAAGGGCTGCTTGGTGTATAAATCCCCAAGTCCACTTCGCATCTGGTAAAGATAGCCTTCAGGCTTTCTATTATAGCTTTGGAGATCATCAATGTAAGCATGGCAACCTTTGTGTATTGAGAGAAATAGTTAACAACTACAAAATGTGGCCCTCAATTCAAACAAATAAGAGGTTAAAGTGTGGCATAGTCTTGTTTAAAGTTTTTTTTTTTTTTTTTTTTTTTTTTTTTTACACAGTTCAGTTGGAATCTTAACTAGCATATCTTGAACAGTTTTCTTTAATATCATAATAAAATCTATCAATCTGTTTTTTTTTTTTTTATTTTAAAAAGTTTTCGATGTATTTAAAATTTTATTTCTAAATAAATATTTTTAAATGCTTACTCTTACTTTAATAAAAAATGTTTTATATAGATATACTAAATCTTATGTAACCAATAGAAAATCCAGAGATTTTCATGCAAAATAGTTAAAACATACAATATTATAAAAATATAAACATGTGTTTCTTGATTGAGTATAAGATTTATTTGTGGTATTACAAACACAGTCAGGTTATAAATTTTTTGCTGATTAATTTTACATGGATAACAAGATTTCCAAGGATCTAGACAGTTCATCTGACCTGCGAGTCAAAAGATCATGGTCATCTAGATAAAACTTCATAAAGGCTTTCTTCCTTTCTCTCTTTGGTTTGATGTGTAATGTCATGTCACGATTTTGCTATGTGATCCATTGTGCATGATTATCATCACTTAGTTTAATTATTTAAAACTTTTATTAAACTAAAAGTATGCATTTTAAAAATGACACCACAAAATAATAAGAGCGTCAAATGATAGTTCTCTATCTAGAGGAGTCAAATCACTTTTAATCTTTTACTCTACATTTTTTTTTTTAATAATTCCTCTAGATTCTTTCTTCCTTTAGTCACATATGTTCTCTTTGAATCAATAAAAACTGTTTTCTCATGGTTTATTTGAAGTACACATTGTACTGAAACAGATTAAACAAAGTATATTTCACTCAAAGATTCATACAGTCACTCTATATATAAAATAAAAAAAAATTTCTCCATATTATTGACATTAACAGCTTTCTTGAAAATAGCTAAATAATAAAAATGGTTTTATCGATCATAGAAAACAAACATTGGTCTATGTTCTAGAAAAAAAAAAAAGTTGCATTTCTAATATCTAATTCTGATCAACTTTTGATTAGTCATTAATAAAAGCAATGTGAAGCAACTTTTGACTCCCCACTCAGAAGTCCTCTCACATAACACCTGGAAGAAATTTAACAAACAATTTTTCAAGATTCACTGACAACCCTGCATTTGACTCAAGATAAAGAAAGAAGGGAAGGTGGATAAGGAAGATAGACAGAGGGGTGGTGAGGGAAAAGAGTGATGGAAAGAAGAACTTTAACCAAAACAGCAACAATCGCCCGTTCTAGTTTATTAAGTTAATGGAATTACCATTTCCTAATTGCTCTGCTGGCTCAATTGGTTGGTTCACCATATTTACAGACAGGTTATAAATTTGGACTTTACCAGAGTCAAAAGTACTTTTTATTTCGATTTTGTTCCAAAATCAACTTCCACATTTTATATTACACTAGCATCAGTGCCCGGCGTTGCCCAGGTTTTCGAAGGTGTGTGTTGAGCAAAAAAAAAAAAAAAAAAAAAAGTGGTAGTAGGAAGGCAGGCTCGAACCCATACTGCGAAAATGGCAAAGAACGGGAAAAAAACGTTACAACCACTGCCAAACTGGAAGTGACGTAAGTTTAAATTAAGCGTAAACAATCAAAAAGAGGGGAAGACTGTCGAAAATATTGTTGAAAAAAGCGACCCATCCCTGTAGAAAAGTGCCCAGTTGAGGGTAAAAAAATTAATGTTTTTAGCCAATTTTTTGGTATTTGTCGTCTGAAGGGTCGAGCTTCAAAACGATACTGATCTTGTGAAAATCCGTCACCTCTGTTGAAAGTTTTAGGCAGACATGCAAACATACATACATTTATATATTGATAGCTCAAATTTTCGACCCAGACTGATTAGAAAGCTTGCCCTATCTCTGAATACCCTTTATGTAAAATTTCAAATGTTTAGACCAGAAATTGTCTGAGTAATTTGGTAGAGACCGCAGAGGTCAAATTTTTTTAAACTTTGACCCCTATTATGACCCCTTAACATTTGTTTTAGGCTCAAATCAAGTTATTAAGTTAGGAAGGAACCTATATCTAAAATTTCAAGTGTTTAGACCCAAAATTGACGGAGGAGTTTGGTAGAGTTCTCAAAACTGTGCATGAGGTCGCCAAGCTAATCAAGAACCTTGATTCCAGTAAAGCAACTGGCCCTGATGGCATCCCAATTATAGTGTTAAAAAAAGCTTCAACCTGAACTTGCTCCCATACTTACGAAAGTGTTTAAGCGTTGCCTTAAGGAGAAGTGCTTTCCGACTCCCTGGAAGACCTCATCGGTATATGCCCTGTATTTAAGAATTCAGGTGATAAGTCATCTCCCTCTCAGTACAGACCAATAAGTCTCCTGTGTGTGATGAGTAAGTTGCTGGAATACATTTTAAATAGAGAAATAGTCAACCACCTCAGCAGAAATAACCTTCTTAGTGACACACAATATGGTTTCCGTTCTGCAAGATCTACCGCAGATGTGCTAACGGTTATATCTCACAGGATTAGTGAATCTCTTGACAAAGGCTTCCTTTCTAGGGCAATTGCTCTTGACATATCAAAGGCCTTCGACAAGGTATGGCATAAGGGCCTACTTCACAAGATTTCCAGCTACGGTATAACGGGAA
Source organism: Euprymna scolopes (assembly GCF_053919585.1). Taxonomy (NCBI): domain Eukaryota; kingdom Metazoa; phylum Mollusca; class Cephalopoda; order Sepiida; family Sepiolidae; genus Euprymna; species Euprymna scolopes. The sequence continues at coordinate 45,097,660 of NC_136512.1, forward strand.
ATGTTTTCTCAATCATTAAATCATTTCTCTCCGATAGGCTCATAAGAGTAGTGGTCGATGGACAAAAATCGGAGGCCTGCAGTATTAATGCTGGAGTCCCTCAAGGGTCAATCCTAGGCCCAACTCTCTTCCTGATCTACATCAATGATCTCCCTAAACACATACTTAAATCATTCGTTGACATCTATGCTGATGACACGACCATCTATGGCAACACATCAAAGGCTGTAAATGACAAAGTTCTCTCTGATTCTCTCTCCTCTGATCTCGAGCACGTGGTTCAGTGGGGGAAGACGTGGCTAGTTACCTTTAATGCATCTAAAACCAAACTCCTATCTTTACATCATCAACGCTCTGATCCCCATCTGGCATCAACTGAAATGGATGGCTCTCGTCTAGGAGAAGCCCCATGTTTTGACAAGCTTCTGGGTTTGTCCTTTACTCCTGATCTGAAATGGAACACGTACATCAAGTCTGTTGCCAAGGTCCCTGGAAAGATGGTGGGATCCTTCTACCGCTCCAGAAGATATCTCACTACTGATGCAATTCTCTATCTATATAAAAGCCAAGTACATCCAAGGATGGAATACTGCTGCCATATCTGGGCAGGAGCTGCTAAAAACAGCCTATCCTGCCTTGACAGAGTACAAAATAGACTTCGTGGCTTAGTGAGGGATGCACTTTTCTCTATCCTGTAACCTCTCTCCCACAGAAGAGACGTTGCGAGCCTATCCTTGTTTTATTGTTATTTCCATGGCAGGTGCTTGTCTGAACTCCAATCTCTGGTCTCCCCTCGCCAATCCTTCACGAAAAACACCCGTCTAGCTGAATCCACTGTGAAAAATTTCCCCCACTCTTTATCTGTGCCTAAATTAAAAAGTAGATTCCATAAACAAAGCTTCTTTCTTAGAACTGCACGCCTGTGGAACTCTGTTCCGTCTGCCTGCTTCCCACCTGACTACAACTTGGATGTCTAAGTCCAACGTTAACAAATTCCTAATGAACCGCCCTCTTAAGTAAACACTTCATTAAATCTCCACACTAACGTACTGTACTTGCAATAACCCTTATCCCTGAGTTGCTTCCGAGCCTTGATAAGTGGTGACCACCGTGTAAAAAAAAAAAAAAAAAAAGAAAAAAGTCAAATCATTGAACTTTGACCCCTTACCAGCCAATTTTCTGGTTGAAAACGGATTACAACGATTTTCCTAAATCTCAGTACCCTGTATATCAAATTTCGAGTCTGTAGACTGAAAATTGACAGAGTTATAGGGAAATGTACACAGACAGACACACAGAGACACTTTCACTTTTATAGATATATAGATATTGTTTGATTTTACTTTCATTTTTTTCCTGAAATCATAATCTATGAAAATTAGAACCCAGACGATGTCAGGTGGTTCTGCTATTTCAACACTGATAGGAATACGTTTCAATCAACAAAAAAAAAATAAAAATAGCTTATTCATTCAGCTTTGTTTCTTCTATTTTTCTTTCAATTATGTTTCCATATTCATCTCAGATGTGAAAACATTTTTTTTCCTCTTGGATGTTTCATGTAGAAAACATGGAATGGATGATAGCATTTCAGTTTCGACAATTCTCTCATCACATCCAGTTTTATGTCTGTTTTGCATGCTGGCATATGTTGGACAGCTTTAAGAAATTATTTTTCAAACTAACATCTCTCTATTTATTCGTCTTTTTCTCACTATCACTTCATGTTTTCTTTGTTCTTCCCTTGTTATTTCAACTGTTTCATATCTACTAACCTATGAACGCTGTTTTTAATGTGTCTTTACTAGTGTTGGGACGATTCCTAAATTTTTTCCGATTCCAGGAAAATGTTGATTAATGATTCCAATATCAAGTACGATTCTGATTCCCATGGAATTGTTGTTTTGAAATATATCATGATATAATTGAATGTTTTTGTGTGACAAAAAAAATTTGGTACAGCGAAAAAGTGGAAATACAATTAAGGGAATTTCGAAAACGATTTGATTTTTTTCGTAAAATTTCTTTCATTGAAGATAAAAGTCAAAACAAATATTTTAACCATGAATTAAATACGCACCATGAAATTAATACCAATCAATTTTAGGAATTTTTTTATATATTAAAAAATATAAAGAAAAAGGGCAGACTACATGAATGCTACCACTGTAGCGAAATACACATTGGCTTCGATGTTGTACGTTGTTCGACTGAGGGAGACATTATTTTTACAAGGAAGGAATTTTTGCGTGTGTGGTCTAATTTTCTTTTTTATTTATTTTGGCTTGAAATTTGCGTATGATTTTTGTTATGATTTTATCTGCTTTTTTTTTGTTTTTTGTTTTTTGGATGGATATTTTTTTTTATGCCGGAGTTTATATATACAGGAAAATTGGTGAAAGTCAAAATGGAATTTGTGCTATTTTTAAATATTATTTTCAAGTTTAATTATGTTCACAGGACTGTAAACCTTTCACAAAATTCTGTGGATCTGCTTACTGGTGTTTGCACCAACAATATTGAAGCCTACTGGTCTTGTATTAAAAGAAGACTGAAATACATATTGGGATCAGTAGGAGAAATGAAATGGTCTCATGTCGATGAGGCCATGTATAGAGAGGCTTATAACATGAAAAGTGAAAAAATATTAGATAATTTTAAAACATTGAAACATTTTTAGAGCATGTACATGAAAAATATGGTAATTAAAAAAGATCCCAATAAGCTTGGGGGGGGGGACAGGTTTTGAAGAATTGAAATTTTTATTTTTTATTTTTTAATAAAAAATGATTATTAAAACAAAAACAGTAGTGTTCTCGTTGAGTAGTTTTTATTTTATTCAAGAAAATAAAAGGTACTCACGCACTTATTGAGCCATGCTGAAATAATGACATTATTTAGACATTCTTAACATGGAGACGGGAGGGTGTTGTGTACCAATTCTGTACTTTCACCTAACAATTTAATAAAAACAGGTATTGTAAAACTTTAATTAAACTTGAAAGTACTACTTAAAAATAACGCGGATCAATAAGTGCACTAGCACCAAATAATATTTCACTGTGTTTCGATCTACGACATTCCATGAGAGGTAGATACTCGCTAAAACTTTTTGTTTATTTTTGTTTATTGCCACAAGTGCTAATTTTGACTTTCACCAATTTTCCTTTAAAAAATAATTAGAAACTCTTCAAATATTGGGTGAGGCAAAAAGAATTTTAAAAATAAGCGTAACATAAGTACATAAGCACCAAATTTTTGTTTTGTTTTGCTTTGCATCCCTTTTGTTTATTTGTTAAATCCGGCAAAAAAATAAATAAAAATAACAAAAGAATACAAAAACAATAAGAAAAGGGTATTGTAAAACTTTAATTAAACTTGAAAATAATATTTAAAAATAGCGCAGATTCCATTTTGATTTTCACCAATTTTCCTGTTAATAATTACATAAACTCCGGCAAAAAAATAAATAAAATAAAAATAAATAAATAAATAAAATCATAGCAACAAAAATCAGTGAAGCTTAGATCCGGCAGATGAGCCTCGTTCTGACATTTGGAAAATTTAGGTTAACAAACGGTGAAGCTACCGAAAAGTAACCCTTTTGAATGAAGATGGATATAAACAATATTTTTAAAATTAATTTCTTAATTTTACTTAAAAACAAAATGTAAACATAAACAAAATATTTTAGAAAATAATTTCTTAATTATTGATTATAAAGAATTTTTTAAAAATAATTATTGAAAAATATTGCAAAGTGTTTACATAGCTGGTTCTTTGAGACCTCCCTTTCAAAACGAAAAAAAGCTTTAGTGTTTTCACTATTTTAAAGCGTTTTTTTTTAAGTTTGAAAACTTAGAACAACAAGTGCGCATGACGGAAATTCTTCAGGGTTTAAATGTATTGTAATGCTTTTATGGTGGTCGAAAAACGTTTTTCAGCCACCATATTACTTCCTATTTACTTGCCTCCTCATGAGGGCAGAGTTAGACACAAGGTCGGTTTTTAATGTACAGAAGCATTTACTACTAAAAAATGAAATGGTGAAATCTATATATATAAAAGCGAAAATGTGTGTATGTATGTCCGGACAACAAATATCGAAAAATTGGACCAAAGTGACCATCAGAAGTGCGTCAACTGATCGATTTTCTGCAGGGGAGGCCCTCCAAAAAAGTGACATTTTAATGTTAAACATTACATATTTTTAAATCGATTTATAACTGCCCCAAAAAATACGGCCGCCAACTCTTCTACATAAAGTATACACGCGCCCGTTTATTTTGGGTCAACTTGTATTTAAAACCCGCTGATTCATGTTACGTGATCTTGACGTCAGCAACCTCTAATGGCGGTCTGAATTTACAATTTAAAAATGTTGTTATCGGTAAAAAAAAAATTAATTAAAGCTAAACTATGAACTTCTACGCTATGGCAACATTACCAAAGTTATTACCACATTCAAAATAGATAGGATAGTTAAACGAAAAATAACAAGACAAACATGTGAAGTAAAAAAAAAAAAAAATGCTTACAAAAAATATTAACGAACGAAGTTTTTAAAAATAAAAACAGCCAGACGCCATTTTCCAATCTTTAGAGTAAGGAAGACGAAGAGAGAGAGAGAGAGAGAGAGAGTGAGTGAGAGAGAGAGTGAGTGAGTGAGTGAGAGACGCAAACAGAGAGAGAGAGAGAGAGTGAGAGAGAGAGAGAGAGATGTCTCGGCAGAAAACGAGAAAAACGTTAACTTTTTTACCCCGAAATCGACAGGGGGAGGGTCAACAACGCATGCGTCAGATGACGTCATGACCTGATTTACTTTAAATAGTTGATAAACCGAACAAACTTTATATACGCCGCTTTAGCACAGGTAGCTAAGACCTTGGTTCATTATCCAAACGTTTTGGGTTCGAATTGTGGTGTGAGATGTCTTCTTTTTTTTTTTTTTTCGATTTTTTAAATTTAAATATTGAACCCTGTATTATTTAAGCCATTTTTCACGTAAGGTTCGTTCGTTTTTCTGTTTTAATCGTTCATTTGCCTTACGTTATTTTTTGTGTGTTTTATCCCCCCCACCCACCGCTTAATTAAAATGTTTTCTTTTCTTACTTCGCTTATAACAATGCTTACATCGTCATCGTCGTCGTCGTCGTAACGCTCGACGACTTTCAAACATCTTTCACTTCTGGTTGGCAGATTTTATTTTCAAACTTCACCTCAGGGGTTCAGCTTCGATCCTACCCCCCCCCCCCGGTTTCTTTTTTATTCAACACCACACACCTCTACAAACACCCGGGCAACGCCGGGTACCCCTCGCTAGTAAAAATATAAAACCAAGTTAAGCTAAAAAAAAAAATTTTTTTTTTTAATTTAAAGAATTAAAGAAAAAAAATTCAAAGAAATTTCGAAACTCATTAAGATTACCTTTAAAGTAGTTAATAAAATTCTTGTACATCATATTAAATACGTTATGAAAAGTTCTATGACGTTTTTATCAAATTTTTGAGAGCTTTAATCTCACTTCAAACAAACAGTTCAACTTAAAAATATAAGAGAATCGTAATGAAAGAATCATAAATCTAAGGTATTTTTTAACGATGCGATTCTGATTCCCTCCAAAATACACTATTCTTACGATTAACGATTCCGATTAATCGCCCAACCACTATTTACCATTAAAGTCTCCTGTTCTGATGTCATCTCTTTATATTGTCCAGTTTAATCTTCTTCTGAAGTCCCATATCTAAATTTACCTTCAAGATTCACATTACACATCCATCATATTCTCAAATAATTTTGGTTCATGCAACACATCCTAAACCATCATTGGTCAAGTTTCACTTCCATACATCACATTACATACACATCTTATGGTCTCTTCCCTTGGTTAATATTGGTAATGCTCTGCTGATTAGTAATAACAGAAATTTCCTAAATTTACGCCAACCATTCCAAACTCTTGCAATCATATTAGCACTAGCTTCTGTGTTCCAATGATATCACTGAGACAACATTTTTGAAAGTCAAAAACTTTGCTATCCAAATATACTTTCTCCAGATTAGAATTCTTTTTTGTCTACACTTCACATTGTACAAAAACTAGTTATCTCTCAACCTACCTGTAATTCCATAGCACTTATTGTATACCCAATGCAACAAAAGATAAAGTTGCTACCAACTCCCTTTCTACAAACTGAGCAAAGAAATTTCCCTCTTCCTAAGAGTTTTCCAAAGCTACAACAACTGGCCATAACATTTCTGAGTTCTTGAGATGAGGATTGGTTATTCGTATTATTTGGATTCTCCAAACTACTGTTCTCATCTTGACAGTCATTTTCACAACGTTTTGGTCAATGTAAGCTCTAACCTTCTTCCGCAAGGAGCCATAGTGCAGTGGTTAAAGTACTTAGAAAAAAAAAAATCAATAAAAAAATTGATATCCATCTGCAGAATGAAGGTTCAATTCCCAGTGTGGGTGACTGAAAAATACAAGTGCGAATTACTTAGGATGTCTATCCAGTCATGGCTGACAGAACAAGAGCATGCTACCCCTGTGAAGTAAATAAAGGGTTCCATTCAATATTCTGTCCAAATTCTTGAGTTCAACAAGATATACCTGGAGAAGGTTGAAGGTTATATCAACCAAAACATTATGAAAATGACACTACAGATGAGAACAGTAGCCCAAAGAATCCAAATAATACAAACTGGCCATAACTTTGGTCTTCGTAACATTCACTCTGATACCTTTACTTTTCATAGTATTCCTCAAAGTCTTTAATTTAAAAAGTAAACCTCCCATTGTTTCACAAGTAAACATGAGCATCTTTTCTGTACAAAATTGGAGAATGTTTCTAATACAAATGCAAAGCAATGGACTTGGTACTAATTCCTGATATACATTCACTTGAAAATTAAACCTGTAACTAAATATGCTGTTAATTTCAATAATTTGAGAATTTCTATACATTACTTAAACAACCTTCATCAACTACTCAGCAACATCTCTTGGCACTTTGTCAAAATCTTTCTCCAAATTCACAAAAACAAAATACAAGTTCTTATGAAAATACTTCCATTTGTTTTAAGATAAATATAGCATCAGTAGTACTCCACCCAGTCATAAAACCAAACTGCTTATCTAACTTCATATTTGCTGCTCTCAAACACTTTCAGGACATGAGTGATCAGATTTAGGTCTCTGTAATTACTTCTAGCCTATGTAATTCTTCCTTAACGTTTTTACTAGGGTCCTAATCTTTTAGCACAATTGTTTCTTTTATGATCTGATTTGTCAAATCTTAATTCCCATTTGAGCTACAGACTTCAATATTTTGCAACAATGTCCGAGTGTCCTGGAGCCTTATCCTTCTTCATCTTAATCACAGCTTCCCATATCATGTCTTTCTCGATTTTTATATCTGATCCAGATACTGCTTCATTAACTTCTAAATTTTCTTGATTCCATGAAATCAACAATATTTCATAATGGCATAATCCGAACATCTCTCTTGTCCTGTTCATTTGTTGCTAGTGTCCATTGTGATTTCAAATGTATTCCTCTAAGTAAACCAATTTTTTTTTTAAGGTGAGAAGCAAGACTTTTCAATTTAATAATTAAAACATGTTTATATTTTCCTAAGAACTTCCATCTCCTTTTTATTTAAAGCATAAAAAAATCTGCTCAGTAATAGTATAGGCACCGCCAAAACTGGGGGGACAGGTAAGTACTTTTTGACGGACCGTCTTTTTAAAAATCTACCAAAAATCAGGTAATTATCCGATCAATACGAAATTTTCAGCGATTATTAAGAGAAGAATGAACTTTATAACAGTATACTTATTTTTCATAAACGATATTTATATATATATATTTTTTTACTTACAACCCCCCCTTGTTTTGAGGTGGTACAAATATGCTTAAAATAATCATCTGGAACTGAACAAAACATATTGTGTTGTTGTAAGGGACAGAAATATAGATTAAAAAAAAAAAAATTGTTTGCATACCTTATTTTGATGTCTAAATATCAGAACTTCGATTGTGTTTAATTATCCTGCTTTTGAGTTTTGAAGTGTGAAATTCGGTGAATATGTTAAGTAAAATAATTAATTTAAGTTAAGCAAAACAAAAAAAAATTTTTTTTAATATTTATACGAAAAAAGCTATTTTAAAATCTTTGATAAATAAATTAACAATTTTTTTTTAGCGAGCCGAATAATGCATGACCATTATTAAACAGGGCATGCTTTGAAGAATCGATACAAAAAAAAAATTCAATAAATATTGTGCCCTTTTTGTTAAAAATAGCATCTTTTCGATCCCGTTTGAAAACGTTTGCCGCCTTTCGACTACGGTGGACCAAACGCGCTGAAATAATTTTTTTTTTATTCTGCTTTAAATTGCCTCTCCCCCATTTTGGGGAGCCTGGCCCCCCACACACATACACATTAAAAACCAAACTCATACAAATGGTCACCCATCTGGTACTGGCCAGCCTCAGCGTTAATAATACATTGAAATTTTCGTCACTGAAAAATAAGTTTTTTTGGCCTGTTTGGTCTTCCATAGTTTGCTTTTTATCGAATACAAACGTAAACAGTGTCGATCTAGACTCTAGATCGATGCGAAGTAACTGGTTGCCTATATGAATAAGTGGAATTATTTGAAATCCAGGTACTTATATTATAATATTTTTGCATATTCTCATAGAAAATCATCCTAAATCTTAGTTAGACAACAAATAAATAAATGAATTATTTCAAAAACCTTTTTTAAAAAATATTTATGTACGTTTTTTGTGCAAGACAAAAAATGTCAATTGTTAATTTTTTGGGAAAATTTAACATTTAAAATTTAATTAAAAATAGTAGAAAAAGTTTTACATTATTCTGTTTTCTATATGATAAAATTCAGGGTTTTATCTTTCTGGAAAAAAAAAAGTTACTCAGAAATAATGGATTTTAATAAATGTAATTTCGTTTTAAAAAACAACAACAACTTGATTTTTCGGCCATTTTTGGCGGTGCCTATAATAGTAGGTACCTCGTAGTAAATGAAAATTAAAACAGTTACTACATCAAATTGAAGCTTTGTTACTACAGCTTAAACATTAGAGAAAACATACAAAAATGACATGGAAATGTGAGTGTTCATACAAGATTCATTGAATCTTCTTAATATGATTCATATTAGAAAATAAGCTAGATTTTTCTTTTAATAGTAAATTGATAGAAAAAATATGAAAAAAACAGATCGAAACAATTTACCAATAAAGCAAGAATTCAATTCACTAAAGTTTTTTTTTTTTTTTTTTTTTTTTTTTTTAACTTAGATGAGTTTTCTTTGTGATGGAATTTTCTTTACATGCATATAAGTGCATGATACACATCAAAACATTAAAAAAAAATCGTTTATCACGAAAAAAGTGATCTAACTTGAAGTAGTTTGAAAGAAGAGCAAATAAAAAAAATAAATAAAAAATGAAGAAAAAAGATAAAATTTTTGTTTATAGCCAAATATCATCACAATAACCTCCAAAAGTAAACAAGATATCACAAGTTATAATTGATTTAGGTTTTACTATATTTAATCATTTTCATACACTAAGTTGATACCTAATGATAGGGAGAGAAAAAAATAATAATGGAAACTATATCATATATGGAACAATTTTGTTAAATAGTATTTCTATATAAACACTGACAAACCAATATGAGAAATTTCTATAGCCAACATAAGCCAAGCAATTCCAAGTAATCTTGATCGAAAACCTAGATTACATGCCAGTCACAGATGTCGATAAGACTAAACATTATAGCTTACTTTATTTGTATTGTGTTGATAGAAACCCAGTGAAGCATCCACTAAAACAGTAATGGTCTGTTACATTAACTACCCAAGAATTAGTCTCAGTTGATTCACTAATATTTCAACAGGCACTGGTGACAGAGCTAACAAAACAAAAATCAAAATGTCTTAAGTTTAGCTTTCTGAACCTATAGCAATGCACAATAAAAATAAGTTTAAAAAAAATAACCGTTCTATGTTGCATAAGATTATCATACTTATGACGCATGTTACTGCCTTATGGTCACACTATCACACAGGCCTTGTCCGCGATGTTAAGTCTACAATACGCATGGGCAGAGACCGCTCCACCTTGTACACCTCAATGAATATCGGTGGTGTATATAAGACAAAGTCAGTGGGAGGGGGGGGGGCAAGTTCGACTCGGTTCCAAGGTGTGAGAAGAACAGAAAGAAATAGTAAAAAGGAAGGAGTAAGAAAAGAGCCAGAAAGTGAAGAAGAAATAAATATACCTTACCATGTATTATTTTGACAGAAAATTACTAGAAAAACGCCTGACTTAACCGGTGTATTAACTTTGAATAAAAAAAAAAAAAAATTTTTTTTTAAATGTCAAGTTACTTGTTCCCTTAATATGCCTAAAAAACTTCTGGGAGATTGGAAATTAATTTTTCTACAAAATTTAGATCTCTATAAAGAAGAAAAAAATACTATAGGGTTCACTTATAAAAAAATAATATGTCCAAAATATTTGAAGGATTGAAGATTATTATCCCCATGCCCGCCTTCAGCTAAAAAAAAAAAAAAAAATTATATATACACACATACACACTATTTGAAGATCAACTTTAAAGAAACATTACACCTTGTAGAGATACATCTTAAATTTTTGTTGTGTAGTTTTAATCTATAAATATAAAAGCGAAAATGTATGTATGTATGTATGTATGTTCGCTTTTCCTCGATGTCCACGAAAGGCTTTTTTCAAACAAGCGCTTGCTCGCTTCACAACTTTTTAAAACTTTTTATATCATCTAGAAATTGTAATACCTCAGAGTTACTCACGGAGCTCGCCTGTCTATTTAATTTTATTGACTTTCAAAAGTTAATTACTCCACATTTCCCGCATCGGCACGCGTTACATTCGGTTTTCGGTATAAAAAAAAGCGAATCTCGACTCTAATAACAGGCCCAGAGCCAGTCACAGGCCTCACCCCGTGCTTCGGCGGCACGGGGGACAAGATCAAAGTGTAGTATCTGTTCCGGCAGATGCTGCACTTAAGATAATTTGTACCAGTCAATGGAGGGGAAACCCTCTATACTGGGACAATTATTATTTTTGGTAACCAGAGTGCCCCCTTTTTGCCTACTTTTAGGGGAGCTGGTTTTTACCTCACATTAAAAACGGCCTTGTGCCTAATTTGCTCAGTGGGGGAGCAAATAAACACCATCTGTTTCGACAGATGCTGCAAGCTATGACTAGCAAAGACCATATGTGGGGATAACCCCACATATCTGACCTTGGTCAATGTAGGGGCAACCCTTCATACCAACAGTTGCTATCCAGCTCCCATTTCTCACCTCTCGGGAGCTGGTCCCCCCCTTTCCCTCCCCCTATCTCCACATTAAAAAACGGCCTTGTGCCTAATTTGCTCAGTGGGGAAGCAAATAAATCCCACAGGCCCAGAGCCAGTGAATGTTTGTCGACTTCGTCATATCAGACGGAGGAGCGGGTTTTTGAAAACAGACTAACCGATTTATTGACCTCATTAAAAACTGTCCCGCACAAAATTCTGACTGCTGAATACCTATCGCCATCACGTCAAGCAAAAACGAGCACCTGTTTTTTTTTTTTTCACACTTTACTATTTTCCAACTGCGCGTGGTAAAAGCTTCTTTTTTTTTCACGGGCACCTGTTTTTTTTTTCACACACACACCTACAAACACCCGGGCAACGCCGGGTACCCCTTGCTAGTCTATAAATATAAAAGCGAAAATGTATGTATGTATGTATGTATGTTCGCTTTTCCTCGATGTCCACAAAAGGCTTCTTTCAGAGAAGCGCTTGCTTGGTTCACAACTTTTTAAAACTTTTTATATCATCTATAAATTGTAATATCTATGAATTACCCACGGAGCTCGCCTGTCTATTTAATTTTATTGACTTTCAAACGTTAATTATTCCACATTTCCCACATTGGCACACGTTACATTCGGTTTTCGGTATAAAAAAAACGAACCTCGACTCTAATCACAGGTCCAGAGCCAGTTTGTTCAATGTCGACTTCGTCATATCAGACTGTAGCTTTCATTTCGAGACGAGGGAGTGGGTTTTTAAAAACAAACAACCCATTTATTCAAAACTGTCCCGCACAAAATAACTGCTGAATACCTATCGCCGTCACGTCAATCAAAAACGTGCACCTGTTTTTTTAAAAACACTTTACTATTTTCCAACTGCGCATCGTCAACGCTTCGGGTTTTTTTTCACATACCCCGAAAAACACCCTGGCAACGCCGGGTACCCCTCGCTAGTGTAATATAAACACTGGTTTCCGATTTGCAGGCCATCAAAATCAGATTGATGAGGTTCGACTTCAAAAACTAATTCAAACGATTATCAAAGATTGTAAATATCATACATATATATTTTCTCCTTTTCACCCTAAATAAAGCATATTGCCACTTTGATGTTAGAGGTTACTATTTGAGACCATGTAGGGAGTTGAGAAACAAGACGTCTGTTCATATCACATTTAAATTTCAATATGTTAATACAGTCTGGGAAGCAGGGAACATGGAGGGAATTCAAAGGAAGAAACTATTAAAGTAGGTTTTCTAACATCTATGGATCTTTACAGTGAAGGAGTAAAATTTTGCTGCTTGTCGGAATAGTAAGAGCACATTTATGTTGAGGGAACCCAAGTACTACAAGTTTTTTCAGAGCACATTTCATTAAAGTCTTTGTAAAACAGACAGGGATGCAATGTTGCGGTGATGGGACAGGGTTTGAAACTTGGTTGATGTGCGAGACCTATCCAAACCAAATTAAAAAAGTCATATATATATATATATATATACATATACACACACATATATATATATATATATACATACATATATATATATGAATTTAATGCTAAATTCTGGGCCCAACTCTCTTTCTGATTTATATCAATGATCTTACAAATCACATTCTAAGATCATTTGTAGACATTTATGCTGATGACACTACCATCTATGGCAACACTTCAAAGGCCGTAAATGACAAAGTTCTCTCTGATTCCCTCTTCTCTGACCTTGAGCAAGTGGTGCAATGAGGAAAGAGGTGGTTGGTTAATTTTAATGCATCTAAAACCAAACTTCTATCTTTCCATTATCAACACTCTGATCCCAGTCTGACATCAATTGAACTTGAAGAAGCTCCATGTTTTGACAAACTTCTGGGCTTGACCTTTACTTCTGATCTGAGATGGAACACGTAAATCAAATCTGTTGCCAGGGCTGCTGGGAAAATGGTGTGATCGTTCTACCCTTCCAGTAAATATCTCACTGCTGATGCAATTCTTTACATGTATAAGAGCCAAGTGCGTCCAAGGATGGAGTACTGCTGCCACATCTGGGCAGGAGCTGCTAGAAGTAGCTTATCCTGCCTTAACAGAGTTCAAAATAGACTTTGTAGCTTAGTGGGGGATGCCCTTTTTGTCTTCCCTGGAACCTCTTTCCCACAGAAGAGACGTTGCGAGCCTATCTCTGCTTTATCGTTATTTTCATGGCAAGTGCTTGTCTGAGCTCCAACTATGCTCCCCTTGGTCTGACTTTCACAAAAACCACTATCAATAATTTCCCCCACTCTTTATCTGTGCCTAAACTTAAATGTAGATTCCACGAACAAAGCTTCTTTCTTAGAACTGCACGCCTGTGGAAATCTGTTCTGTTTTCCTGCTTTCCAACTGACTACAATATGGTTGTCTTCAAGTCCAATGTAAACAAATTCTCAAGTAATCCAATTCATCAAATTTCCACTACTATCGATGACATATGTTCCCCTTGACCATTGTACACTCATTAACTCTTATCCTCGAGTAGCCCTCGGGCCTTGCTAAGTGGTGACTTCTTTGTAAAAAAAATAAAATAAATATTTCAAATTTAATTAAAATTGGAGAATTTTGTCAACATATTATTGCTTTTATCTTCAACTAGCGGGGGGTACCTGGCGTTGCCCGGGTGTTTGTAGGTGCATGTATTGGGGGTTAAGTAATAACCTTGCTTAAATATAAAAAAGACGATGTTAAAAAATCGGAAAAACCAAAATCAAAACGGAAAAAAAAATAGCATAAATAAACCTGTCGGATCAAACCTGTAATCTTAAGATAACAACGCTGTGTGTATAGGGGGGGGGGTAAACTAAAGAATAAGCGAAGTAATAAAAAAAAACGTTGCCGGGTATTTAAAGGTGTAAAAGAAAAAAAAATAGTTTTGGTCGGGAGGCGGGATTGAACCCGGAAACCTTGACGCGGAGGTGGAAACAAAAGCCAACCACTTAACCGTCTCGACCATGAGTGAGAGTAATTGATTAGCGTGTTAAATTAAGGCTTATAAAGCGAGTGCAAGAGGTTTGATTGACAGGAAGACGCTAAATGAGGTCATCGCGGGATCGTTACGATGACGTGGCAGTATTTTTAGTTTTCGCTTCCCCCAGATGATGGGGGGGGAGCAGCTCCCATTTAAAGGGGATTGTCCAAATCGAATAGCAATTGTCTGATATAAGGAGAAACTCCACATTGATCAAAAGCTGATTGCTAAAGCCGAGAACACAAACCGTTTGAATTTAGTTTCATTGTATTATACTAAAAAGCAGGACAAACAGGGTACATAGCGAAATAGCACGAATCTCATAAAAGTCGATGTAAATAAATCTAGACGCGACGCATGTTCGCAAATCTTCAATATTATTATCTAGGGGGTATATGAACACTTCTAAGCGATAGTAACCCCCTCGAGAATGGCGGCGAAAAAAGCCTTTTCGAGACATACAAAAATGAGCGCGCCGCATATATAGACTAGAGGGGGGGGTACCCGGCGTTGCCTGGGTGTTTGGTTTTGGATAAATCAAAACTCCGGGAGGGGGGGGGGTAAAATAAAAAAAAGTTTTGGTAGGTGAGTATGAGGATCGAACCCGAACCCTTGAGGCAAAGTCGGAAATTAAAGTGTGAAAAAAAAAAAAAAAAAAAGTGCAACGTTAACCACTGGGCCACCACGACATACAACGTAAATACGTTTGAATTTATTTAAAAACAGAATTGACACGTGGCCGCAATAAAAGTTAACTTCTATTTGACCTGATTAATGAGGTCAAATAGAAGTAGTGGTTTGTTTACCCAACTTTGACTGGTTTTTTTCCCCCAAGATGTTGGGGAGGGGATATAAGGAGTTTGGCCCCACACTGATCAAAGCTAATTGCTTCTGGACGTTTCCCGGTGCGATGCCGAGAACGCACGGTTTGAATTTAGTTTCACTTTATTTATACTAAAAAGCAGGACAAACAGGCGACAGAAGACAAAAGAGCGAAATAGCGCGAATCTCATAAAAGTCGACGTAAACAAATCTAGAGGCGACCCGCGTTCCCAAAGCGTAGATATTATTATCTAGGGGGTATATAAATAGTTCTAAGCGATTGTAACCCCCCCCCCCCGGGAGCGTCGGCTAAAAAAGCCTTTGCGAGACATACACGAAATGGTCACACACATTCATCCTTTTATATATATATATATATATATATATATATATATATATATAAGACTAGTGGGGGGGATATCCGGCGTTGCCCGGGTGTTTAGAGGTGTTAGAGGTAATGAAAACCTAAGAATAAGCGAAGCAAAAAAACCAAAAAAAAAAAAAAAAAAAAAACCCCAGAAAAACGTACCCGGCATTGCCCAGGTGTTTTTAGGTGTGTGTATGGGGGAGGGGGATAAGTAATAACCCTGAAACGATGTTAAAAAAATCGGAAAAACCAAATCCAAAAGAAAAAAAAACAAACAGCGAAAAAAAACAAAAAAAAATGCTGTGTATAGGGGGGGGGGGTAAACTAAAGAAAAATAAAGAAACGTTGCCCGCGTGTCTAAAGATGTAAAAGAAAAAATTTTTTGTAAAAACTTTGATCGTTAATATTTTTTGTAAGCATATTTTTTTTTTTACTTCACATTTTTGGCTTGTTATTTTTCGTTTAACTATCGTATCTAACTATTTTGAATGTGCTCATAACTTTGGTAACATTGCCATAGCGTAGAAGTTCATAGTTTAGCTTGTGTAAGGGTTAATTTTTTCTTACCGATAACATGTTTTTTTAAATTCAGACTGCCATTAGAGCTGGCTGACGTCAAGATCACGTGATATGACTCAGCGGGTTTTAAATACAAGTTGACCCAAAATAAACGGCCCCGTGTATACTTTATGTAGAAGAGTTGGCACCTGTATTTTTTTGGGCAGTTATAAATCGATTTAAAAATATGTAATGTTTAACATTAAAATGTCACTTTTTGGGGGCCTCCCCCCTCCCCTGCAGAAAATCGATCAGTTGATGCACTTCTGATGATCCTTTTGGGTTAATTTTTCGATATTTTTCGTCCGGAGGGTGGGGCTTTAATGATACCAAGTTTGTGAATTTTTGTTCTGTCTGTCAAAAGTTTTTAGCAGACACACAAACATACATACATACATACATTTTCGCTTTTATATATATATAGATATATATATATAAATCAAATTAGGGGTGTGGTGGGACTATGTCTCCAGCATTGACACTATTTAAGAACCATCATCCTATGGTGATCAGCTAAATGAAGCATGTGAGCCAATCCAATAGAAGAGATATTGGATCAACTTACGAAGCAGCAATTATAGACCAAAGTGAGAAGAGTAGAGTGATCCAATGCAATGATGGTTGGCACTATTAGCAGTACAGAAGTTGCGATAACTTAGTCTCAAATCTACGAATATTTTTTGTTTAAGTTGGCTATGAACAATCACATAGCTGAGCAAGATTGAGCTGCTTAGTTACTTTATATTTTTCTTGCAGGACAAAAGGGTTTTTCAGATGATATTCTTGACATTTGAAAACAATTATTAAATGAAACTCATGTTAAAGTGTCAAAGAAATGTCTTGATGTCAGTCGGGTTCAACACTATCAAACCGTCTGAATCCAATTAGCAAAGTAAAAACCTCAATAAATATGTTCAACACATGTTCAATTTTTTGAGAATAAATGTTTGTTTTTCAAATGTGTCATAATTTTCAAAACAACCTAAATCCTTGTGTTCAACTAATCACATACAATTAATCGTTGAGAATAGATAATGCACTACAGTATTGAATAACACAAAAAGGGTTGAAAAAAAGAAAAGAGACACACCCAATCACAAAGCAACTCAGCACATACTGTACTGTGTTATTACAATGATGTGCAAAATCAGCTTGTGAATGTCAAGTTGTTGCATAAAAATCTACAAGTGCAGCTCATGAAGATCGAGAAGATGGTGGCCCAGATGCTATTAAAAGAAAAGACAATTTTTCTGGCAGTTTTCTGTAAAAATGCATCTACCAGTCATTCTCTCCAAAATAGTAGCACCTATCTCCATCACTATATCCTCTGAATGAATAAGTGGTCAGACTATTAAAGCAGCATTAATTAGAGGAAAGTAGGTTAAAAAGCAGAACGGATATAAAGCCAGCAAATAATCAACTTTTAAGACAGTTTTAAAAGAGAAGTAATCTAAGACCATTTTTTTTACTCTCTTTAAAAACTTTTTGGTGATGGTAAAATGTAGCTAACAAAAAAATAAAGCATGAAAAAAAAAAATTACAACTTTTACCAAATGCAAAAAAAAAAAAAAAAAAAAAAATTTATATTTTATTTTCGAAAAAAAGATTATATTTTATTTGAGATTTAAAAAAAAGAATAGATATGTTATTTGAGAAAAAAAAAAGATTATATTTTATAAGAATTTTTTTTTTCAAATTTGGTAGCATTATGTTTACTTCGACAAACCAGTACAGTTTCTGTCATGGCTATTATTTTTGTCTAGATTTGATTACGAATTTCAAGCTTTAAAAAGTAAAAAAAATATAAAAATATATTTTTTAAAAAGGGAGATTAGTGGAAACTAATTATTTAATTTTTAATTTTCCATAAAGATGAATTTTCACATTAAGTAGAGAAAGGACACCATCTTGAATTTCTTATTTTGAAAAGCCCTTTAGGCTGCATTACAAAATCTGAAAAAACAAATATTTTTAAAAAGTTCCAAAACTAAAAAGCTAAACATTAACAAAAGTTATGACAAATTTGTTGGGGGTTTTTCACCCCTTATTTTCTTGTTAACTACACTGAACTACTGACAATTTTTTAAAATTGGGTTTGCCTACTTTACTGCAAATCAACCTTTATCTTTGTTATTAATGGTGAATGATGAATACCTATCAGAAACAATTTATTGAACATAAATTGCTATTTTAACCCTGCGGAAAATTATGGTACATATCTTTCACAAAATGACAGCCAATCTATTTATTGCTTTTGACTATCTGCACAAGTTCAAACCACAATTATTTTGAAAGGCCAACACTTGTAAATTGCCAACACTGGCAAGTATTTTCTTCAAATTCACAAGGGAATTCTGACAGGTCAGGCATCTAGTGCTCGTTTTGGTGGGTACTTAACTTCTCACGTTAAATGTAGCTTGTGTAACATCTGATCTTTGTAGGGAGACAGATAAATCTACTTAAAACTGGTTTCTTGCCATTTTAAATGCAATATTGAGATTAGAAATCAATGACAAAAATAAAACAATGAGTAAAAGTTACAGGGAAAATTAAAATTAACTACTTTACTAGAGAGAAGGAGGAGTTGATTTAATTAAAACTTCCAAAATAATGAGTAATGGTGGACATTTTAATATTTCTCAACTACAATGCAAATTTCAAAAATTAAATTTAAAAAAAAATGGTAAAATAATGAGCGTATATTTGGCAACTATCGGATGAAATATTTAACATTTGAACTTTATTATGGATATTTTATTAGTGTAACTTCTAAGACTTTCACTTCAAAATATTAACTTACATATACTTTATATTTTGATATGCTTCAAATAAATTATATTTTTTTAAATGTGAAAACAAAAGTGAACTTTTTTCTCACATGCACACGATAGTATGAAGATGAATTTGTTGCTGTCGGTATGGTTCAGTTAAGTTCTAGGTGATTTACCCTCCCAGGATTTAACCCTTAGAAAGGTGTTAGTTTTTTTGCTAACCATCTGAAGCACATCTACCAGAGAATACCGACAGGATTGTTCAGGTATTTTTTGTAGGCCAAAGTGTGCTTATAGTGTACTAGCTCCTGAAAACCACATCTGACCTTGTGTCTCACTTCCCTCGGAAAGAAGTCAATAATATATGTGCACTGTGTAGTTGTAACAATGTTGAAATGTTACATTTTCTGTTTGAAATAAGATTACATTTTAAATGTGACTTTTTTTTTTAATACCTCAACTGAAAGGAATATTATTTAAAAAATATATTTACACACAAAGCAAAGGTATATTTTACTTCATGTTTTCAGGGATAAGGAAGGATATGTAAACAATAATGTTGGAAGCCAATAATAACAAAGGAGACAAAATGAAATTTTAAAAGTCAACAAGAGTTGCTTAGTTTTTCTATTAAATATATTAAGATAATTTTTTTTCAGCATTTGTTATGAGCATAAATTATTTGAAGTTAAAATTAAGGTCTCAATCATGAACCATAAACACAAATAATCTTGTTTGGTTGTGAACTATGATTATAATATAATTAAAATGTTATATAAAATTAAAAAGTAATTGATTAACAGTGTTTCATTTTTTTACTCATTTAAAAAATTTGAAAAATTAAATTATATCATAAAAACAAAAATAAAAGAATTAAAAATAAAAAAAAGTACCACAGAAAAAAAAAATCCAAGTAATAAAACATGGTTCCACTCTTACTATCCTACAAAAGTGTGTGTGTGTGTGTGTATATATATATATATAAAAAGAGTAATTTTCCGAAGGAAATCAGTGAAAGGTTGATTATATTTTATATTCTAACCCATGACATGTTATGCTCAGGGATATTGGTCAGTATATTTTTTGTGATGTATATTGTACATTTTTCGTGATGTATATTGTACATTTTTCGTGGTGTATATTGTATATTTTTCGTGATGTGTATTGTATATTTTTCGTGATGGATATTGTATATTTTTCGTGATGTGTATTGTATATTTTTCGTGGTGTGTGATGTATATTGTACATTTTTCGTGGTGTGTGATGTATATTGTACATTTTTCGTGATGTATATTGTACATTTTTCGTGATGTATATTGTACATTTTTCGTGATGTATATTGTACATTTTTCGTGGTGTATATTGTATATTTTTCGTGATGTATATTGTACATTTTTCGTGATGTATATTGTACATTTTTCGTGATGTATATTGTACATTTTTCGTGATGTATATTGTACATTTTTCGTGATGTATATTGTATATTTTTCGTGATGTATATTGTATATTTTTCGTGATGTGTATTGTATATTTTTCGTGGTGTGTGATGTATATTGTACATTTTTCGTGGTGTGTGATGTATATTGTACATTTTTCGTGATGTATATTGTACATTTTTCGTGATGTATATTGTACATTTTTCGTGATGTATATTGTACATTTTTCGTGATGTATATTGTACATTTTTCGTGATGTATATTGTAAATTTTTCGTGATGTATATTGTACATTTTTCGTGGTGTATATTGTATATTTTTCGTGATGTATATTGTATATTTTTCGTGATGTATATTGTATATTTTTCGTGATGTATATTGTATATTTTTAGTGATGTATATTGTATATTTTTCGTGATGTATATTGTATATTTTTCGTGATGTATATTGTACATTTTTCGTGATGTATATTGTACATTTTTCGTGATGTATATTGTATATTTTTCGTGATGTATATTGTATATTTTTCGTGATGTGTATTGTATATTTTTCGTGGTGTGTGATGTATATTGTACATTTTTCGTGGTGTGTGATGTATATTGTACATTTTTCGTGATGTATATTGTACATTTTTCGTGATGTATATTGTACATTTTTCGTGATGTATATTGTACATTTTTCGTGATGTATATTGTACATTTTTCGTGATGTATATTGTACATTTTTCGTGATGTATATTGTACATTTTTCGTGATGTATATTGTACATTTTTCGTGATGTATATTGTACATTTTTCGTGATGTATATTGTACATTTTTCGTGATGTATATTGTACATTTTTCGTGATGTATATTGTACATTTTTCGTGATGTATATTGTACATTTTTCGTGATGTATATTGTACATTTTTCGTGATGTATATTGTACATTTTTCGTGATGTATATTGTACATTTTTCGTGATGTATATTGTACATTTTTCGTGATGTATATTGTACATTTTTCGTGATGTATATTGTACATTTTTCGTGATGTATATTGTACATTTTTCGTGATGTATATTGTACATTTTTCGTGATGTATATTGTATATTTTTCGTGATGTATATTGTATATTTTTCGTGATGTATATTGTATATTTTTCGTGATGTATATTGTATATTTTTCGTGATGTATATTGTACATTTTTCGTGGTGTATATTGTATATTTTTCGTGATGTATATTGTACATTTTTCGTGGTGTATATTGTATATTTTTCGTGATGTATATTGTACATTTTTCGTGATGTATATTGTATATTTTTCGTGATGTATATTGTACATTTTTCGTGATGTATATTGTATATTTTTCGTGATGTATATTGTATATTTTTCGTGATGTATATTGTACATTTTTCGTGGTGTATATTGTATATTTTTCGTGATGTATATTGTATATTTTTCGTGATGTATATTGTATATTTTTCGTGATGTATATTGTATATTTTTCGTGATGTATATTGTACATTTTTCGTGATGTATATTGTACATTTTTCATGATGTATATTGTACATTTTTCATGATGTATATTGTACATTTTTCGTGGTGTATATTGTACATTTTTCGTGATGTATATTGTACATTTTTCGTGATGTATATTGTACATTTTTCGTGGTGTATATTGTATATTTTTCGTGATGTATATTGTATATTTTTCGTGGTGTATATTGTATATTTTTCGTGATGTATATTGTATATTTTTCGTGATGTATATTGTATATTTTTCGTGGTGTATATTGTATATTTTTCGTGATGTATATTGTATATTTTTCGTGATGTATATTGTATATTTTTCATGATATATATTGTATATTTTTTGTGATGTATATTGTATATTTTTCATGATATATATTGTCATCTCATCAGTTTAAAAATAGCTTTACATTTAAATCATTTTAAGAAGTGGATCAATTCAGAAATAATGGTAAATAAAAATTAATTTACAAGGATATTTTCTGCTTTTATCGGATGAAATTTGATTTGAATATTCATATATACTATGAGATTATTTTAAAAGTTGACAGATTAAAATTAGAGATACTCAAAGATAGAGAATTCTTAACTATATAATAAAGACCAATGTATATTTATTCATATATAAATAATATAAATCCATCCCATCACACAAAACTTAACAAGTAAAAAACATGCTTTTTTCTAATTCTCCCCCACCCTGAACAAAATCATTTCCAGTGGTGATGAGAAGCACAGAGAATAAAAAAAACTCTTGCCGCTTGGAATGAATTCAGAAAGAAATTCTCCCATAAAAAGTAAAAGTAAAAGCTGAGTGTTTGTTTTTTCTTTAGTTCATCAGAAATGATAATTTATATACAAAAAAATTGCTGATAGAATTCTATTTTATATATATATATATATATATATATATATATATATATATATATATATATATATTTTACATAGGTGTCACCACTTATCAAGGCCGATAGGCCACTCAAGGATAAGGGTTAAAGAGTGTAGAGTAGTCAAAAGGACAATATAGTAATCGTTAGTACTGGAAGTTTGGTAAATTTGTTAACTTGAGTGGAACGGCTCATCAGAAACTTGTTCACGTTGGACTTGAAGACAACCATATTATAGACAGCTGGAAAGCAGGAAAACGGAAGACAATTCCACAGGCGTGCAGTTCTGAGAAAGAAGCTTTGATTATGGAATCTATGTTTAGGTTTAGGCACAGATAAAGAGTGGGGAGAATTATTGATAGTGTTTTCAGCTAGTGTTTCTTGTGAAAGTTTGGTGAGGGGGGACCATAGATTGAAGCTCAGTCGAACACTTTCCATGAAAATAACGATAAAGCAGAGACAAACTCGCAACATCTCTTCTGTGAGATAGAGGTTGCAGCGAAGAGAAAAGGACATCTCCCACCAGGCCACAAAGTCTATTTTGAACCCTATCAAGGCAGGACAAGTCTTTTCTAGCAGCTCCTGCCCATATGTGGCAACAGTATTCCATACTTGGACATATCTGGCTCTTATATAGATAGAGAATTGCATCAACAGTGAGATATCTACTGGATCGATAGAAGGATCTGACCATTTTTCCAGCGGTCTTGGCAACATTTAAGATCAGGAGTAAAGGTCAAGCCCAGAAGTCTGTCAAAATTTGAGGTCTCCCCAAGACGAGAGCCATTCATTTTAATTGATGCCAGATGGGGATCAGAACGTTGATGATGTAAAGATAGAAGCTTGGTTTTAGATGCATTAAAAGTAACTAGCCACTCCTTTCCCCATTAATGCAAAACATTTTCTTTTCATCATTTTTTATGGTAGATGTATGCTAGGTGTATCAGAAGCCACCATTAAAAATGCGTGATAAGAACTTGAATAATTCAACTTACTATCTTTCGAAGCTTATAACTACTTGAAAAATGTAATTCAAACCCTGTTTTTCAACTAAAGGAGCAAAGACCAAAATTTAAAAAATAACAGGTTTAATAGCAAATTATGCACTATTTGATTTTTTAAATCGATTTTCTTTAAAAAAGAAAATCAACGAAATTTTACTTACTTCGATTATAAAAAATACATATAAATTCCAAAAAATCACTTACCTATAAAAAATACTATTCAATGGGTACTTTCATTGTTCATTGTTAAGAATTTATCCATATTTATACTTATATTCCATGTCTTTTTTAAATAAAATACTTTTTTAAACAAGGATTCCAAAAAAACGCAATTCAGATGTTTCTCACTGTTCAAATAAAGGGAGACAAACGTTTGATTTTCTTCCGGTGGCTTCAAAGCGCCACAATTAATGTCTCTTTCTATTGCATGCTGTAAAACAAAATTAGTATTTTGGGGCCACCTTAGGTGAAAAATGAACACATTCACATTAGTTTTTGCCTTTAAAAAAACAAAACAAAAAAAAAATACTCTACAATTTTTTTTTTTTATTCTCTTAATGAAATACATGAGTTTTTGATTAATATATTTTATTTCTTCTTTATCGAGTGAATTTTTTTTTAAATATCTAAAAAAAAAGGAAAACATTGAATGAAATAGAAAAAATTGTCGTCCGATATTTACTTGCATAACATGAGCTTTCACTTAAAAGAAAAAAAAAATCAATGTGGTTTTTAAAAAAAGTTTTACACTTTGGACTTTACAGGTAAATTTCCAAAAACACTTTTTTTTTGTTTTAAATTAGAATATTTTATTTGTTGATCTTTTATCTTCAATTTGTGATATATAGAACTTTGGTAAGTAAATTAATTATTTATATTTTAATAGAATTTCAAAATGAGGGCGTGAATTTAAAAAAAACAAACGTTTGTCTAAAATATTATATTCAGTTTATTGAAAAGAGCATAAAATTTCACATTGACCCTGAAAATATCGTAAAAATTGAACTAATAGAAAATTTTTGATAAATTTTTAAAGTTTAAAATTTTAAAAATAATATAATATTTCTATTATTTTTTAAACAACTTTAATAGTTTATTTTGGAAGTATATTCCATAAAGAAAATACACAAATCACTTTTAAAAGAGAAATTACGAGTTTTTTTATATTTTATTCGCAGTTTTGTATTAGGGGTGTCAAAAAATCCCCCCAAATTCTGATACACCTAGATGTATGCTAATAAAAAAACTATCTAATTACACATCAGTTGTCAGTATATCACTTTATTAAAACTATAAGATCAATAAAATCCATATAAATTCCACAGTTAAAGAAAATGAATGGTACAATTACCATTCAGAAGGAGCCAAGCTACAATATAACGTAAATTTATTTGAAAAAGCATCAGCATAAATCCATTGAAAATGAAAATTCATTGAGTAGATTACTTGACAGCACACACTCTCTAAACTGATATATCTCACCACTCCTGTTCGAACCCTTCTCTTCTTGTGTTTGCTATGGAACTTTATCATGACACTGTTGTTGCTATGGAAACTAACCAATAAAAGAAGACAATACACACACATAATTATATACAGATTCAGTAGATAAATAAAACGCATGGTGTCTATCAGAGGATGCAATTGAAATAAAATCCCTATAACAAGAGCACACACGTTTTTAGGTAAAATTTGAAGAGATACTAGAGGTTTTTGTTTTAATATAATAATATGGTGGCATCTGCATTCACACCTAATGTCCATAAACAGCAAAAATTATTTTTCATTCAAGATAGGATAATCTATAATTTCTTGTAAATAAACTAATTTTACCAGAAATAAACATGAAAAATCATTTTAAAAATATGACTAAAAAATACTATTTTTCAAATACTTTTCACTTGTATTTGTCAATTTGCAAACATTAATTTACATAAAATAGGACAAAGATTGACATTGAATTATATTTAAAACATAGGTGGAAACTGACATGATTTTAAAAGCCGGCTTATAATTTTTTTTTATGGGTTTTCGATTACTTTTTGATTGTATTTGAAAGATTAAAAGCATATAGTTAATCTCTAAAAGAAAAAACATTTTTACATGTGAAAAAAAAACAAAATTTTTTCACAGTGGCGACAGAAACTGAAAAGTTAAGATAAATTTGGAAATTAAATAAATTCATTGTAAAAATTCCTTGAAAGATAAATATTAGTTTTCTGGGACTATTTCAAAGATAATTATTAAAATCTTTAGATATTGAATTAAATAAAAAAACACACCTTGTTTGTACAAGAAAAAATAAATAAAAAGAAGCTTAATTAGCACCTAAAAGTGAGTTTAGTAACAGTTCCAGTAACAGCTTCACACAATCAAAACAAATGAAAAGGCATCGCGCATAAGTTTTATGGAAACCCAAAATGTCAGAAAGTCAATTTTATTTTTACATTTATTCAAACATTATTATACCTTACTTTCTGATTTTTGAAGATTATGGAAAATATTCATTAATTTAGGTAATCCTGTTTGTTGTAATAAAAAGTGGTTATTTAAGTAAACTATTTAGATTTTACATGATTATTCGATTTATTCTTAAACGTGCTGTAACAATAAATTAAATTAATCCTTTTTAAATTAAAGTAAAAGTGCATTACGAGCGTGGAAAAAGTCAATTAAAATTATACTGATAATTTATTCACTGAAAAAATAAGCAAATACAATTTATTAATAATTAAAGAGAATATAGTGGGTAGGATGCAAATACTGTCTGTTTCCTTTTTATTCATTTATTTTTACAATTTTGCCCATTCGTATTTACCTAATTGTTATTAAAATAATACCATTTTTTAAATTATTTTTTCTTAGTGACCCTGGACCTATTTTTTTCAATTGTTTTCATTTTCAAGATTATAAAAAAAAATTATGCTGATGTTTACACCATCATGTGTACAAGAAAAATATATTATATTTATCCTTAAAATCACATGAAATAATTTTTAATTATATTATTTATTTTTTTAAATATTGAATAAACAATGCTTAATTCAATGATAATATTGATAGTTTGAGAAATTAATTTTGCTTCAAATTATATTGTTTCATTAACACAGACTTTAGGGGCTTTTTTCCATAATGTTGCTGAAATATTAAAAATCTTTTTTAATTCTTAACATCTACAATGCTTTATTTTTATAAAAAACAGCAAACAGAAATTCGTGTGTCTTTTTTTTAATACTTAAAAAACTAACTTTAGCAAAGGTGTTTTTTGTTTACAAAAATAATACATTTGCATGAAAAGTAAAAACAAAATAACAAAATAATGGCTTCATTATATACTGTAATTGTTAATTGATAAATACCGAAGATTTCATTAAAATTTCTTGAATTTTGGGGAATTTTTAAATGAAAAGAGGGATCAAAATATTTATACATTTTAGGGAGTGGCCATTCATTTTGCACATACTTATTAAAACAAAAATTATTTTTAAAAATGAATTAAGCAATGCAAATCTTTTCAAGGCCAAGTTTAGAATGAAGAAGTATACAATAACAATTTTAAATCCTGCCAGAAACTTGTTGCCTTACCAGACAGCTATAAATTTGTTGGATCAAAACGAGGAAATAGAACCAGTGTGCCATCATAAAAGAGTCAATTGAATCAAACTCAGCCAAGATCCACCAACAGAGTAGTCATTTGTGTGTAAAAGAGACCTTGTACTTTGCTCGGGCTGTCAATCGTCTCGTGTCAAATCATTTGCCAGAGCCTGCAAAGCCCCCCAATTGACTGATCCAGCACTAGTCATTAGAAGAAAAGAAAGCTAGGCATGAAGAAAAATTGGAGTAAGTTGGCATTGGATATGATCCACTACAATGGTGGGCCTTTTCCAACAAAGGAAGTCCACTCTCCCAGGCTTTGCCTTATCTCTTTGAAATTGCTAATTGCCTGAGGTGCCCTCACTGGGGAATGCTAATAGGGCTGCCCAGGCACTTTTGGCAAGTCAGTGTGTCCTTCCTGGGAGACGCCGACTTCTCAATCCCACTTTCAAACTCTGGTGTCAGAATTCTTGCAGTGAGAGAGAACTAAATACCTTGATTGCAGTCCTTCCCAGTTCACAATATGATGACCACTACATCAGCAAGACTCAATATTATTTGTATTATTTTTTTACAAATGAGGCCCACCAACCAAAATATTTATAAACAATGACATTGAGTTTGCAAGTAGCTAGGGTGTGTACATTAGATTTTGGGGCACTTGTGTATCGGCTAGTAATGGAGTTGTGGAATGCAATCAACTATCAAGATCATTGTGGCCAGAGAGAAGTGTTCTGTTTAGAGGCAATCTACTGGCATAAAATTGTGTCCAAAGACAACATCTCACCTTTCATGGCTCTGAGCATCCAGAGAAAAATGCACTGATGATTCCTCCTCTTGCTCCAATCAAGTATTTTGGAAAATGACAGCCTCAGTCAAAGTGCTCTCACAAAGTTAATGTATTTTAGGATTTCATTGGTACTGTCTTGCCCTTCTTCATTTGGATCTCTCAGCATCAGATTTGAACAGATAAGACCCTTCTTTTCTAAAGTGACTAAAATTCAATAGCTACCTCACCATAATTTATATTACAAATATCTTAATTTATCAATTCCATATTATTTGGTTTAATCCAATCACTGGTCATATCTTGGAGGTTATTTTCACATTGTGTCAGCCGATGTAACCTATGACCTTGTTGAACTCTGGAATTTGTAAAAAATTTTGAATGGAACTCTTTATTTAATGCACAGATATAGCTTGCTCTCATTCTGTCAACCAATGCATAAAAATTCGCAAGTTCAACAAGATTCATCTGAAGATCATCTGCTGAAATATTGTGAATATAGCATCCAATATGAGAACAGTAGTTAGAATAATGCAAATTTTCAATTATTATTAAAAGTTAAATGAAAACATGTTTTTTTTTTGTTTTTTTTAAAGAGTTTAAGTCCGCTAGGCAGTCATTTTGTTGAGAGAAGAAACTTGTGATATGATTTATCATGACTGACAATTACCCTCAAATTTAATTCTTGCTGATGATGACAAACATATGCTTTTCATTAACCCCAATACTGACCCTAAATCCTAGCGTGTCATTGAGAATGCCAGAATGAAAAAGAGACTTTAAATATGGCTGCACTTGCATAGTTCAAAAGTTGAAAATCAGACTGGCAACTGCATTTCCAAGAACTTTTTGGTGCTAATGCACTTACTGAGCCGCGCTATGTTTTAAATTGTATTTCCAAGTTTAATTAAAGCTTTATGATATGTTTTTTTATTCAATTGTAAGGTTAAAGTATAGAATAGGTACAAAGTTTTAAGGAGTCAAATAAATGAAGGTTGATCAGTTAAAAGCAAAAAATACAGATTCAAAGTAATTCCATATGGTACCTTATAAACTCATGTGAAAAAGTTAACATTTTTAGGAGTCAATTCAAGAATATTATCTACATAGATACTAATGAAGATATTAAACCAGACCTACAACTACTGAATCAACATATCACCAAATGGGTTCAGTTGTCAAATAAGAACTGCTGAAAAAATCTCATCAAATTCGCTCACATTTTGAATATTGAGTATTGATCCTAAATTATTTCTAAATTAATCATGTGAAAATAATTTAAAAACATAATTATTTCTAAATTAATCATGTGAAAATAATTTAAAAACATAATTATTTCTAAATTAACCATATGAAAATAATTTAAAAAACATAATTATTTCTAACTTAATCATGTGAAAATAATTTAAAAACATAATTATTTCTAAATTAACCACGTGAAAATAATTTAAAAAACATAACGATTTCTAAATTAACCATGTGAAAATAATTTAAAAAACATAACGATTTCTAAATTAACCATGTGAAAATAATTTTAAAAAACATAATTATTTCTAAATTAACCATGTGAAAATAATTTAAAAAACATAATTATTTCTAAATTAACCATGTGAAAATAATTTAAAAAACATAACGATTTCTAAATTAACCATGTGAAAATAATTTAAAAAACATAATTATTTCTAAATTAACAATGTGAAAATAATTTAAAAAACATAACGATTTCTACATTAACCATGTGAAAATAATTTTAAAACATAATTATTTCTAAATTAACAATGTGAAAATAATTTACAAAACAATTATTTCTAAATTAACCATGTGAAAATAATTTAAAAAACATAATTATTTCTAAATTAACAATGTGAAAATAATTTAAAAAACATAATTATTTCTAAATTAACCATGTGAAAATAATTTAAAAAAACATAATTATTTCTAAATTATGTGAAAATAATTTAAAAACATAATTATTTCTAAATTAACCATGTGAAAATAATTTAAAAAACATAATTATTTCTAAATTAACCATGTGAAAATAATTTAAAAAACATAATTATTTCTAAATTAATTATGTGAAAATAATTTAAAAAACATAATTATTTCTAAATAATTCATGTGAAAATAATTTAAAAAACATAAGTATTTCTAAATTAACCATGTGAAAATAATTTAAAAAACATAACGATTTCTAAATTAATCATGTGAAAATAATTTAAAAAACATAATTATTTCTAAATTAATCATGTGAAAATAATTTAAAAAACATAATTATTTCTAAATTAACATGTGAAAATAATTTAAAAAACATAATTATTTCTAAATTAACCATGTGAAAATAATTTAAAAAACATAACGATTTCTACATTAACCATGTGAAAATAATTTAAAAACATAATTATTTCTAAATTAATCAAATGAAAATAATTTAAAAACATAATTATTTCTAAATTAATCATGTGAAAATAATTTAAAAACATAATTATTTCTAAATTAACCATGTGAAAATAATTTAAAAAACATAACGATTTCTACATTAACCATGTGAAAATAATTTAAAAACATAATTATTTCTAAATTAATCATGTGAAAATAATTTAAAAAACATAACGATTTCTAAATTAACCATGTAAAAATAATTTAAAAAACATAATTATTTCTAAATTAACCATGTGAAAATAATTTAAAAAACATAACGATTTCTAAATTAACCATGTGAAAATAATTTAAAAAACATAATTATTTCTAAATTAACCATGTGAAAATAATTTAAAAAACATAACGATTTCTAAATTAACCATGTGAAAATAATTTTAAAAAACAATTATTTCTAAATTAACCATGTGAAAATAATTCAAAAAACATAATTATTTCTAAATTAACCATGTGAAAATAATTTAAAAAACATAATTATTTCTAAATTATGTGAAAATAATTTAAAAACATAATTATTTCTAAATTAACCATGTGAAAATAATTTAAAAAAACAATTATTTCTAAATTAACCATGTGAAAATAATTTAAAAAACATAATTATTTCTAAATTAACCATGTGAAAATAATTTAAAAAACATAATTATTTCTAAATTATGTGAAAATAATTTAAAAACATAATTATTTCTAAATTAACCATGTGAAAATAATTTAAAAAACATAACGATTTCTAAATTAACCATGTAAAAATAATTTAAAAAACATAATTATTTCTAAATTAACCATGTGAAAATAATTTAAAAAACAATTATTTCTAAATTAACCATGTGAAAATAATTTAAAAAAACATGTTGAAGGCTATTAGAAAATAAACATTCAAATTTCTTTTAAGGAAAGTTTTGTATTTGGATTATTCGGACTACTGTTCTCATCTTGAGTTTTATTTTCGGAACATTTCAGCCGATTGTAAGTTATCCTGTGTATTTTGTTAAACTTGGTAATCTACATGGCATTTCAAACAGAAGCTTTTATTTAATTCACAGGAGTAGCATGCACTGGTTCCATCAACACTCAAAATAAGAATAGTAGTTCGAATAATTCAAATATACATTATCAATCCTCATCTGAAAAATTCCAAAACATAAGGAAAATTTTGTTTTATTTGAAACATAATAGTCTAAGCCAAAAACAATACATCTTTATGTTTTTATTATTTAAACAAGAGAAGAAAAAAATACTTTACATTTCCTTTTTTTTTAAATCATTAATTTATCATAAAAACAAATTTTAGCTATTTTCTATTTTTACAATATTAATGTTTATTTTTAAGCATTTTGTTGACCATCTAGTTAATAAATTGGAAACTATGTAACAGAATTCTATGAAGTGCACACAAATCTCTATGCAGCAAACATCAGACTGATTAGAATCTGGTTTTGCAGGCTTTTCCACAATTTACCAAATAATTAGGGTGTTTTCAAGAATCATTCTAGAACATTCCGTAACAGTTTTTTTTATTTATTTAATCAAACATTAAATACAGTTAATCTACATGATTATAAAACTCTGGCCCTTGCTTGAATTTTTTCTTCGATGATTGGGTAATTCTATCTTTTAAAAAAGGGCTGACAAGTAAATTACACATATATAATATGAAGAATAAAAAAACATAAAAATATCTTCTAATGCGTATAGATTTATTCAATATGGATGTTACATCAGGTAATGGTGCAGGAGATATGTATATATATATATATATATATATATATATATATATGTGTGTGTATATACAGTGATGATCATATTTATTGGCACGGTAAAATAAAAGTTAAATTTTGTCTAATAAATTCTAAAAAAGGGATTAAATTAAAGAAAATAACAAAGTATATTATGTATTTTTAACTGGCCTTTCCGATGCAGCAATCGGATTTTAGAAAAAATAAATAACAAAGGAACAACAAACATAATTGCAAAAAACCCTTGTTCAAAATTATTGGCACGATTTATTTAATAATCAATTGTATAGCCTTTGGCCTTGATTACCTTCCTCAGTCGCTTTTCATAGTTTACAACCAAGTTGTTGCACTCTTCAGTAGTAATTTTAGCCCACTCTTCCTGACAATAATCCTCCAATTGAATAAGATTCTTAGCCTTCCTTTGCATTACCCTCAATTTTAATGTTCTCCATAAATTTTCAATTGGATTAAGGTCTGGGCTTTGTGATGGCCACTCCAAAACATTAATATGATTGTCCTCAAGCCATTTCTTAGTCAGTTTAGCCGAATGCTTTGGGTCATTATCTTGCATGAACCACCAACGACGACCAAGTTAGAGCTCTTTAGCAGAGTCTTTCAGGTTTTCATCCAATATTTTAACATAATCTTCCTTTTTTATGCTACCTGTGACCTTAACAAGTCGCCCTGGTCCAGAGGCAGCAAAGGATCCCCAAAACATCAAACTGCCTCCACCGTGCTTCACTGTGGGTATGGTGTTCTTAGGCAGGAAAGCTTCGCCAGATTTTCTGTAAATATAAGACACTTTATTATGGCCAAATAACTCTATTTTCGTTTCGTCAGTCCATAGAACACGTTTCCAGAATGCAACATCTTTATCAATATGACGTTTTGCAAAGGCTAGCCTTGCTTTCAGGTGCATAGGCTTCAATAAGGGAGTCTTTCTCGGACGACATGCTTTTAAACCAGCTCTCTTCAAAACTCTACCAACGGTATGTCGAGATACATTCACTCCAGAGGTGCTCTGTTCATCAACAATCTCCCCAACAGAGATCCTTGGGTTTTGTTTTACTTGTCGAACAATTTTCCGTTCATCTCTTGGGGAAAGAATCCTTTTTCTCCCTCTACCCTCTAAACTCATAATGTGGCTTTGCGATTTGAACTTGTTTATTATGGCTCTAACAGTGGATTTGGGAAGGTTTAGCTTCTTTGAAATCTTATCATAGCCCTCCCCATTGGTATGGCATGCTACAACAAGCTTCCTGACGTCTTCGCTGTGTTCCTTAGTTTTAACCATGGCGATTGAAAATTATAATTTAGTCACTTATAATAGTTTAAATAAATCGCTATCTAAAAATTATCTGAAAAAAATTATTCACTGAATTAGCGTTAAACAAGCATAATATAGCTATAAAAAAGTTCAGAAAGCACGTAAACCGGAAATTGATTGATATTATACTGATACTAAAAGAAAAACAAAGCCGTGCCAATAATTTTGAACAAGGGTTTTTTGCAATTATGTTTGTTGTTCCTTTGTTATTTATTTTTTCTAAAATCCGATTGCTGCATCAGAAAGGCCAGTTAAAAATACATAATATACTTTGTTATTTTCTTTAATTTAATCCCTTTTTTAGAATTTATTAGACAAAATTTAACTTTTATTTTACCGTGCCAATAAATATGATCATCACTGTATATATATATATATATATATATATATATATATATATATATATATATATGTGTGTGTGTGTGTGTGTGTATATGGCCATAGCATAATCATGTTGACACACCGATTCCTGCAGGATTACCAAAGTTAAGCAACATTGAATCTGGTCAATACTAAATTTGGGAGGTACTATATGTGCTCTCCATTTATCTGGATTTCTCCTTGCCACTGGACACAAACAGTGTCGATTCAAGAGGTGTGGTTGGGATTGTGCAACCCTTGCCTCACAAGTACATGT
This sequence comes from Euprymna scolopes, assembly GCF_053919585.1. Classification (NCBI taxonomy): domain Eukaryota; kingdom Metazoa; phylum Mollusca; class Cephalopoda; order Sepiida; family Sepiolidae; genus Euprymna; species Euprymna scolopes. Next base: position 45,131,917 of record NC_136512.1, read on the forward strand.
GCAGCTGCCTCTACAGGGGGTATCCTTTGTCTTTCGAGACTGAATGGAGGCATCGATAAATAGATTGATGAATATGGCTCAGAAACTCAGGAATGAGGGTGAAGAGTTGTATGTTTTGGTTTCAATTCTAGCTGATAGTATTCAAGTTATATATTTATTTTTAATTTTGATTTCACTAGTATATATATTAGGTTCAATGTAATGATCAATAGAGAATTGTCTATCATAAAATACATAATTTAAATGAATTAAAATATATTTAAACGTATCTTACAACCGGGCAACAGCAGGTGGCCTGCTAGTTTTATTTTAAAAGTAAGGGCCGGTTCTAGCAGCATCCCTTAAAATCCAACACTTCATTACCATGTTAGAGCTACACAAGCTAACATGGCTTTGGTGAAGAATTCAGGACTTGGCATCATTTGTTGTCCTCTGGTCATATGTGTATGCGGCAAGCAAAAGTTTTGTCAGCCATAAAAGCACAAATCAAATGAAAGTGGCAACATTGCTTCTGCACTATTCCTTTGTTCTGGGCCAAACCTTCTCAGACTTTGCATGCAGCAAACCACCGAGCCTTGCTGTGCTCTGTGTCAGGTAAATAGCTTCGGTCAACAAGGAGGATTTTATTCAGACCAGACAATACTTTAGTATGATCATTGAGAGCTTAACAACAATAACAGTAGGTGAGAAACAAGCTGTATAAAATATTTGATGGTAACTGGTTGAAAAACTTGATACTTACATTAACCAATCAGATAAACTTTCTCTGAATTAACTATTTAAGCAATAACCAAAGCATAGTCAGCAGATTTTTGAACAACACAAGACAGTTATGGACTATTAAATATAGAAACAGCATATACAATCTGAACTCACTCAAAAACAAGTTCATGCAAACAGACATAGCAACATTTTCTTCATCTAGATCCTTTGAATTTTCATTAAGTCTTTACTTTTAGTTGTTCCACCACATATTTGGTGACCCTTGACTACAAAATAATCAGCCCTTCCAACAACTGTGTGACCTCTTCTATACATTTCATGACCTGTTCTACAAATCTACAAAGAACTTTTACAAATTTCAATCTGATGGTTTCTACAATCTTCAACCTGATCCACAGGTGTTTTGTATCGAACGGTCCTAATGACATATGGCCGAGTGGTCCTAGACGTTGTATCAAAGTTTACAGTTACCCAAAGGTGCTGAGTTCAATCCTGAACGAAGGCAGTGAAAAGTAACATTCAAAACAGAGAATCAGCAACTATGTCCCAGAGCCTAGCTGGAGTCCGAACACGGTACCCCCGTAATAATAATAAAGGGTTGGGTTCGAGACTCCTAACAAACGGTTCCCCAGTTCGATACAAAACACCTGATGAAGGCCGGAGGGCAAAACGTCCGAAACGTTGTTACTATAACAACCAAGATGAGGAAGTCAGTCCGACAATCTCAATAAATAAACAAGAAATGTGTGTATGAGATATGAGATCTCATGTAAATGTGCAAAACTATACAAAAGTGAGATTAATAGTAAAGTTAAAAGAACATTGAAAAGCTGCGATATGTAGAGATTGAAAAGGCGGGTATGGCTGATTATATATAGAAAGGAAAGGCAAACCATTTAGCATTATGGGATGAAGTAAAATTATAGAAGAAGAACGTCGGAGAGTAAGGCAACTCAAAGCAGCAGTAGCACATAGCGATCAAGTAGACTAAGTAGACCTAGTATAAAATTTAACACGATATGGAACCGTTAGCGATAAATAGTGATATTTACATCTAGAAATAAAATAGATTTAAGACTCCTAAAATTTGTTCTAGAATTGTCCGCAAGGACCTGTGGCGCACTGGCGCAGTGCCAGTGGTTAGAGCGTTTGGAAAAAAATAATTTTAAAGTAATATTCTTCTCAGTGTGGGCGACCGAAAATTCAATTGCGAATTACTTAGAATCTAACCAGTTTACCAGTTATGACATAATGAGAGCATGGTATACCCGTGAATTAAATAAAGGGTTCCGTTCGAAATTCATGCAGATTCTGGAGTTCGACAATATACATATGAAGAAGGTCGGAGGTTATATCTACCGAAACGTTGTGAAAAAGACACTCGAAATGAGAACAGTAGTACGAAGAATCCAAATAATATGATTTTTTTTTAATGAATGAAGACTTAATTATGAACGAGAAATTTCAAATTCGTTAGCAGCGGGCCAATGGACTTTTTTTCTACCAAAATACTCATTAACAATGTTTTTTTTTTTTTCTTTTAACGTTTAACATGTTCGAAAATAATATAAATTATTGCACACCAAAATAAATGAAAACAATTTTTCTTATTTCGAATTAATCAAATAAAAATTACATTTTTTTTTTACTCGATTAGTAACTTTAAAAAGCTTCTTTATTTTTTTTTTTTTTTTTTTCATATTTTCAAATTAAATTCAGTTTTCACGATATTTTTGTTTGTTAGGTAATTTGTTAGAATAACTTTTTCAATTTAGTAATCAAGTAAAAATTGGAATTTTTACTTGATTAAATAATTCGAAATAAGAAAATTATTTTGGATAAAATTTTATTTTTATTGTGCAATAATTTTTATTAGTTTGAAATATGTTAAAACATTTATATTTTTTACGACCTGCCCCAGAGTAGTATAAACACCCCCAGCATTCAACCACCCTAATGTTAAGAACGGCTTTCGGAATAAACCACCCCATGTTAAGAAGAGCTTTCGAGATTGTGGGGGGGGGGTCGAAAACTGTTCTTAACATGGGAGGTTGGGGTGCTTATAATACGCTGGGCCGGGGCAGCGGGGCACGTTGTAAAACAACATTTTCAAAAATCAGGAATAGGGGCATAAAAGGCGAAAGTAGTTCAGGGCGACATCTCCCACAAGAGAACCTGTAGAAGCACAAATAAATAAATAAATAAATACATAAAACTAAAATAATACTATTTCCGAATTTTCTATTTCGTATCAACGAATCAAATGTTTTGGGGCGAAAATCCAGCGCCTCAAGAAAAAGCACTCTGAGTGGAAATTGCATCAGAATTTCTCCAGTAGTCATTTTTTTGGCGATCAAAACAAACTACTCAATACTATTTTAAGGTGCGTGTGATTTTAAACTGGAGGTCTTATTTACAGCTAATTTCAGATTTGAGAAATAAAAGTTTATGTAAATAATGAGCGGGTTATATATATATATATATATATATATATATATATGAGAGATCGAATAAAAAGCAGTAAACAAAACACTAACAATAATACTTTTTAAAATTAAGAATCAATAAACGAAATAAACCAGTAAGAAGAAGAATCAATATTAAATATTAAATCTAGTCAAAGAAATAATAGATCTTATTCATAGAAATAAATTTATAACGAATCGACGCGAGAGGGAAAAATAGCTGACGATGGCCGCCGTAATCGTCGAAGTGAATGAGTACACGTGTACTAAAATGCGGACAATTTTTCATGTTAAACTGAAAATTGTTTTCCACTAAGAATAGATGTGCTCTCGAGAAATGCTCTTTAGTACTACTGAATCAGAATATTCGACTCTTTCACTTATAATCTATAAATATAACTAAAATTTACTACTTTCTCTAATCGATAGTTTAAAAAGGTTTCAAAATCACCTTCGTATTTCCTACGGCTACGGAGAAATCAGCTACAGTACCATTTTTTTTTTTTTATTGTAATAATGAAAACAAACGCTTGATGCCATGTTTCTCGTGTGCATGCATGGGGATTTTTGAAATATCTAAATTTTAAAGTATAAAAACCAAAGTCCCTAAAGTATCATTATTATTATTATTATTATTATTATTATTAAGAAAAAGAATCCGGTCAAGTAATTTTTTTTTTTAATTCATACAAATCGGCTTTTAATTAAATAACAAGTATCATCATCAGGTTAGAAGTGAAAAAGCAAGTCGATTAAATGCGAAAATAAAAACGTCATTGGTTTAATCCAAGTTTATGAAGGAAAAAACATTCGATGTGAAAGAAAGGTGAGGGAGGGATAAAATAAAATAAATGAAGCAAAAGAAGAAATAGGAACTTACCACTCGGAATAATACAGAAATTATCTTGTTTCTTGTTGGATGTCAAAGATGGGAAGTCTTGTTTCTCCAATAAATCTTTTAAACTCAGACCACGTGAAGTAAGCTCTGAATTGGCCATCTTTTTGGCCTTTTTTTTTTTTTCTTGTCGTTTCTTTTGGCTTTTTGTTGTTGTTGTTGTTGTTGTTGTTATGGCGTGTGTAAATCTCTCTGTCTCTCTCTCTCTGTCTCTCTCTGTCTCTCTCTCTCTCTCTCTCACACACACACACACACAACAACAACAACAACAACAACAACAAATAATAAGGGAGTGTGAACAGAATTTGCAAAAGCGACGAGGAGGGGAAACAGTCAGATGGAGTTATCTTCCCTTATTATTCTTTCGCGCAGAAAGAAAAATAAAACAATATTTAAACGAAAGCATCACTTTAAAAGTAAAATGTATTCACAAAAAGTCGTATTGAATTAAATTTTAAAAAATAATCATTTAAATTTAAAAAATGTGTAATTTTTTTACGAAGGCTGAAATAAGTTTTAAACTATTTTTATTTATGTAATTATTTTATTTTGTGTATACTGAAGCTGCTTCTTCACTCAGTGAAGAAGCAAGCACTAAGCAGAAGCAAGCAGCCAACTTCCAAAAACGCTGTCATAATTTTATCGACTAGTTTTGTTGTTTTTTCACAACTGTGACAGGACAAATAAGTCAACCGCGCAAATACTAGTTTATTTTCTGAACTTTATGGATTTCTTTTTTATTTGATAATTCTAAAAAAATATTTTATTTTTGCGGATTAGGCAATCGTGCAAATTATACTTCATTAGATTTTATTAAACAAAATAAAACATACATTCTATTAACCCTAAAATGATAACGCTCCCTAAATTTTTTTTTTAATCCGAATGAACCGTAAAAACAAATTATTATCTGAAAAAAAAAAAAAAAATGCGCACATTTGAACGTTTAACTAATTCGCCGAAAAAAAAAAGACAATCTAGTCGATAATAATCATTGGGGAAAGAGGGTTCAGTTTCTTACAGTTGCACTTCATTTAAATTTAAGAAGATTATGCGTAATTACTTTAAACTTTAATTTTTAGACAATATAGATAGATAGATGAGAACTCAGAGGTGGAGAAAGTGTAAGCGGCCGATGTTTACACCTCAGAGCGTCCCAAATCAAAATGCGTAAACTCGTTTGTGCACACAAAAGCGCACATCGTTTGCGTACACACTATTCTAAATACAGTGGCGTAGCATCAATTTTTGCCGCCCGGGGCGGTCGTAAAATTTGCCGACCCGTCATATAATTATCTGTCCCCCCCTCTAGCATATAATAACCTGTTTTGCCCCCCCCTCCGCTGGCATATATTTACATGTTTTGCCCCCCCCTCCCCGCTGGTATATGATTATCTGTTTTGCCTCCCCCCCCTCACTGTTGGCATATGACAACCTGTTTAAAACCTTCAAAATTCCAAAAAGCCCTCAAAATATTTATTTTCATTGAACTAATGTTTACACGATTTCCTTCAGATTAATGTTTACACAATTTCCCGTTTTTTAAATTTTAATTCAATTGCCGGAATTTATCCTGCTTCCAGATAAATTCGACGCTAAAATAACTAAGCTGAAAAAAAAAAAGCATGAAACAAAAGAGGGGGAGGAGGTAAAAATGAAATCTAAAGGTCTTGATTTGAAATGAAGAAGAAACTTTATTTACAATAAGTTGCAAATTTCTCCCTTTGCGGGCATTAAACTTAAACGCGAAGGTAACATATGAAAAAAGTAACATGTAATGAAAAAATAACAACACTGCTGGTTCTTATAAAGAAGTTGTGTGTATCCATTAACGAATACAACAAGAATGTACAAAATAGTAGTATCTCCTAATCACACTCGCATATGAAATTAATTTTAGGAGCGTACTCACAATTGAAAGCCAGTTAGGCACGTGCCTTTTTCTTTTTTTTGTTTAAAGTTCTTTTAGAATTTTCCTTCCCTCCATGTTGCATGAAAACCGTAGACACACATGTGTTACAGGAGAAAGACCTCATCGCTTGTCCGGATAGGAAATTCCATAATACCTTGTCACGTAAAAGGTATTTTCTTTAATTTCACTCCTCCTAAAATACGTGCAGAACCGTAGTCACGTAAATAGTTTCCAGAAGTCTGTCTTGTCACAGCCGGGTATTAATTTCTTGCCGGGTTTACTTCTTTGAAGGAGGCTCCTCAAAATTCCATTTTCAGTGCCGGGCAATGAACACGTTCACTCTCCACGTCAGCAGAATTTCGAAAAGGACGAAATACGCGCTGAGCTCGTGACGTCATTACAGAGCTAGCATTTCTCTTTTTTCCAAATTAAAGGGAATTTCGTACAAACCGAAAATATATGAAACTAAAAATCATATATAAGAACCAGATAAAAAATAATAAACGTAAACAGGGGGGGGGATGCACCATTATTATTCTCACGTTACCTACGCACTGTTCCAACATTTCAAAATACAACTGCTCTTTACAAACAGACTTTTCTTTCTCCAACTTTACAACATGGCAAGGAAGAAGAAAAAAAAACAGAAAGAAAACAACACACTGAGGATGGAGTATAGCTCCGAAATATATTTGTGATAAATTTCAAACAAGTAAAATATTTGCTTATTTCCTAATATTACGTTGTGATTTGGTTTCAAGTGCATTTGATGCATATTGTATTTTATGTAAACGTTAATCTGAAGGGAATTATGTAAATGTTAATTTGAAACAAAAGAAAACAAATATTTTTTCAAAACGTATAATTCAAATAATAAAAAAAATGCTAAATTAAAATAATTGGCTACACAAATATAATAATAAATTTAAATGAGAACATTTGGTCACCTGAAATTGTTATGAAATGATAAAATCATTTTTCTTTACTTTTTTATTGTTATTTCCGAATTTTCATTAAAAAAAAACATGGCTGTATCCAGAAGAGGATAGTCCAGTGTAGTTTTCTTTTCTTTTTCTTCATAATGTTATTATTAAGAGGTCAAGCTTCCTGAAGAGAAAAAAATGTCTTGTATCCAAGGTTTTTGAAATCCGTATGTATAATCGCTTGGTTTAAGCGTGAAATTTAAGAAATTTGTTTTTGTTAATAATGTTTCAATTGTTTTAAAACTAGTTTTTCTTTTTTTTTTTCAATAAATGTATTTATGAACTGAAAATAAGGCTATAAATATATTTTTTGTGAGAGAACTATCGCAAGGCCTCAAGTCAGTTGAAAATATGCAAATATACTTTTCGCTTTTTTTTTTCGGCAAAGTTATCAATAACTATCAAAATTCACTATCGACAAGTTCCCTCTCTATGGAGAGGATTGCCAGGTCTGTAAGCCTTGTCTGGCTCATTTTTGATCGAAAGTAGTTTTTTATGAGCTTCAGTTTACTTCATTTGAATTCATGATCAAGGTGCTGCACAGCAGCAGATCCCTACCGAACAAGCGTAGCGCAAATTTTACGATTAATCTCAACTGGCCATAAACCAACATCTGTAAAATCGGTTGCAGTTTATGTTTTCACGCTAACTAGTGATCGCCTTTCCAATTCTTCAACTTCAGGCGCATCATCATCATTGACAATTTTTGATGTATTAACATTGTTAATGTCAATATATATGTCATTGCATTTATATGTCATTGCATTTATATGTCATTCATTTATATGTCATTGCATTTATATGTCATTCATTTATATGTCAATCATTTATATGTCATTGCATTTATATGTCATTGCATTTATATGTCATTCATTTATATGTCAATCATTTATATGTCATTGCATTTATATGTCATTCATTTATATGTCAATGATTTATATGTCATTGCATTTATATGTCATTGCATTTATATGTCATTGCATTTATATGTCATTCATTTATATGTCATTGCATTTATATGTCATTCATTTATATGTCAATCATTTATATGTCATTCATTTATATGTCATTGCATTTATATGTCATTCATTTATATGTCAATCATTTATATGTCATTAATTTATATGTCATTGCATTTATATGTCATTCATTTATATGTCATTGCATTTATATGTCATTCATTTATATGTCAATCATTTATATGTCATTCATTTATATGTCAATCATTTATATGTCATTCATTTATATGTCATTGCATTTATATGTCATTCATTTATATGTCAATCATTTATATGTCATTAATTTATATGTCATTGCATTTATATGTCATTCATTTATATGTCATTGCATTTATATGTCATTCATTTATATGTCATTGCATTTATATGTCATTCATTTATATGTCAATCATTTATATGTCATTGCATTTATATGTCATTCATTTATATGTTAATCATTTATATGTCATTACATTTATATGTCATTGCATTTATATGTCATTGCATTTATATGTCATTCATTAATATGTCAATCATTTATATGTCATTCATTTATATGTCATTGCATTTATATGTCATTCATTTATATGTCATTCATTTATATGTCATTCATTTATATGTCATTCATTTATATGTCATTGCATTTATATGTCATTGCATTTATCTGTCATTCATTTATATGTCATTGCATTTATATGTCATTCATTTATATGTCAATCATTTATATGTCATTAATTTATATGTCATTGCATTTATATGTCATACATTTATATGTCATTCATTTATATGTAATTCATTTATATGTCATTACATTTATATGTCATTCATTCATATGTAATTACATTTATATATCATTCATTTATATGTAATTCATTTATATGTCATTGGTTATAAATGTCATTACATGTATACGTCATTACATTTATATGTAATTATATTGATATGTAATTCATTTATATGTCAATTATTTATATCATTACATTTATATGTCATTACATTTATATGTCATTGCATTTATATGTCATTACATTTATATGTCATTTATTTATATATCATTCATTTATATGTCATTACATTTATATGTAATTCAATTATATGCCATTACATTTATATGTCATTACATTTATACGTCATTCATCTATATGGCATTATATTTATATGTCATTCATTTATATGTCATTCATTTATATCATTCATTAATATGTCATGCATTTATATGTCATTACATTTATATGTCATTACATTTATATGTCATTATCTTTATATGTCATTAAATTTATGTCATTACATTTATATATCATTACATTTATATGTCATTACATTTATATATCATTCATTTATATATCATTATATTTATAAGTTATTACATTTATATGTCATTACATTTTTATGTCATTCATTTGTATGTCATTCATTTATATGTCATTATATTTATATGTTATTACATTTATATGGAATTCATTTATATGTCATTCATTTATATGTCAGTACATGTATATCTCATTCATTTATATGTCAATCATTTATGTGTCATTCATTAATATGTCATTGCATTTATATATCATTACAGTTATATATCATTACATTTATATGTCATTACGTTTATATGTCATTACATTTATATGTCATTACATTTATATGTCATTCAATTATATGTCATTACATTTATATATCATTACCTTTATATGTCATTACATTTATATGTCATACATTTATATGTCAGCACATTTATATGTAATTACCTATATGCAATTACATTTATATGTAATTACATTTATATGTCATACATTTATATGTCATTAATTTATATGTAATTCATTTATATGTCATTCATTTATATGTCATTACATTTATATGTCATTCATTCATATGTAATTAAATTTATATGTCATTCATTTATATGTCATTAATTTATATGTCATTGGTTATATATGTCCTTACATGTATACGTCATTACATTTATATGTCATTATATTGATATGTCATTCATTTATATGTCATTAATTTATATCATTACATTTATATGTCATTATATTTATATGTCATTACATTTATATGTCATTCATTTAAATGTCATTACATTTATATGTCATTCATTTATATGTCATTCATTCATATGTCATTACATTTATATGTCATTCATTTATGTGTCATTACATTTATTTTTCATGCATTTATATGTCATTCATTTATATATCATTCCTTTATATGTCATTACATTTATATGTCATTCATTTATGTGTCATTACATTTATATGTCATTACATTTATATGTCATTCATTTATGTGTCATTCATTTATATATCATTCCTTTATATGTCATTACATTTATATGTCATTACATTTATATGTCATTCATTTATGTGTCATTACATTTATATGTCATTACATTTATATGTCATTCATTTATATGTAATTCATTTATATATCATTCCTTTATATGTCATTACATTTATATGTCATTCATTTATGTGTCATTACATTTATTTTTCATGCATTTATATGTCATTACATTTATATGTCATTCATTTATATGTCATTACATTTATATGTCATTACATTTATATGTCATTCATCTATATGTCATTCATTTATATGTCATTACATTTATATGTCATTCATTTATATGTCATTCATTTATATGTCATTAATTTATATGATATGCATTTATATGTAATTACATTTATATGTCATTATATTAATGTCATTCATTGATGTGTCATTACATTTATATGTCATTATCTTCATATGTCATTACATTTATATGTCATTACATTTATGTGTCATTATATTTATATGTCATTACATTTATATGTAATTATATTTATATTTTATTACATTTATATGTCATTCAATTATATGTCATTACATTTATATGTCATTACATTTATATGTCATTACATTGATATGTCATTACATTTATATGTCATTCATTTATATGTCATTCTTTTATATGCCATTCATTTATATGTCATTCATTTATATGTTATTAATTTATATGTCATTATCTTTATATGTCATTACATGTATATGTCATTCAGTTATATGCCATATATTTATATGTCTTTAAATTTTTATGTCATTCATTTATATATCATTACATTTATATGTCATTACATTTATATGTAATTCATTTAAATGCCATTACATCTATATGTAATTAAATTTATAATTCATTAAATATATATGTCATTCATTTATATGTCATTACATTTATATGTCTTTCATTTATATATCAGTACATGTATATGTCATTACATTTATATGTCATTTATTTATACGTAATTACATTTATATGTCATTACATTAAAACGTCATCCATTTATATGTCATTACATTTATATGTCATTACATTTATATGTCATTACATTTATATGTCTTTAAATTCTTTTGTCATACATTTATATGTCATTATATTTATATGTCATTACATTTATATGTCATTCATTTACATGTCATTACATTTATATGTCATTCATTTATATGTCAATGAGTTATATGTCATTCATTTAGATGTCATTTATTTATATGTCATTCATTTATATATCATTACATTTATATGTCATTACATTTACATGTCATTACATTTATATGTCATTTCATTTATATTTCATTACATTTATATGTCATTCATTTAGATGTCATTACATTTATATGTCATTCATTTATATGTCAGTACATTTATATGTCATTCATTTATATGTCATTACATTTATATGTCATTACATTTATATGTCATTCATTCATATGTCATTACATTTATATGTCATTCATTCATATGTCATTACATTTATATGTCATTCATTTATATGTCATTCATTTATATGTAAGTACATGTATATGTCATTCATTTATATGTCATTACATTTATATGTCATTCATTTAGATGTCATTACATTTATATGTCATTCATTTATATGTCAGTACATTTATATGTCATTCATTTATATGTCATTACATTTATATGTCATTACATTTATATGTCATTCATTCATATGTCATTACATTTATATGTCATTCATTCATATGTCATTACATTTATATGTCATTCATTTATATGTCATTCATTTATATGTAAGTACATGTATATGTCATTCATTTATATGTCATTACATTTATATGTCATTCATTTATATGTCATTACATTCATATATCACACATTTATATGTCATTATCTTTATATGTTATTACATTTATGTCATTCATTTATATGTCATTACATGTATATGTAATTCATTTATATCCCATATATTTATATGTTATTACATTTATATGTCATTCATTTATATGTCATTCATTTATGTCATTCATTTATGTCATTACATTTATATGTCATTGATTTGTATGCCATTACCTTAATATGTCAATCATTTATATGTCATTCATTAAAATGTCATTCATTTATATGTAAGTAAATTTATATATCATTAAATATATATGTCATTCAATTATATGTCATTACATTTATATGTCATTTATTTATACGTAATTACATTTATATGTCATTAAATTTATATGTCAATCATTTGTATGTCATTTATTTACATGTCATTACATTTATATTTTATTACATTTATATGTCATTCATTTATATGTCATTACATTTATATGTCATTCATTTATATGTCATTACATTTATATTTCATATCATTTATATATCATTGTATTTATATGCCCTTCATTCAAATGTCACTCATCTATATGTCATTACATTTATATGTTATTCCTTTATATGTCATTTCATTTATATTTCATTTATTTATATGTCATTGCATTTATATGTCATTCATTTATATGTCATACATTTATATATCCTTCATTTATATGTCATTCATTTATATGTCATTCATCTATATGTCATTACATTTATGTTATTCATTTATATGTCATTACATTTATGTTATTCATTTATATGTCATGACATGTATATGTTATTAATTTATATGTCGTTCATTTATATGTTATTACATTTATATGTCATTTATTTATATGTCATGACATTTATGTCATTCATTTATATGTCATTCATTTGTATGTCATTCATTTATGTCATTAATTTATATGTCATTACATTTATATGTCATTACATTTATATGTCATCATTTATATGTCATTAATTGATATTTCATTACATTTATATGTCATTCATACATATGTCATTCGTTTATATGTCATTCATTTATATGTCATTATATTTATATGTCATTCATTTATATGTCATTAATTTATATGTCATTAATTTATTATGTCATTACATTTATATGTCATTCATTTATATGTCATTACATTTATATGACATTACATGTATATGTCATTCATTTATATGTCATTAAATTTATATGTCATTCATTTATATGTTATTACATTTATGTCATTCATTTATATGTCATTTATTTATATGTCATTTATTTATATGTCATTCATTTATATGTCATTACATTTATATGTCATTACATTTGTATGTCATTCATTTATATGTCATTACATTTATATGTCATTCATTTAAATGTCATTCATTTATATGTCCTTACATTTATATATCATCACATTTATATGTCATTCATTTATATCTCATTACATTTATATGTCATTAAATTTATATGTAATTCAGTTATATGTCATTACATTTATATGTCATTACATGTATGTGTCATTCATTTTTATGTCATTCATTTATATGTCACTCATTTAAATGTCATTCATTTATATGTCATTACATTTATATGTCATTACATTTATGTCATTCATTTATATGTCAGTCATTTATATGTCATTCATTTATATGTCAGTCATTTATATGTCATTAATTATTATGTCATTCATTTATATGTCATTAATTAATAGGTCATTCATTCATATGTCATTCATTTATATATCATTACATGTATATGTCATTACATTTATATGTCATTCATTTTTATGTCAGTCATTTATATGTCATTCATTTATATGTCAGTACATTTATATGTCATTCATTTGTATGTCATTCATTTTTATGTCATTACATTTATATGTCATTACAGTTATATGTCATTACATTTATATGTCATTACATTTATATGTCATTACATTTATATGTCATTCATTTATATCTCATTACATTTATATGTCATTATATTTATATGTCATTACATTTATATCTCATTACATTTATATGTCATTACATTTATATGTCATTACATTTATATGTCATTCATTTATATCTCATTACATTTATATGTCATTATATTTATATGTCATTACATTTATATCTCATTACATTGATATGTCATTACATTTATATGTCATTCCAGTTATATGTCATTCATTTATATCTCATTACATTTATATGTCATTACATTTATATGTCTGTGTGTTATGAGTAAGTTGTTTGAATCCATATTAAATAAAGAAGTAGTCAACCACCTCAACAGAAACAACCTTCTTAGTGACACACAATATGGTTTCCGCTCTGCAAGATCTACAGGAAATCTGCTAACAGGTATATCACACAGGATTAGTGAATCTCTTGACAAAGGTTTTCTTTCCAGGGAAATTGCTCTTGACATATCGAAGGCCTTCGACAAGGTATGGCATAAGGGCCTACTTCACAAGATTTCCAGCTATGGTATTACTGGAAATCTTTGCTCAATCATTAAATCATTTTTCTCCGATTGGTTCATAAGAGTAGCGGTTGTGGGCAGAAATCAGAGGCCCACAGTATTAATGCTGGAGTCCCTCAGGGGTCCATCCTGGGTCCAACTCTCTTCCTGATTTACATCAATGATCTCCCAAAACACATACTTAAATCATTCGTTGACATCTATGCTGATGACACGACCATCTATGGCAACACATCAAAGGCCGTAAATGACAAAGTTCTCTCTAATTCTCTCTCCTCTTATCTTGAGCACGTGGTACAATGAGGGAAGAGGTGGCTGGTCACTTTTAATGCATCCAAAACCAAGCTTCTATCTTTACATCATCAACGCACTGATCCCCATCTGGCATACAGGCCAAAAGGGGAACAACATCTTTTGGTCTTGATTGACGGATCTGTAAAAGTTGTAATGAAGATTAAGTTCAAGGAATGACAATGGATATTCGGATTATATTTGCATGCAATTTTTATTTCCTGATGTTTGAAGTTATACACAGTTTCTTATTTCTACATTCTTGCTATTTCCTGCAGCCAATAGCTTCCACAGTGTACAGAGACCATTATCCATCTGCTATCTAACTCGGTCATTAGCCCACTCTTTCTCATCTGTCCAGCTCAAGCCCTCTAACTGACTGTCTGTATTACAATCTTCCCTCTCTGTTTGTTATCTGACGTCACTAGTAAATCATTTTTGTTTTTGTTTTTGATCTATTATCTTAACTTTTTGTTTATGTTAAAAATTCCAAAGTTATTATATAAATTTTAACATAAATATTTTATCTCTCTAAAATACTTAATTTCTTTCAATAACATTCTTTTTGCCATCAAAATATTTTTCTATTCACAAGCATTCACAATCACCCATGATAAGTTGCCTGGCGTTTTCTGGAAGACCAACAATTATAAGGAAAATAGGAAGCATTACTTCGTATTATTGTATTTATGCTTTCATCTTGTGAATGCATATCAAATTAGATATTAACAAGCTGTCCCTCTCCGTATATAACCTGTTTTAATGTTCATTTCTATAATTGTTCGATGTAAATAATTTTCAGGATTTTCAATGTTCTATTACATAAGGAATAGCAAAGTCACAAAAATTGAACGTCATGAAATTCATTAAAATAACTGAATTCTGTTGTAACAAAATCCAAAATACATTCTAGTGGATTTAACTTAAATAAATTATTTTATCTAAATACGATTTTTATTTCATAAAGAAATTCAATAAAATGGCTAACTTGCTTTCTAAGAAATCAAAATGTGTTCTAGTGGATTTTATTTCTTCAGATGGAATCAAACCAAGAAAATTAATTATAAAGAAATATAATTTTTATGTTTAGTTTATTTCAATAAATAATTTGCAAGTTAGACAATAGGTAAGCCAAATTAAAAACAAAATAAGAAAATTAATCACTTCCAAGTAGATTTGAATCAGCAACTTTTGATTAACAGCTGAATATAATAACGTTGGCCTTTGAATGAAAAGATAACAGAATAATGGAATGATTTGTTTTAATTGAGTCAAATTGTGAAATGGATTACAGCGTGTATGATGTTGATTTGGATGAAATTTGTGATTATAGAATAACAGAATAATAGAATTATTATGTTTTAATCAAATTTCGTTTAATTTGTTAAGGAAATTATTATTATTATTATTATTATTATTATTTTTTATTATTACAGTTTTTTGTTTTATTTTTTAAGTAAGAAAACTTTGTTAGGTTACCGTTTGATTGTTTTAGGATAAACAATCCAAAATGCATGTTAGTTATTTGTCATTTTTGCAATTCTGGTATTCTGGTGAGTGAGATTAACAAATGATGTAAATTATCCCATGGAAATGTTTTTCAGAAAAAAAAAACGTATAGGGAAGGGGATTTTATAAAATGGCAACCGAAAAATAAAATTGCAAATTACTTAGGATGTCTCTCCAGTCATGGCTGATGGAACAAGAGCATGCTACCCCTGTAAAGTAAATAAAAGGTTCTGTTTGAAATTCCATGCAAATTCTGGAGTTCAGCAGAAACATTTCTGAGTTTGATAAAATACACCTGAAGAAGATTACATCGACCAAAACGTGAAAATAATACTAAAGATGAGGGATCAAGACAAGAATAAGGATCCCAATTGACCGAGAAAAACAAAAGACACCGGTTTGATCTTGACCTTTGCACACACACACACACACAAACACACACAAACACACACACACACACACACACACACACACACACACACACACACACACACACACACACAGTCCCTGTAAACAAAGATAAAATAACAGACATGGTCGGACTTTTACAACCAAGATTTATTTTTTATGTAAAGTGCATTCTTTTATGTACATTTACAAAACTTTTTACTAAAATTTTTCAACCATATACAACATAAGGGACAAAACATATTTTAACAAAATTCATTTAAATAATAGATGTTTTTTTTGTTTTTTCTTTTAATAAAAATATAAATTCAGAGTGCCTCATTTTGAGGAACTTGTTCCTCCCAAAATGGGACATTATATGCTGTCCCTTGAATCCGCTGGGTTTTTCCTTATTTAAAAATTAAAATGGCAGTCATAAAAAAGTTTGGTTTAAATAGTTTTATCAAAAAGTTTTGGGTCAAAATGCAATAGAGTACCAATTAAAGACTTACCTTTGAAAAGTTGACTTTTAGGGTATTCGGCTTTGTTTTGAATGAATATCACATTTAAAATTTTCACAGACAAGTAGTCTTATGATATTAAGGCCTTTATTATTCAATGTATCCCCTATTGTTTTCACTGGTCACCATGTTTGTTTTTGCATACATACAACAATTGAATACGCTCGCAAAAACAAACATGGCGACCAGTGAAAACAATCGGGAATACATTGGATAATAAAGGCCTTAATATCATAAAAACTATATGTCAACAATAATTTTATATATTTCTTTCTTTATGTTCTTTATTGTTACGAGCAACCTAAGGAGAACTGTCAATACGTAGTTGAAGATACTGTGTACAGATTACACCTGATTCTATTTTCTCCCAGCTCATAACAATATATATATTTATATATGTTTAACAAGAATTGAATAGTGTCATGCCGACCCTGTTTATGACTTAGCACTCCTAACAAAACCAGATGTTTTATCTTTGAACACCCAACTTGTGTGCCAGAAATCAACACAGTTTCATCCTTTTTGTTCTTATCAGAGCTTATCAAAGTATTGCACCAGCAGCTGGTCAATACTATCTATAAAGGATGCATCTTTTCAATCAGTCACTCATTTGGGGTTTTGCTCCCTGACCTTGATGGCTGATAAGACATCATCTATGCCAACTGTCTCTTCTGTACAAACTCTTGCTAGATCTTATAGCAACGTTTTACCACTACAATTTGACAGTCAGCAGCAGCGGCAACTTTTCCTCTTGAAATGGACGGAATGTCATTTTTACTAATGATCAAGATAATGACAGTCCGCAACGCCGGTTCAACCTCTTCTTCTATAGATTATCAACAATAGCTGCCCACCACCACCACCACCACCACCACCACCATCATCATCATCATCATCATCATCATCATCATCATCATCATCATCATCAAGGAGGTGATGATGACTAAGTGGTTAACAACACAGATTGATAACCTGGGTGTACCAAATTCGAGTCCAGTTCATTCCACAGAAACACTTTCATCTAGAGATGTTGGTAACTTTCACGTGGTTCCACTCGTGAGTATCCAATGTTTTTCTAGAAAAAATTCAGTCACTAGAAGGATATTGGGAAACAAACGATAAAAAAAAATTATCTGATTCATATGAACATTTATGAATGATAAATAACAATCTATATTTGAGGCTCTCCAGCTAGCCAAAGTTCTACAGGACCTATATTAAAAGCAACAGCTCCAACTGATATTTTTGTTTTATTTGTCCAGTAAGATAAATAGATAGACAGATAAATAACTTATAAATACTTTCTTATGTTCGACCTACTACATAACATCCCACTAATTATCTACTGAAAAGAAAAATAAATATTAAAAATAAAAAGCAACAAACTTCTCCCAGAATGACCTATTGCTTCATTAGAGATCAAATATATATGAAGATAGCCGAATAGCAATTTGTTTATAAATATAAATGAACCTGTTTCGTATCCTAATAGAAAGAAGCTGAAATATTGGGAAACTTATACATGTGGTTTGAATTTCATTAATATCGGCTGTACATATTTGGAGTTTTGAGGGAGTTCTATTTCCAAGACTCAACCAGAGGTGAGGGATGTAGATATTTGGCACATAGAGAGTAATGTAAAGATACAGGATCATTTCAAGTATCTTCTCCTGAGAATTTTATGCATATAATATACATTTTATCAAAATAAAATATATTAGATGTTTTAAAGGAGGTTCAGCCCCCATAGCTCCCTTAGGTTAAAAATGCACTTCTCCAGAAATTTTTATACATATGATTTTAATTTCATAAAAATAGGAAACATTTGAAGAAGGTTATGCTTTCATAGCATTCCCCTGTCTTTCCCGGTAAATTTTTCATACGAATATGCTTTTAAATTTAATGTACATTATGTAGCTTTTTTTTTATAGGAACACACAAACATCACACGGACAAACAAACATTGAGTTTTATATAGATAGACTCTTCAATAATAAAAGATGGAGATGAAAATACTGCATGGGTTCAGTTAAATAGCTTTTCTTTTTTGGGCAGGTGCTTATAGACATTGAATTTTTAGTGAACTTTGTTTCTGTAAACTTTGAATATCCCCCTTCCTTTTAGAAACATTTTTTTCTTATTAAATGTTTTTACATTCCAATTGGAAAAAATTCTAATTATTTTTCTGACGAATATATATTTTTTGTTTCTGATAAGTTATTCAGTGGGCCCCTGCTATCAAATGAAACACGCGTAAGATGTACTTCATGTAAATAAAACATTATGCATGATAATTGAATACATATGCTTTTGGAATGCTGGATTAGAGGAATATATATATATATATATATATATATATATATATATATATATATATATATATATATATATATATATATATACTAGCAGAAGTACCCGTCGGTGACTGGGTTCAAAAACAGCCTACAGAAAATGAACTGTGATTGATGAAAGTATGATAGGTTATGAAAAGGAGGGGGTTGTAAAGAGATAGATTTTGATACTAAAAAATTTTACCCTAAGCAAAATATGATGAAAGTAAAGATAATCTTTGCGAAAATATATTTTTTTATATCAACTTTGTTTCCATTCGTAGCCAAGAGTGACCAACAAAATGATGTTTTCTTACAAAGAGAAAATGTTATATATATAATAATATAAATATACAAGAATAAATGTTACCATTGTCAATAAAAGTTACTTTTATGGTAGAAAAGTTCATTTGTTTGTATTTTTAAGTAGTTTGTAAAAAAAAAATTTTTTTCTAATTCACAAACCGGTTTAAAAAAAATAAAAATGGCAGCGACTTTGAAATGGAGAGCCCCGTTTTCAATTTGGAAGAGGGGCACCTGAGCATTCTGTGTTAACAATTTAAGAGAGTTCCGTCAACGTAAGGAATATTTATAAACATATTTTAATGTTTTCCGTTATTTTGTACTTGAGGAATATTCGATTATGGCATGTATAGTTTATATAAAAATTAATTTAAGTAGTTACCGCCTCAAATTTCGTTTTAATTTCGGTTCCCTGAAATTATTTCAAGTAAAGAGCATTAAAAACTATTTCAAAACAAAAGAAAACATAAACTGAACTTTTATTGACTATGGTCACATTTATTTCTTGTATATTTATTTTTTCGGGTAGTCATTTGTTGGCTTTTCTGCTAAACACTCTTACTAAATAATATCGACAAAATATCGAAAAACAAAGAAACAAAAACAGTTTTGAAAAATAATGAAGCTTTACTTACTTTAGTAAAATAATCTGAAACAGCAAAATGGGATATTAAAAAAGTAAACACGTAATTACTTTAGTTTTTTAAAGCAAAGAATCGCTATAAATATGAATAAGAAGAAAATGGCGCCCTTTTCAAGCTGAACAGCTTTGTTTCAGTTTTACAGTATTGAACGGTGTAGTATTGCGCCATTGGATTCAGGGTTGTACTATTGTTATGTAAAGAACACGCAGAAAGGGTTGTAAGCAACTGAATTCCTTCTAGTACACTGACAAAAGAAAAGCTTAAACAGATATATAGATAAAAATAAAAAGGTTATGCAAATGTTTTTAAAAGGACACGTAATCATGTGAGCAAGAATTTTCCTTCTTTTGGCACAATAACAAGTAACATTCTTTTTTTATTATTATTTATCTATTTATCTATTTTCGAAAGAGTGCCACATGCAAGTGGAGAAGGAAAAATACAGAGTTATGCAAAATTTGTGTCGAGAATTGTCTAAAGTTCCGGCTTTTTTTTTTTTTGGCTTTCACTTTAATAAGAGCGTGAATTTATGAGGTGAATTTATTCGACACAATATGATTCAACTCAAAAAAATAAATAAAAGCTAACATGAATTAAGATTAAAGTTAAGGTATTATTGTGGACCCTCACCCCGTTTAAAAAACCTTGTTAAACTTTGTGACATATTTCCATTCTATGGAGGTCAGCCACAAACAAACACCCAATAATTTTATTATACCATATTTCTTCAAACTGAAACATAATTATCAAAGTATACTTACGCAAATAGATATGAAAAGTCTTTGTTAAAGTTTGTGCCATATTTCCATGGAGTACAGGCGCAAACGCAGACCCCACAATTTTATTATACCATCTCTATTTAAGTTGAAACATACTTATCAAAGGCTTAACTCTTTTCATGAAGTATAAAAAAAAAGAGTAACTAAACCGTTTATTGATAATTTCTCACTTACAAACATTTTTAATTTACATGAGCGGATAAATCTGCTGGTCGCCATGGAACTCAACGGCCACCCAAAAAAGTATTTTGTTATAGACGAACGTGAGAAAATGGAAAATTTTATCAAAATTCCGGGATGCTATTTTTTATTTTGGTAAATATGAAGAATTAATCCACCCTCGAAAATTCCTTTAAAATTACCACTCTTAAAGGTTTTCGTTGAAAACGAAAATAACGTTTAAAATTACGGAAAACGAGTATTTTCCAAGGTATGAAGAAATGTTAGTTCTTAAAAAGTCGGAGATCACTTTTCTATGATAATTTACCGTAAAATGATCACCCACTTTGGGGCCACGATTTTTTTTTGGCGGGGGGGACTTTCTTTCCACCCTCGGAAAATCCTTTAAAATTCCAGTAAACACGTAGTTTCCAAGATATGAAGAAATGTACTTACTGGTATTTTTTTAATTTTTTTTTTTGGGGGGGGGGGAATTGCCGGTTTGTTTTTCGTTCTTTTTTTGGAGGGGGATATTCAATTATAGAATTTGTATAGTTTTTTGACAGGTGCTTATGCAGTTTAACTGTTTTAACATAAGTAATGTGCTGACATTAACCGAACAGAAGAACTGTTTAATATTTTACAAAAATTCTGTTTACATTTGGTGGGAGGGGTGGAGGGGCCGCCAAAACAACCCCTGTCCTTCCAACCAATTTAAACAGGTAATTTTAAAGGATTTTCCAAGGGTAGAAAGAAAGCCCCCCCCCCCAAAAAAAAAATCGTCGCCACAAAGTGGGTGATCATTTTACGTTAAATTATTATGGAAAAGTGATCCTCCACTTTTTTAAATTAACATTTCTTCATATCTTGGAAACTACTCGTTTGCCTTAATTATAAACGTTATTTTCGTTTTCAGCGACCCCAAAAACCTTTATGAGTGGTAATTTTAAAGGAATTTTCGAGGGTGGAGTAATTCTTCATATTTACCTTCTTTTTTTTTTTCCAATAACGTAAGAAATTAAGAATTAGACAATTTTATTTTAGGTAGGCTTCACCAGGAAAGCTTTTAAAAATAAAAAAATCAAGATAAACAAATGGTGCTAGTGCAATTACCGATCCGTGCTATTTTAAGTCTGCTGGTGAGTGCTGGTCGCTATGGAACTCAACGGCCACCCAAAAAAGTATTTTGTTATATACGAACATGAGACAGGTCTTAATGGAAAATTTTATCAATATTCCGGGATGCTATTTATTTATTTTTTTTTTTCAATAACATAAGAAATTAAGAATTAGACAAATTTATTTTAGGTAGGCTCCGCCAGAAAAGCTTTTAAAAATAAAAAAATTAAGATAAACAAATGGTGCTAGTGCACTTACCGATCTGCGTTTTTTTAAAAATCGTATTTCCAAGTTTAATTAAAGTTTTCTGATATGTTTTTTTTTATTCAATTGTAAGGTTAAAGTATAAAAAAAATATATATATAATTTAAAAAATAGGGAATTTTTTTTTTTACCCATCTATTAATAATAGATAGTTAAATGTTGTAATTTAAAGTCGTCAACGTGTGGTGGTGCACATGAAAGGCTAATTTCTACTGGAAATGAAATGGCGGACAGTCTCGCATTTACGAAAAATATTTTTATTTTATTTAATATATTTTTATAATTTGCAATCATAACGATCTTAATTTATTTTAATAACATGCAAACATTCCTTGACTTTACACATAAATTTTCTGAAAATTTCAATTAAATTGGTAATGTAGAAATATGGTTTTATCGACTTTGAACGAACCAAGAATTACATTTATATATATATATATATATATATATATATATATATATATATATATATATATATATATATATATAAAGGGGATTAGAACAACAGTCTAAGAGCAGAGTGTATTTTAATGTAATAAAAAAATCACTAATGTAATTAAAATACAAAAAAAACAGTGCTCATTGTCATGCAGATATATAATAAGCTCAATAGGCATATATATCCTAGAGCTATTTTAATATTTAGTAAGATGATTGATGATTTATAATTAAAATTAAAAATTAAAAATCGGTTTCATAAGGAGGAACACAACAAAGTCAATAAATTGTACGATCGTTTTGGAAACAATGTTTTTATTGAGATAGACATTAAGTCATGGACAATAATTTTAACATATAGTTTTTTTGAAACAAAGTCTCCTCATCAGCAAAAATATTGGGTGTTTTTTTTTTAAGATACAAAAAATAAACCTAGCATTTTTAAGTAAGGCAGATGTATCTGGAAAATATTTAAATATAAAGGAAAATATTAAATATTTAAAACATCTTATTTTAACCTTACATTTAAACCCAATTTAACTTTATGATTTTATTCTAATTTTTATTCTCAATTTATCTTTGTTCATCAACATCAAAAAAGTAAATATTTTCCTTTATATTTAAATATTTTCCAGATACATCTGCCTTACTTAAAAATGCTAGGTTTATTTTTGGTGTCTTAAAAAAAAAACACCCAATATTTTTGCTGATGAGGAGACTTTGTTTCAAAAAACTATATGTTAAAATTATTGTCCATGACTTAATGTCTATCTCAATAAAAGCATCATTTCCGAAACGATCGTACAATTTATTGACTTTGTTGTGTTCCTCCTTATGAAACCGATTTTTAATTTTCAATTTTAATTATAAATTATCAATCATCTTACTATATATATATATATATATATATATATATAGATAAATGCAACTGTAGACACCACACACTTTGCCCAGTCCAAAATAAATGTCTAACAAAAAGCGTAGTTTATCAAGCAACAATACTTGCGAAAGAAAACCCGAATAACAAGAAATATTACATAGGCATTACTTCCTTAGATTTCAAAACCCGATACTATGACCACAAAAGTACATTCAAAAATAAAAAACACCGTATAAAAACAACACTAGCGAATAAATACTGGGAACTCAAAGAAAGCGGACATTCGCCGGTAGTTGAATGGAAAATAATGAGACAAGCTACCACGTGCAGACATTTAGACGACCCATGTAAATTATGCCTCCATGAAAAATTTGCTATCCTGTACTTTAAAGAACCCCAAAATCTATTAAACGTAGACGAGAAATAGCAAACAACTGTGTTCACAAAATAAAACTTACTCTAGGATAGCGATACAAAATAGCTTTAAAACTAACAATAACAATAGAAAACAAACAAATAAATAAATTAAATAAACATGAATATACATAAACGATCACACATATATGTATACATATATATATATATATGTAAATATACATGCATGTATGTGTGTACACATAGGTATATTTATATATATATAAAAAAAAAAGGAGAACGTCGACCTTAAACCACTAACCTAGTTCTAAAACAGATCCTTTGTTCGATAAAATGCATGCCCATTGGCTGTTAGGAGGGGGCGCGGTGGATATTAGAAAGCTGATTGGCTAACTAAAAATCCTCAAAATATATAAAAACAAGAAGCAACCACAGAATTCGCGCATAAGCCTGACGAATCCTATAGTGGATGAAACGCAGAATATTCAGTGTAGCTTAATCGCCATATATATTTTATAAATTACTAACTAGCTCTACCTACGTATTGAGCACTTTTGAAGTAAATACTTAAAATTTACGCATAAATCTATACTTTCGTATATTAAATTTATGTGAGTAAATGAAGTAGTTATATATATATATATATATATATATATATATATATATATATATATATATATATATATATATATATATATATATAAGAGAAAAATAAATATTATGCACTTGTTATTAAATAATCCAATACTGTTGGATTTTTTTTTTGTACTAAACTAGACCAAGAATTAGATATATAGATTGAGTGATCATATATTTGCCAGTATTAAATTATTCTCGCTATTCAATAAATAAAAATGTGAAAATGTCAATAACTTTAAGAACTGTGATGGTTTAATTACAACACAATTTTTCTATTATACTTGGCTTACCCACCTCAGGAGCTGATCATAAAAAATGAGACATTTGAAACGTTTAATAAATAATGATAGTTTTTTTTTTTTATATCACCGTCTCCTTAACCCTTAAAATGCTTCAAAGAAATTGATTTTATTTTGGAATTTGAGTTTAATACCTATGATTAAAAGTTTTAGCAAATCAGAAATATTTATATTTGCCGGCGGGGTGAAGGGGGGGGGCGTTATGCACCCTTATGCATATCTGAAATACTACAAAGAAGAAAATTAAAATTTTGAGAATTTTGTTTAATTACTGTCTAATATCTGTAGTTCAAGTTTATTGCAAATTGAAGAAAAAAATAATTTAATTTGAGGGGTAGGGTCAACTTTTTATGCCCTCCCCTCCATAACGCTTTCAAAGAAATTTTCGAAGAAATTAAAATAGAAATGCATCAGAAATTTTTTTTAATAGAATTTTTTTTTTAGATAGATTTTATAATTCTAAGATTCAAAATTTAATAACTAATTTCTTGTTCTCTGTTAGTGGAGGAGAAATCCTTCACGACTGAGACAATTTTTATTTTTTGTTCCTTTTCTCCACATCAAAAATAAAACGACCCTGGTGTCTAACTCTGTCCTCGTGTGGAGGCATTATAAATAGGAACTTAGAGAGAGAGAGAGAGAGAGAGAGAGAGAGAGAGAGAGAGAGAGAGAGAGAGAGAGAGAGAGAGAGAGACACACACACACACACACAGACAGAAGAAGAAGAAGAAGAAGAAGAAGAAGAAGAAGAAGAAGAAGAAGAACTATATGAGAGAAAAAAATTTACGCGCACCATTCCCCAACAGCGACCCCTGATCAGATCCCAGCCTTAACCAATCAGGAGGCCGTACTCTGTGGTGGTGGTGGTGCCTGATTCACGTTTCTAAACACGTGTTCGACAACGTGTTTCAAAACGTCTTTGTAGTAATATACACTGCAGAGAGTAATGCTTGGTTGATTGGGATTTTATCGTGGCGTCTTTCGCCGTTGTTTCGAATTGTTATAATACAAAAATAGGTCATTTTATTAAATGGTGTATTTTTCAAGTTAACTGATGCGTTGCGTAGAAATAAACAAAACTCTGAACACAAAAGATCACTACAATAGAATAATTAATTATGAATTGATTCTTTGTGATATTTTTTTAGTCATTTTTTGAAAAACATGATGTTTTTCAAGAAAATCACTTTTAGGGAATATTTATTAACAAGAAAGAGGGCGTAGAAAAAAAGCAGCACACGCAGAATACGGACTGTGTTGAAATAATAGCGTTATCATTTAGAAACTCATTCTTAATAAGGAGAGGGCGTTTTTGTAGTTATCCTGTACTTTCACTTAACAATTTAATAAACAAAAGATACCATAAAAATTGAATTTAACTTAAAAATCTTATCTAAAAAATAGCATGGTCTGTATTCTGCATAAGTATTAAAAATTAAATGATTGTTACTAAATGTAAGAAAATTTACTTTTAAAAAATCTATATATAAAGTAGTAGCGTCTGTGTGTGCGCCTGTGTCTACAACTCTCTTACAGCTCACACCAGTAGACCAATCATGACCAAACCTGACATGATGATGATCCCCTGGCCTAGGGATGTATCACACCATTTTCCAAGGTCAAAGGTCAAGGTCATAACCTAGAAGGCTCGTTGAAAAGGTAAGGTTGTATAGTGGGCTTTGTGACATTTGCCCTTAAGGTCGCACATTAAGGGGACCATCCATCATCCAGAGCCTATTTTTGGCACATTTTGCAGCTATAAAATGTTTCAATCATAGTCATTTGTTTTTCTAGTTTTGCATATGAATTACAAAATATCTGATATTTCCCCCAAAACCTCTGGCCTTAATGGAGGGGAGACTAATGATCTGAAATAACAGCAAGAGGAGATTTGATTCAAAATATTTCTCATATGTTATATCTTCACTCTTTGGGTTTCATACATAAAATAAATTTCACATAAGGATTATTTGATACCGAAGATATTCATAATCGCACACTAATTTCTAAAGAGGGGATATATAACATATGAGAAATATTAGGAATCAAATCTCCCCTTGCTGTTATTTCAGATCATTTGAAACCATAACAGAAAGTTTTAGTTTCCCCTCCATCAAGGCCAGAGGTTTGGGGGATATATATATATATATATATATAATTGTAGCCAAATCTTTGGTTCTATGGGACGAAACTACATGAAAATTTATAGGCTTTTTGAAGATTATAATACTATTCTATGGTTAAAATTTTATGTAAATTGGTAAAAAAAAAAAAAACTATATTTTCAAACCAATAAATTATGCCCAAATTTGCCTACATTTGTATATATAGTGTCCTGACAGGCTAGCTACAGTTTTGCTGCTTTGAGATGAATTTTGCTTAGTTGTCTCCCCTGTGGCCTTACCGGGCCACTAATATATATATATATATATATATATATATACGGAATACGGAATTATATATATATATATATATATATATAATTCCGTATTCCTTTGGTGTGTAGTGATATTCATATTAAAAACCCTATTTTTCTATTTATTTAAAAAGAAAATACAATTTTCTTATATATGAGTTATCGAATTGCATTCATTAGCAAAAGATCTAACTAATTTGCATATTCTTTTAAACATTCATTTTTAATTAATTCCCTATTAGTTTTTTCGGTTTTCTTATAAGGTGATCACCTTTAGGGTAATTATATTCATGCAGATATTCTACATGATTTATACTTGCGGAATATTTGCATAAAAAGCTTACAATGAACCCAAAATCGTTTCCATATATGTATACGTATATATTTTTGTTTCATCTATCTTTCCATTATGTATACGTATATATTTTTGTTTCATCTATCTGCCTATCTATCTATCTATCTATCTATCTATCTATATATCTATAAAAGTGAACGTGTCTGTGTGTGACGGGGGTCAGCCAGAAATTTTGCTGTTAAGGAGTCAAATTTCAACGATTTGACCTTTAAGAACTCTACCAAACTCCTCCGACAATTTTGGGTCTAGACACTTGAAATTTTAGATATAGATTCCTTGAACATGGACCCCTGCTAGTATATATATATATATATATATATATATATATATATATATATATATATATATATATATCAGAACTGTTCACTCTAATCAAGGAACAGAAACAACTATTATTCAACTTGAAGATGAGATCAGCACAACTATCCGAGGACGCACTTATGGAGATTCGAATCGATATAAATGCCATGACGACTACTGTGAAATCAACTTCAGTAAGAACAACTACCACTGCTCAGAAAAACGGCGATTATGACTTACTAATGCACCAACAAACACTACAAGATATCATGAGGCAACAGAAGGTTTTCCGCCTAGGAAACAAGGTAATTCAATTCATCATGGCACTAAACAAAATATATGCAATACATGTCATACCAGAGCTAATAACCTACCCCAGCCTGGAAAGCGAATTTGTCAAGTCCATGAAAGACATGCTGGACCAGGGTATATTTCAGCAGATGCTCAACTCAGAACAGGACACATCCACCTTCATTCACCTGAAGGAATACCTCCTAGCAACTCACAGCAACCAGATGATTATCTTTCAACTCTTAAGCCAAGCCTGGCATTTAGAACGATGAGATTGCAAAAAACTAACTGATTTTGCAGGCCAACTCGAAACTACACTCAGAGAGGTGGCCGTCCACATTAAGTGCAAATTTAAAAAGGACAGAAACTCGGAGCTATCTGTTGATGGACTTATTTCAATAATAGGCGCAATGCTTATGAGTGAAAAAGTGAAAGTGTGGAACACAAACATTTACCCTCATCTCATCAGGATGATGAACAATCACTATACCGTAACTAGTATAGCCTCTGAAGCACAATGATACTTGGATCGCTGTGTAAAATCTGACATCGCCATCCCACAAGACATCATATTTCTCTCTTAAGAACACCATCAGAGTTAGAAAAGACACATTACACAATGAACCAACACAACCGATTCTATGAACATCTTCACCCGAACCATATGAGCATTAACAAACAAATCGATTGACACCAACATCAGCATCCAGAAGTTTGTCAACAAACACCAAGTTTCTCCGTATGTTAGAGATGCCTCAGAGGCCTTCTTTGCTATAAACACAACTGCAGATATCGACACCCACCATACACCTATGCACAGGCTCTTACTGTAGCAATGGACAACAATGTACATGAGATGAAGGATCAGGACTTTCCCTTCGGTCAGGGCGAGATGTGATGCCTTGTCCGACCCAATCCAATATCAATCATCCACACCATCATCTCCAAGACACACGCACCCCAAAATGCTCACACACAGAAATGAGTCAGCGACACATTCTTCGCTTACCACACCAACTCCACCATTCCTGCTGAAAGTATCTGCAACCACCTGGATCACAGCTGAACAACAGAAGGATGAGACCTTAGCTGAGATTGTACACACACTTCAATCCAGATGGTCCACAAATTGATCCTGATGACCACTGGAACCACTCTCTTAATGATAAGAGACCACAAACATTCCCCAAGTCATAGCATACAAACTCCAAGCCAGATATCTCTACGAAGCACATGATGCCAATAACCACTCAGGCATAACTCAGATGCAGGAACTCCTTCCCAATTATTAATGGGAATCAAAGAACAACCATATACAAGCTTATGCCAATTCTTGTGTTACATGTGCAAAATTCAAGGAGAACTATGATAGATGCATCCATTGGCCCATGGGTCATTGCAAATGGGGGAAAAGACAATTCAAACTTGTCTTCATAGACTTTGCCCAACTCAAAGGGAAAATGCTACAAACTTACGATATTGGACATATATATGCGCAAGGGACCGTGCTATTGACGCAACCTGGGGATTATACCCATTCTTCCTTCAAAATAGAGAGATCCACGCATATTGTCCTCCGACTGAGGCATGCACTTCACAGGAGAAGTTCTGTAAGCAGATGTCCATTACACATGAACTTCATTGCTTCTGCCATCTGCAAGGCTCAGGGAACATAGAGAGACAACACCAGACAATGAACACGCCCTTTACATGTTATGTGAAGACAGAAACTGTGAGTGGACAGACGCTCTCGAATCCGTCATTTTGCACCACAACCAACAAAGTTACTGGTGTCTCCCCGTATTATACAATTACCAGTTGCCACCCTAACATTGGTCTGCTGACACTTCAAAGAAAGGAACTCAGGGGTGGCAACCCTGGAGCATACGGCATGCAAGTCAATGCCCTGTTAAGGTAGGTTCATCGCTACGTCACCTTGGCCAATGACGAAGCTGATCACAGAATGGAGAACAATGCAAACCAGTTCACCTAAAAGAACCTGCTTCAAGTAAGAGACAAGGTGCTATTCCACCAACCACAATCAGCCACGGCCCAATCATACCACCTGCAATGGATAGGAAACTTCACAATCACCAAGACAAACAACATGATGTGTCAATTGCAAGACAAAAACAGCACCACAACCTAGATACACCGTGGCTATATCCGACATATAGCTCCATACCCACTTCAACATTCTATCACAAATCTCCTACCCTCACCTTGTGATGTTGACAAACAACACTGTCCAAAGAACCCCACATACAATGCCGATGAGAATCAAATGCCACCCTCACAAGGCAACCAACCCAGTAAAATCCCAGCAACGATGACAACTCCTCACATGCTTCAGAGACTTTGTCATGTAAATATGATCGCGATCGGGAGAGAGGGCATTGTTGCATACCCTTCCAGATTTACACAAACAAAACACAAACTCAGCAGGAGCAATGACAGTGAAAACAATGGTGGTGCTGAGACGAACCCTATTTGTTAACACAATCTACATGGATATACTAAATGCACACGAGAGTGTCAAATCCTGTTTTTTTACTGTGTCTACATCAACAGCTTAATTCATTAGTCATTCCAACAAGATAACCTCTAGAGGGAACCAATTCAACAGAAAAAGAATCAATATTGAAATATCAACATCACAGCTGACGACCCTCCTGCATGTACATCGACACAAATGAAACACTATGAGATATAATTTTTACCCGAATGCATCCATGAGTTTATGAGCATAAATCTGATATCGACAAGTGAACATACTCCTTGAACAGATGACTTCCTGCTATATGTTAAAATGTGGAAACTAACACTACTCTGAAATGAAAATTATGTATCAACGCTCGAAACCATCATGTCTTCAACTACGTCCGCAGGCCAAGTATAAATTTTTTTTTTTTTTTTTTTTTTTTTACATAGGCATCACCACATTATCAAGGCCAAGAGGCCACTCAAGGATAAGGGTTAAAGAGTGTACAGTAGAAATTGGACATTATAGTAATCATTAGTAATGAAAATTTGGTAAAGTTGATAACTTATATGGAACGGCTCATCAAGAACTTATTTACGTTAGACTTGAAGACAACCATATTGT
The DNA here is from genome assembly GCF_053919585.1 of Euprymna scolopes. Taxonomy (NCBI): domain Eukaryota; kingdom Metazoa; phylum Mollusca; class Cephalopoda; order Sepiida; family Sepiolidae; genus Euprymna; species Euprymna scolopes. Next base: position 45,163,900 of record NC_136512.1, read on the forward strand.
AGTCAGCCGGAAAGCAGGAAAACGGAAGACAATTCCACAGGCGTGCAGTTCTAAGAAAAAAGCTTTGTTCATGGAATCTACGTTTAGGTTTAGGCACAGATAAAGAGTGGGGGGAATTATTGATAGTGTTTACAGCTAGTCTAGTGTTTCTTGTGAAAGTTTGGCGAGGGGGGACCATAGATTGAAGCTCATTCGAACACTTTCCATGAAAATAACGATACATCAGAGACAAACTCGCAACATCTCTTCTGTGAGATAAAGGTTGTAAGGAAGAGAAAAGGACATCTCCTACGAGGCTACGAAGTCTATTTTGAACTCTATCAAAGCAGGCCAAGTCCTTTCTAGCAGCTCCTGCCCAGATGTGGCAACAGTATTCCATCCTTGGACGTACCTGGCTCTTATATAGATAGAGAATAGCATCAGCAGTGAGATATCTACCAGATCGATAGAAAGATCCCACCATTTTTCCAGCGGCCTTGGCAACAGATTTGATGTACGTGTTCCATTTAAGATCAGGAGTAATGGTCAAGCCCAGAAGCTTGTCAAAACTTGAGGCCTCCTGAAGACGAGAGCCATTCATTTCAATTGATGTCAGATGTGGATCAGAATGTTGATGATGTAAAGAGAGAAGCTTGGTTTTAGATGCATTAAAAGTAACCAGCCATTCTTTACCCCATTGTACTACGTGCTCAAGATCAGAGGAGAGAGAATTGGAGAGAACTTGGTCGTTTAGTGTCTTAGATGTGCTACCATAAATGGTAGTGTCGTCAGCATAGATGTCTACAAATGATGTAAGGATGTGATTTGGAAGATCATTAATGTAGATCAGGAAAAGAGTTGGGCCCAGGATTGACCCCTGAGGGACACCGGCATTAATACTGTGAGCTTCTGATTTTTGCCCCTCAACTACTACTCTTATGAACCTATCAGAAAGAAATGATTTAATAATTGAGAAGACATTTCCAGCAATACCATAGCTAGAGATCTTATGAAGTAAACCTTTATGCCATACCCTATCAAAGGTCTTAGATATGTCAAGAGCAATTGCCCTAGAAAGGTTGCCTCCGTCGAGAGATTTGCTAATCCTATGAGATATAACTGTAAGCACATCTGCTGTAGATCTAGCAGAACGGAAACCATATTGAGTGTCACTAAGAAGGTTATTTTTGTTGAGATGGTTGATTACTTCTGTATTTAATACAGATTCCAGCAACTTACTCATGACGCACAGGAGACTTATTGGCCTGTACTGAGAGGGGGATGAGCGATCACCTGAATTCTTAAATACAGGGCATACTGATGAAATTTTCCAGGGAGATGGGAAACTATTCTCCTTAAGACAATGTTTAAACAGTTTTGTAAGTATGGGCGCTAGTTCAGGTTGAAGTTTTTTGAGTACTATAATTGGAATACCGTCAGGGCCAGTTGCTTTACTGGAATCAAGGTTTTTGATTAGCTTGGCAACATCACGTACAGATATACGTATATCACATAGCGTGTTTTCTGATACAGGAGGAAATATTGGGGGTTGGCAGCCTTGATCGTAAAGGGTAGAATTAGCTGCGAAGAGTTTGGCTTTGTCTGATGCTGACGAGATTACCTCAGGTCCATTGATAATAGTTGGGATGGAGCACACGCTTCTGTTCAGGATTCTGTTTGCTATTTGCCAAAACTGGTGGGAACCAAGCCGCTGCTCAGCTACTTGGGACTTAACGGATAGAGCATACAACTCTCTTGCATTCTTTATTACTTTCTTACAATGGTTGCTGGCAGTCCTGAAAGCGGCTTTAGTTTTCATACCTCTATTAGGTTGGAAACAGTGGAAAAAGTGATTTCTGTGTGCAATGGCAGCAGCACATTCTGGAGAGAACCATGGCTGGCTGTTAGGTTTTTGCTGAAACTTTTTCGAGGGTATGAAACGGTCAATACCTACAATTAACCATTCCGTCAGGTCTAATACTATAGAGGACACATCCTTTTTAAACATGGAATGCAGAGGTAGATCAGATATAAATGTACGGAAGCTATCCCAGTCAGCCTTAGTGTATCGATATACTGTACGATGGAGAGGTACGTCTGGGGACTTATTACATTTCATTTTTATCTTAATTGATACAACAGAGTGGTCGGAAGAGCCAAGAGGCGACAGAACAGAAACTGAACATAGTTCAGGGCAAGTTGTGAGAAAAAGGTCTAGTAGGCTCGCATACTGGCCATCATTGTCGGGCACACGGGTGGGTTCCTGAACAATCTGAGTGAGGTCATAGGCAATGGAGAAATCATGACAGAACCTTCCCTCATCATCGGTCTTGTTAGAGTGGGTCAACCATTCGACATTGTGAACATTGAAGTCACCACATACATGAATGTTAGCTGAAGGATAAGCAGATAAGACTTGGTCAATTTTCTTAGATATGCTTTGAAAGATAGTAACTCCGCTGTTATGGGGGCGATAGAGAGTAAATATAAATGCCGTAGTGTGAGCTAAAGCAACCCGGAAGCACATATAGGGTAAGTTAGGATCTTCCCGGGAGATGTCCCTACCACATGGAAAGTTATCCCTAATATAGGCACAAATTCCATGCCCATGGCGATCTTGGGGGTCAGATTTAGAAGTTAAGTTAGAGTATCCTTTAATTGCGAACTCTTCTAGGGAAATAGCCTGTCCAATGCCAGTTTCACTTAAAAATAAAAGGTCTGGTTTAGTCTCCTGTAATTGGGTTTCAACCTCTGGAAGGTTAGAACGTAGACCCCTGATGTTGGAGAAGGAGACATGGTAGTAGGAGTCTACGTTGGAAGTTGGAGAACCGGGTTTAATCGTGTATTTTTTCTTGAAACTTGTCATGATGAATTTTTGGAATTTGTGGACTAGGTCGTCAGATTTACTTAGAGCAGGACAGAGAGGGGAAACTAAGAGAGAAAAAGAAACGAAGAATTTTTTTTTTTATCTGTAGCTAATGATAAGGTAAAGTCGTAACAATTACCCACTAGTATGGCATCAAGAGGCCCCACCAGAAGCTACTGCATGGTCCAGAATCCATTCACCAAATGGCAATACAGCAACTCCAGTACTTTGCACCTGCTGATAGGACAGCCTCCTTGGTGGTTAATCCAAGGTTCGGGTCCCTGACTATCAGGCGGATAACGTCAGCCCAGACAAAAGGTTTACCTCCAGCACCCTTACTAGTGACATGGCTACAAGGATAGACATAGAAACAGAAAATTTCCGCCATCTCTGCCAACTGTTCGCGCAAAATACTGCCAACCTAGAAAACAGCTTTTTCTTCTCCCTTTGTCAGAAAAATCACTCATTAAAAAATGAGGACTGAGGGACAAATAAGAAGAAGCGAGAGTAAGAGGAGCTGCCGATAACGCATCCACAATGCGTTTTCTACTCTCCATTAAAAAAAAACAAATGGTTTTTGACAACCAAGCAGAATAGGCTAGATCACCGAACAGCGAGTTTGTCTGCCGATGCTGCCATCCATGTTAGTCTCTACATTCAAGAGTTTTCTTTAATATTTCAGCCGTTTTCATTATTGTTATACGCTATATCTTCTCAGCCATCCCTTTGGTTCCAATTTCTCCTATTCATTTTTCATCATTTTTCAGTATTGTTCCTAGTACACCTACTATTATTGGTGTTATCTTGACTTTCTTCATTTTCTAGATCCCTTTGAGCTGTTTGGCTTGTTCCGTGTATTTGCTTTGCTTCTCTGTCTCCTTGATCTGTGGTCTGCTGGAACGGCAAAATATACAATTCTTTTTTAAAATTATTATTATTATTATTATTATTATTATTATTATTATAGTTTTTGTGTACATTTTTTCCAGCTAATAGCAACATCAGCGGCGGAGTTTTAAAAAATAGCAGATGAAACAAGTAAACGTTTCTAACTGAAATTATAATTTAAACCTTAAATTCACAGTTAAACGAGGAATTGCCTTGCACATGTTCCGATGTTTTATATTTCTGTTTTTGTGTAAATTGTTTCCAGCCAACATCAGTGGTGGAGTTTAAAAAAACAATGAATGAATGCGTAAATGTAGGATTGACATGAAATTCTTAAAGATATACTAAAATGATCGAAAAATGGGCTGAAATGACTTAAATAAATAAAAAGTAAATGACTTAGAATGACTTTAATGAACTTAAGAATGAATTGAATGACCTTAAGAATGACTTGAATGCTTAAAAAATAACTGGAATCCTTCAAAAACAACTTGAATGATTTGGAGAATGACTTGAATAGCTTTGTGACTGACTGGTTATAAAGTGGGTGATCATTTTACATTATATTAATACAGAAAAGTGATCCCCCACTTTTTATCACAAAGTTACAAACATAAGTACAGTATGTAGTAAGAACAGATACTACACTTTAAGATATTAAATCCTTTATTCATGTTAAAAGTACAGTGAAAATCAACAATGAACAAAAAACTTAGGCACATGGCCAACTCAAAAGGGGGGATTGTGGGGGTCGTTGGTCATCCTTGTCACTCCAGAACTAAACAAAATCAAAAGTTTCTCCCAGCTAGCATCTTCTTTCACCATAATACCGCATTCACCCTTTCATACTAGGGGACGTCCTACGTAACTCCCAATTTTTAAAACATTTTTTTTTTGAAAAGATGACAATAAAAATGGTACAATAATTCATCTGTGTCAAGGGCGGAGGGAAGAAAAAACAAAAGGTGATTAATAGGACCCTCCCAACCTCGTCTAGTTGATAGACTGCCCGTTCCACTAGATTTGTAAAAGGAACATCGCTTCTGTGGGTCAGTCTCTAAGTGGGGATGCCCTGTCGATGGGGGTGAATGGAGAAAAGAAAATTTTGTGGGTAAGGAATGAGGGTTAGTTTGTATTTCTTTCTCTCCAAGATGGGTGAAATTTAGAGGAAGTGGCGAAAACAAAAATTGCAATTAGGAAGGGGTGGGGATCTTGGAGGCTTCCTAACTGGGTAGGGATGGTACACACACTCAGCTAGCTGAGAGGCTACTTGTTTAATTTTACTTTACGGAACTGCACGTTCCACACCTAGGTGGGGAACACGTATTCAAATTTGGTTCCTCTTCGTACGCACAGACTTGCTACATGTATCCATCTTCTGTCAAATGCCGCGCGATGCAGCCTTCTTCTATCACATCTGATCTTCACTCGTAGTTGGTGTTTAAAGAAAGCGATCAGATCCTGATCAGAAAAAGACCCCCCACCCTGGCAACCTTGCAGACGCGACATCAAAATCACCATTCTCACCACGGCCAGAATCAGAACGTAGACCATTTGTCTTTCCCGGTCCCATGGTGGCCTCTTGGGCAAGGATGCTCAGGTTCAATGTGAGCCGTCACCTTGCTGACATATGACCAGTACTGGCAGAGTTTGCAGCAATCGAAGAAAGCGTGATCAGTCGTTTCTACGGCCGTTGTCCCACAATGGGGACAATCAGGTGACTCCAAAAACCCGGAACTGCATTGTATGTTGTTGAGTGGAAGTGCATTTCGGGCCAATCGCCAGGGCAGAGAGAACTCCGAATTGTTCAGATGACTTGAACCTGGCGCCCAGCTCCATGTGGAGCAGATCTCACTCTGCTGCCAACCCAAACGCGCGCATAGCGGGTCATCAGCAGCCCCCTTCACTAGATCCCTGTGGAGTTTCCTACGGGTAGCAGTCACAAGGTCGCTGGACCTTGGTAGTCGTTTTAGTGCAGCTCGGCACTCATTCATGTAGGCAGATTCTCCCCGTGGCCTGTGATGGCTCTCAATAGAAGGGTCAGGAACGAGGTCGGGGAAGGCAGCAGTATTCATGGGGTGCCACGGTTGGTCATCTTGCATATAGTGGCTCAGGAAGGCCAGTCTCTCAGCGTCTCGATGACACTTCAAGTCCGGCATTCCCAAGCCTCCCTCACATGGATGTTGAATACAGACCTGTCTGCTCACCCAGTGTCTTCTCTGTCCCAAAGAAGCGCAAGATAAGAGTTCGACGAGAGCTGTTAGATGTTGTGCAGGGGAAGAATGGCCAGTCAGTAAAGGATGAGAGGAAGGACATAAGTGGCGCACGCCTCAGCTCTACCCTTTAAGGAAAGACTGTGACATCATCGGCGAATGCAGATGCCTTGGCGGCTGAGCCACTGGGTATTGCAATTCCGCGCAGAGCCGAATTTGCCTCCCCACGTGTCAGCTTGCAGAGCAATGGCTCCAAAGCCAGGATATAGAGCAGGGGCGACAGGGGACAACTCTGACGAACCGACCGAGAAATAACAAAGGGTTTCGAGTGCTTTCTGTTGACTTGCACGACGGCTGTAGCCTGTCAATACATCATAGAGATTCACTTGCAGAATTCCAGTTTAAAACCAGCGGCCTCTAAGACAGATGCCAAGAAATGATAGACAACCCTATCGAAAGCTTTGGACAGCGCGGCTTCCATGTCATCATCTATTCCTCCCTCTAGGATCGTGCATATCAGGTGCAAGTTGTTCTGAATCGATCTCCCCTTCACAATGTAGTTCTGTTCCGGTTCAACCAACTCGCCGATAACAACCTGCAGCAGATTCGACAGGACCTTGGCCAAAATCTTCAACTCTGTGTTTAGCAGAGTTATGGGCCTGTAATCGTCTAACTCTTCCCCACCATGCCCGTCATCTTTCCTCGGCAATGTGATCACTCCCTTGGTGACTTGCCCCGGGATGGATCCCTGAGCAAACCAATGGTTGAACACATCCGTCAGAAGAGGCAAAAACATGGGAGACAGCTCAAATACAGTTCGTATGGTAGACCATCGAGTCCCGGTGATCTGCCACAGCTGACCTGCTTCAGTGCAGTAAAAACCTCCCGCTCCATCATCCGGCCCTAGCAACTAGCCGCTCTAGCCACCTTGAGGTGGGGAGAGTCAGCAAAACTCAAGGACCGGAAGATCGGGCTGCTGTGTAAAACATTTCTCAAAATGTTCTCGAAACCCCTCGCAGATCTCCCGAGTCGATTCCAAGATGCGTTCATCTGGATGTTTTACCTTTGCAATGTACTTTTCCGAGCCATGCCTAGAAATTTCACGACGCGCGTCAATGTTGGAGTTGACTGCTTCATTGCCTACCTTTCTAAGCGTAGCTCTGACTAGTTGACCTTCATAATGCTCGCTATTCTCATGCAGAAGGTCCTGCTTAGCTAATTCCTGACTAACCCTATCACCCTTTCCAGTAGCCTGGGCTAGTTTCTGCTCTAGCTTCTTCTTCGTCTTGGCCTTATCTAGTGCAAGGCGCTGGGCATACTTGACAGAGAAGGTTCTAATTTTGGCTTTTAGACCTAACCACCATTTGCTCCCGGTAATCGCCCCCACTAGTGCTTTTTGAATTAATTCTATTAGCTTCTCTTAGAAGTCTTGTATCTTCAGAAAGGAGGTGTTTAACTTCCAGTGAGCCACTAACTTAGGCCTATTTCCTAGCTTCAGCCAGGCCATAACTAGTTTATGGTCCGTCTGGCCTAGCCAAGTGAACGTGGGACAAGATAAGAAGTCTACTTCGCCTCTCCTAACTAACATCCTGTCCAAGTAAGTGTTTGGATAGGAGGAAATGCTATTGGTCCATATATGTCTACATCTCCCGCCCCAGATGCTCGACCCGAAACCTGTTGACCAGACCGCATCTAGCCATCAGATCAGCCAGGCTGGACTCGCACCTCTTCAACCCTCTAGCATCACCTCCTACTTTATCTATCTTGGGGTTTAAGATGGCATTCCAATCCCCCATTAGCACTATGCGTTTTCGACAATCTACAAACGCGTCAAGCTGACTGAAGAAGGAAACCCTCTCACGAGTGCTGCTGGGCGCATGAACCACGATCACCCGAAACACAGAATCTTTTACGGCAACATCGAACACAATCAGCCTAGCCACTGCATCCCTATGAACAACATCGACCGTCGCCGACAGGGTACGTTTAACCAGCACAGAAACTCCCTTCCCCTGTGGTCTGCCATATGCTGAGAAAACCTCAAAATCTCGGGCCAGCAAATTTAAATGTTAAATTCCGCTCTAGGCAACCTCCTCCAATCATATCTGATCTTTACTTTAAGCAAATGTTTAAAGTAAACGATCAGATCTCGATCCGGAACAGATGTCCCTTCGTGGACCAACTAAAGGCGCGTGATCCAGATCACCATATGCGCTACTGCTAGGATTGCCAGAAAAACCATTCTTTCCTCCCTCGGCTCCATATTGTAAATGAAATATTCTATGTCGAGATCGAGCGGCCACTCGCAATCGATGTGAGCCGTTACCTCTCCGACATACTCCAATAGGGCCTGGATCCGGCTACAACTAAAAAATGCATGCTCGACCGATTCGAGCTTCTGTTCATTGCAGCGCGGACACCAGGCTCTCGTTTGTTCTTTGTACATGCTGAATTCGTCGAAGAGGGGCAGTGCCTTTCAGACCAGTCGCCAGGTTAGGAAGAATTCCGAGTTTGTCAGAAAATCCCGTCCTGGCGCTCAACTCCATTGAGAGCGGATAACCTCCATCGACCAACCTAACCGCCAACAAAGAGGATCCTTCGTGGTACCTACCACTAGTTCCCGATAAAGTCTCTTTCTAGGTTGATCAACGACACTAGTCCCCAGCAAAGCTCTAAGTGCGGTCCGGCATTTGGCAAAGAACTTAAACTCCCCCTTCGGCCTCCGACGACCTTCTACCGAAGGGTTGGGTTTGAGATTGGGAAACGAGTTCTCAACCGCAGGGACCCAAGGAGAATTCTCCTCTAGCGAACGACCCAGGAAAGCCAATCTCTCTGCGTTTCTATGACACAAGAGACTGGACTGACCCAGGCCTCCCTCACTCGGACTCTGGATACAGACCTCTCTGCAGACATAGTGCTTACCCTCGTCCGACAGGAGTCGAGGTGCTTTTGTAAGTGGGTTAGGGAGAGGAAGTACAGACAATCGGTAAAGGATGTGCGGAAAGACGTATGTAGCACACACCTCCGCCCAACCCTTCAAGGACAATTTCCTTCGAATCCAAGTCTTGACTGACGATTTGACCTTGATCTGTACTTCCGACCAATTCTTCTCCAGCTGAAGTCCCGGTTCAAACCAGACACTGAGAATATGGACCAGCCCATCAGTCCAGCTGAAGGTTCCTGGAAGTGAGATTACCCCGGTCCAGGCCCCCAACCGCAGACCGCCAGACTTGTTGTGGTTGAAGACGGCCCCTGTGACTTCTTCGTATCGAGTGAGCACCTCGACCACCACTTGAACGTCCGTGGGGCAAGACCTAGAGTCCTTGTTGATCCTAACGAAAGTGGTCAGCAAGGGAGCATCCTTGAACTTGGTGGGATCTGCGACGTTGTCACCTCCGACGTAGACCAGGTTCCTCAGCTTATTATACCAGACCTTCTGTTGTCTTTTAAAGTCCGGTATTGGTAGGTGAGGGTCGGGTTCACAGATCCTACCTCCTGGCAGGAAGGGGAGTTTTTTAGTTCGTTCAGTACGAATTGGGGTAATGGGGGAAGGGACCTCTTTGGATTGTGGGGGAAGGGGGGCGCTTGGGGAAGGGGTAACCTGCTCAGCTTCTTTGTTTTTGTTTTTGTCCATATTACAGGATGAGGGGCAGGAAGGGTTAGAGGGGGAGGGCTGCTCGGGCTGCTGGAGTGGTGTATTTGTAGGAGAGTCCTTCTCAATAGGGGTAGGGGGGTTGGCACGTGTCTTCCGATTTTTCCTTCTAGCCCTCCTGATTTCTGTCGCATTCAATGTTGTTGTTGTTGCTGTTGGAGCTTCTTCCTCCTCTTCTGACACGACCTCCTCCTCAGACTCTTGTAATTTCCTCTTGTTTGAAAGGAGGGGGGGTGCCTGTGTGTCTATGATTTCCACCTCTGGGACTGGTTTGTTCTGAGATTGATCTTGGGGCACTGTCTGCAGGGATGGTTGTTTGGCGGTCTTTCCTTTCTTTGTGACCGTCACGCAACCTGCTTGCGCTTCTGGGGTACTTATGGCCTGAGCGGGAGCAGCAGCTTGGTTTGATGTTTTGGCTGGTCCCGCCGTCTTACCCGATGCCTTTGTTGGGTTTTTTCCTCATTTCTCTTGGGGCATTCCTTGGCCATGTGTCCTTGTAGTTGACACTGCCAGTAATGGGGCTTCCTCCCCCTCCACTATAAGGGAGAGCGTCCATTCCCCAAACTTGAGAGTGGCTGTGATTCCGTAAAATCCTGCTTTGTCAGAGACTATTTGTATCCTGTAGTCCCTGGTCATGATGTTCCGTAGACTGCGGACCGGCGTCACTTCTTCCACGTCCCCATACTGGCTGAAGATGGCACCCAGTTGTTTAGCCTCCATGTAACAGTGGACGTTTAGAGCAGAAACATTTGCCCTCCTCTTGTTAAGATATATGGTTTGATATTTCTGCTCTGGTGACTGGTTCTGGACAGCTTGACTGCATCTTTGGGGGTGGGAAGCAGAATATCCCACTGCGCGTAGCTTCTTCTACAGATGTAATTGGCCGGGATATTCTGCTCCAGCAGCACGTTTACCATTGTGTCTTTGTTGATATCCGTTAGGCTTCTCATCCTCGTGTCAGATGTTATCAACGAGAGGACTCTCTTTTCCAATCCTTCTACCTGATCCGGAAGAGGCTGGATATCGTTCCCTTTGGTGCACTCTTTGTATGTGGAGTCAAAGAGTCTCCTGTAGTCCTCAGGTGTCATCGTCCTCTGCTGTTCCTTGGGGCCCCATGCTGGTCCTCCGTCCTTTTGAGTGTCTGCTGGACCAGGGACGGGGGGCGTAGCTGGTGCTGCTTGGTTTTCAGCCATTGTGGGTGTTGCTGGCTTTGGAGACTAACCTTTTCCAGACACAGTTGGCCAATCCGCATTTGTTATTGTTGCGTGCTGGCTTTCTCTGTTTTCCGGACCGTTCTCCTTTCTCTTTCTCTTTTTGAGTTGCTGGGTGGCCGTCTCTTTGGGAGATAGAGGTGCCTCCCCTCCTGGGGATGTGTTCTCAGCTGCTGATGTTGCGGGTTCAGTGGACAGGGGTGTCGCCCCCCACCAGTTTGATTTTTTTGATACTGGTTGGAACATCGTCCCCATCCCCGGCTTCCTTCTTTTCATTGTTGCCATCTTGGGGAGTGTTGGAGGGCGGATCACTGGCTTCTTCCTCAAAGAGTGATTGGAGGGAGGCTATGGTTGCGTTAAACAGCTCCTCGGTTTTGTGAGAGGTGCTGTTTTCCTCAATCTTCCTTGTTGCTGGGGAGTTGCCCTTTAGGGGAGCGGGGGATTGATGTCCTGATCTTCCTCCCTTGGGTTTGCAGTCTTGGAGTGCAGCTGGATTGGTTTCTGCATTGTCCTCTGCTGGCTTTCTTGCAGCTGCTTTTTCCTCCGGGTTGCCCTCATGGGGAGTGGTTGCAGGTGCTTTTTGGGGGGTCGCCGCGGGCTGCGGCCCTACCCCTTCATTCTTTTCCAAGGTCGCCGCAGGCTGCGGCCCTACCTTGCTTGCAGGGAGGTGAAGTTGCTCCCTTAGCAGGGGATTCTTCTGCTGGGGCGATGTTCCGCATTTGGACCGACACAAAACCGTGACATCATCGGCAAATGCGGATACCTTGACAGCTGAGCCGCCAGGCAGAGCCATTCCGCGCAGGGCCGAATTTGCCTCCCCACGTCTCAGCTTGCGGAGAAGAAGCTCCAAGGCCAGGACATAAAGCAGGGGCGACAGCGGACAACCCTGACGAACTGACTGAGAGATAACAAAGGGCTTCGAGTGCTTTCCGTTGACTTGCACGACAGCTGTGGGCTGTCGATACATCAGGAAGATCTACTTGCAGAAGTCTGGTTTAAAACCGGCAGCCTCTAAGACATATGCAGGAAATGATAGTCGACCCTATCGAACCCTTTGGACTGATCTAAGTTGATCAGCGCGGCTTCCGTGTCGTCAGGTGCAAGTTGTTCTGAATCGATCTTCCCTTCACAGCGTAGTTCTGTTCCGGTTCAACCAACTCTTCGATAACAGAAGCCGATTCGACAGGACCTTGGCCAAAATCTTCAACTTAACTAAACTGTGTTAAGCAGAGTTATGGGCCTGGAGTCATCTAACTCTTCCCCACTATGCCCATCACTTTTCCTCAGCAATGTGATCACTCCCTTGGTTACCTGCCCTGGGATGGATCCCTGAGCAAACCAATGGTTGAACACATCCATCAGAAGAGGCAGAAACATGGGCGACAGCCTCAAATACAGTTCGTATGGCAGACCATCGAGTCCCGGCGATCTGTCACAGCTGACCTGCTTCAGTGCAGTAAAAACCTCCCGCTCCGTCACCCGACCCTCACAACCAGCTGCTCTAGCCATGTCAAGACGGGGAGAGTCGGCCAAATAGTCGCTAAACTCAAGGACCGGAAGATCGGGTTGCTGCGTAAAACACTCCTCAAAATGTTCTCAAAACCCCTCGCAGATCTCCCAAGTTGATTCAAGGGTGCGTCCACCCGGATGTCTAACTTTTTCAATGTATTTGTCCGAGCCACACCAAGAAATCTCACGATGCGCAACAGCATCAGAATTGACTGCTTCATTGCCTAGCTTTCTAAGCCTAGCTCTGACTACTCGACCTTCGTAGCACTCACTAGTCTCGTGCAGAAGATTCTGCCTAGCTAGTTCCTGACTAACCCTATCACCCTCCCCCGTAGGCCGGGCTAGTTTCTGCTCTAGCTGCTTCTTCGTCTTGGCCTTATCTAGTGCGAGGCGCTGGGCATACTTGACGGAGAAGCTTCTAATGGTGGCTTTTACACCTAACCACCACTTACTCCCGGTAACTGCCCTCACTAGAGCCTTTTTAATTAATTCCCCTAAATGGTCTCAGAAGTCTTGTATCTCCAGAAGGGAGGTATTTAACTTCCAGTACCCTGCTAACTTAGGCCTATTTCCTAGCTTCAGCCGGACCATAACTAGTTTATGGTCTGACTGATCTAACCAAGTGAATGTGGGGCAAGATAGGAAATCTATTTCGCCTCTTCTAACTAGTATCCTGTCCAAATAGGTATTCGGATAGGAAGGAACGCTATTTTTTTTTTTACACAGTGATCACCACTTATCAAGGCCCGGAAGCCACTCAGGGATAAGGGTTATTGCAAGTACATTACATTAGTGTGGAGATTTGATGAAGTGTTTACTTAAGGGGGCGGTTAATTAGGAATTTGTTAACATTGGACTTGGAGACATCCAAGTTGTAGTCCGGTGGGAAGCAGGCAGACGGAACAGAGTTCCACAGGCGTGCAGTTCTAAGAAAGAAGCTTTGTTCATGGAATCCGCGTTTTTATTTAGGCACAGATATAGAGTGGGGGAAATTTTTCACAGTGGATTCAGCTAGACGGGTGTTTTTCGTGAAAGATTGGCGAGGTCGTCTGGCTTGTGTGTTGCTGTTGCTGCTTCTGCTGACTGGGGTTTGGTGGTTACATACTGGGCATACTTGACTGAGAAGCTGCTGATCTTGGCTTTGAGATCTACCCACCATTTACTCCCGGTAATCGCCCCCACTAGTGCCTTTTTAATCAATTCTCTTAACTGATCTCGGAAGTCTTGTATCTCCAGAAGGGAGGTGTTTAACTTCCAGTACCTCGCTAACTTAGGCCTATTTCCTAGCGTCAGCCGGGCCATAACTAATTTATGATCTGTCTGGCCTAACCAAGTGAACGTGGGACAGGATAGGAAGTCTACTTCGCCTCTCCTAACTAACATCCTGTCCAAATAGGTAATTGGATAGGAGGAAATGCTGTTGGTCCACGTCCACATCTCCCGCCCCGGATGCTCGACCCGAAACCTGTCGACCAGTCCGCATCTAACCATCAGATCAGCCAGGCTGGACTCGCACCTCTCCGACCCTCTAGCTCCGCCTCCTACCTAAGATGGCATTCCAATCCCCCATTAGCACTACCCGCTTCCGACAATCTACAAACGCGTCGAGCAGACTGAAAATGAGACCCTCTCATGAGCGGTGCTGGGCGCATGAACTGCAATCGCCCGAAACACAGAATCTTTTACGGCAACATCTGCCACGACCAGCCTGCCCTCCGCATCCCTATGGATAATGTCGACCGTCGCGGACAGGGTACGTTTAACTAGCAAGGAGACTCCCTTCCCCCGTGGGCTGCCATATGCTGAGAAAACCTCAAAATCTCGGGTCAACACCTGACAGTTCACAGAAGAAACGAAATGCATCTCCTGAATTGCAGCCACATCCACTCCCAGGGACCAGAGGTCGTGCCGGAGGCGAGCCGCCTGGCCCGATGATGTCAAGCCCCTCGCATTCAGACTAGCCAAATTCAAAGCCATGGTACCTACCTTAAGGTGTGTTATGCTCAGCTCCGAAGTCAGCTGGGGAAAGGGTACCGACGTTGTATGCAATGCTCAAGGTGGTCAGGTTTTTCATGTCCTGACCTTCTCTCACAATGCCGCCGACGTCCAAAGGGTAAGTCAATTTAAGGGCCCTATAGAGTGACGGATGGACCAACACTGGGAACCTTCCCTTGCATTGTTTTGCAAGTTCCTCAAGGGAAGGGTCATTTTTCATAATCAGTTCAATTTTCGGACCAGCCCCTTCAGCGGCCTCCAGCATTGTCCACACGTTGGTCTTGCAGGCCTCTGGAAGCCTTACGAAAGTTGTTAGCCATGGGGCGTCTGGAAAATTAGAGGAGACATTAACGTCTTTTCAGTCCAGCAAAGGTTTTAAATTTTTTCTCTACCAGTGTGGTAAGTCCATTGCCACAGACAGGGTGTCTACAAAATAAAGTTCCTCCCTCGTTTCGAGGGCGAGGGTCCCTGTTGGAGTAAGTCCGTAAGGGGGAGAATCTGAAGGGTCTCTTCCCCTTCATTCTTTTCTTTCTGGGATGGAGGCTCGATTTGCATTGGTGTGGGAACGAGTGTCTGTGTGGTGTCTGGTGTTGGTGTTGGTGCGGTGTCTGGTGTTGGTGTGGTGTCTGGTGTTGGTGCGGTGTCTGGTGTTGGTGTGGTGTCTAGTGTTGGTGCGGTGTCTGGTGTTGATGTTGGTGTTGGTGCAGTGTCTAGTGTTGGTGCAGTATGTGGTTTGGGGGTGGAAGTGGGTTGTGTTGTTGTTAGGAGTGGTGTATGCTCACAGGGAATGGGGGCTGTCTTTTCTTCCCCTTTCCTTCTTTTGCTTTTCTTTTTTATTCTTTTGAATGAACCGGGGAGTGGAGTCGAATATCATTAGAATAATATAAAATCATTGTTATAATATGCGAGTGACCTCCCTAGAGTGTAGCTTCATTGTCGAATACCATTAGATTAATATACAATTATTGCCATAATATGTAATTGACCTCCATTGAGTGTAGCTTCATTCTAGAATTCCATTATATTAATAAACAATTATTGTCATAATATGCAAGTGATCTCCCTTGGATGTAGCTTCATTCTCGAATACCATTAGATTAATATACATTCATTGTCATAATATGTAAGTGACCTGCCTTGGATGTAGCTTCATTCTCGAATATCATTAGATTTATATATAATCATTGTTATAATATGCGAGTGACCTCCCTTGGATTAAGCTTCACTGTCAGATTCCATTAGAATAATATACAATCATTGTTATAATATGCGAGTGACCTCCCTTGGATGTAGCTTCACTGCCAGATTCCATTAGAATAATATACAATCATTGTGAAAATATGCAAGTGACCTCCCTTGGATGTAGCTTTGTTGTCGAATACCTTTAGAATAATATACAATCATTGTTATAATATGCGAGTGACCTCCCTTGGATGTAGCTTCATTGTCAAATACCTTTAGAATAATATAGAATCATTGTTATAATATGCGGGTGACCTCCATTGGATTTAGCTTCATTGTCGAATTTCATTAGATTAATATACAATCATTGTTATAATATGCGAGTGACCTCCCTTGGATGTAACTTCATTGTCAAATACCTTTAGAATAATATACAATCATTGTTATAATATGCGAGTGATCTCCCTTGGATGTAGCTTCATTGTCGAATACCATTAGATTAATATACAATCATTGTTATAACATGCGAGCGACCTCCCTTTAATGTAACTTCATTGTCGACTACCATTACATTACGGAAGTGGCCTCCCTTGGATGTAGTTTCATTTTCAAATACCATTAGATTAATATATAATCATTGTTATAATATGCAAGTGACCTCCCTTGGATGTAGCCTCATTGTCGAATACCATTAGAATAATATGCAATCAATGTAATATTATGCCAGTGAACGCTCTTGGATATGGCTTCATAGCTGGATATTTGTAGTAGCATAATACCCAGCGTTGCCAGGGATTGTATAAGAAAGGTGGATCTATGTACTAGCAAAATACCCGACGTTGCCTATAATAGATGGGATGTTTCCTAGGAGAATACCTGGGATCGGATCAGATAGGTGGATATTTGTGCTAACAGAATACCCCATATGAGAAGATGGTGCGATTATGTTGTAAAATCATAAAACATTATTGTCTAAATTAGTAACATATCCAAGAATTATGAAAAATGATGAAATGCAAGTTATTTTTTGGTGTGTTTGTAATGAAATAACACGCCAGACAATGTCACAAAGTAATTATTTTAACAAAAGGAAAGGATATTATGTGGTTAAATTATAAAAAAACGATTGTCGAAATTAGTAACATATCCAAGAATTATGAAAAGTGATTAAATGTAAGTTATTGGATTGGTGTGTTTATAATGAAATGAACAGCCCAGGTAGAGTCTTAAAGTTAATATTTTATTAAGAAGGGGTCGATTATGTGGGTTACATCATGAAAAATGATTTTAGAAATTAGTAACATATCCAAGAAAAGTGAAAAAAGATGAAATGTGAATTATGTGATTGGTGTGTTTGTAATGAAATTACCAGCACAGATAATGTCTCAAATGTATTATTTTAGTAAGAGGAAGGGGATTATGTGGGTTACGTAATGAAACATGATTGTCGAAATTAGTAACATATCCAAGAATTATGAAAAATGATGAAATGTTAGTTATCTGATGTGTATGTTTGTAATGAAATAGACACCCTAGACAATGTCGCATGGTTGTTATTTTAGTAAGATAGGAGCGATTATGTGTATTAAATCATGGAAAATGATGGTCGAAATTAGTAACATATCCAAGAATTATGAAAAATGATAAAATGCGAATTGTTTGATTGGTGTGTTTATCATGAAATAACAAGAGACAATGTCTCAAAATTATTATTTTAGCAAGAGGAGAGGGGATTATATGGGTTAAATCATGAAAAACGATTGTCGAAATTAGTAATATATCCAAGAATTATGACAAGTTATTAAATGTAAGTTATTTGATTGGTGTGTTTATAATGAAATAAACAGACCAGATATTGTTACTGAGCAACGCCGGGTAGCCCCGCTAGTTATATATAAAAATATTTTTATGAAATCAACAGTAGGTTCTCTATAGTGCAATGTAGACTACAGTATATTTTGGAATAAGTCACTTGCGATGGGTCTCCAACTAAAGCAGGCAATTAATCGATTCAATTGAAAAATGGGTGATTTCATCGGTTTCGATCACAATAAAAATATTGGAGGGTGAACAAGCTCGTTGATCTGTAAGAAATTTCTCTCTTACACACTCAATTTCCTCCCTTCAGTAGCAAATGAATTCCACAAATAAAAGCCATACCTTTAAACTCAAAATTTATTCACAATGTAACAGCAATGAAAGTTCTTTGGTTCTGGTAAGTCATTTTGTTGTTTCTTAGGCTGAAAATAAATGCATGAATACAAAAAAATCACCAAGTGAAATCACCTGACACATTCAAATTTAAACCAATCAGAGTCCGGCTACTATAGCTGTATGGCCAGCCTAAAAAAAGATGGCGGTTGTATGTGGAATTTCTCACACACTGTCAAGGAGGAAAGGAAAAAGTGATGGATAATCATTACTTTTTTCCCAGTACAAGTTAATTAATAAAGCAGTCAGATAAACGACGAGTAGCAAGGTGATCCAATAAACATAAGTCTTAACTTAGACAAATTTATAATTTCAATATGTTTTAATTCAGTTAAATTTTTTAACTTTAATATGGTTATTTGTTGACAATTCAAACTGAGACTCAAAATTATAACTTTAATTCAGTTAAACTTTCTTAATATTACACTGCCAAGGAGGAGAGGAAAAAGTAATGGATAATCATTACTTTTTTCCCAATAAAGTTAATCACAACTTTAATTCAATTACATTTTTTTTAATATTAATATATGTGTGACACTGTCTGTTGTTAATTTTCAGTTTAAACTTCAAAATTCTCATGAATCCAGACATTAGCTAATTTCCAGCTGTCACAGGAATTGCAACACACCATTGGCGATGTTCCATCATTAGAAACTGAACAGGTTGGACAGAAAAAGGGACCTCCTTCTTCTATAATTAATCTCAGTTGATGCAATATCATCATTACCCTTAATTTCCAAGGGCACAAGATTTTTTAAGGAATGGACCTGTTCGCACCCATCCTTAAGAACAACCGCAGAACGAACATTATTGTTGCTTCCAATAATTAATTTGATTATTTTACCAAGATTCCAAAATTGTTTGGTTTTGTTGGGATTCTTAATAAGTACTATTAATGTCCCATCCTAGTTACTCTGCCCAAAGACAGACTGATGATCTCCCCTTGTATTGGAGGAGTGTCGCATACACAGAACGACGAAATACTATATGCATGACGTTATCACAAGCCTTCCCCCTTACCCGCTGATTTCACAGGCGAGAGCAGTAGTAATAAGAAAAAGAGATCCCACGGTAATTTTAGCCGACATTCAAATCGAAAAATCTCGAATAATTGTTACATTTGTGGTTGCAAATCTCACTTTGCTAACAAGTGTCTTTAATCCAAAAATAATTACCATACACAAGAAAGCATGGTATTATTGAATGAGTGTAAAAACGATCGCCATGATGTAAATGAGAACTGTGAAGAAATCGCCAATATAGTGTTGCTTAACCAAGAGAAACTTGATAATACGCTTCTTGGTCAGACAATAAACTCTGCTATCTTGGATTCAGGTACGGGTGCCACCCTATGTGGAAAGAAATGGCCAGAGTATTTTCTTGAAACTTTGCCTGAGGAATCAAAAAACAAAATTCCCTTCGAAGAAGGCACAAAGTCCTTCAAATTCGGTGATGGCATTAAAATAAAATCACTAAAAACGGTAACTCTGCCATGTATTATTATTTTAATTGGAATTCATCGATATTGATATCTACCATGTATCATTGCTAAAATGAACATTAAAATAACAAGTGATGTTGTTGATGCTGATATTATAATATATAATGATGTTATTAAGCAAAACCGCAGACGACCCTCAACTTGAATGATGACACAGCAGAAATGTTTGGCAAAAGAATAAAATTAATGTGCACCACTTCTGGCCATTACCATATCCCTATATCCAGACCTCTACAAGTTACGATATATTTTATTTCTAAACAATATTAATAAAAAAGGCAAAGAAGAAAAATTAAAAATTGCCATCAAATTACATCGACAATTCAGCCACCCCAGTACACAAAAACTATGTAATCTTGTCAGAAGTGCTGGTTTAAAAGATGCTGAATTTATGGACATCTAAGGAAACTCCCTCTTACTTGTCAGACCTGCATCAGGTATAAAAACCCTGCACCTCGACCTGTTGTAGGATTTCCCTTCGGAACTTATTTCAACCAGACTGTAGCCATGGACAGAAAGGAAATTAATGGGAGTAAAGTACTACACCTGGTTGACCATGCAATAAGATATAGTGTGGCTGTTCGGCTTACAGGCAAGGAAAGCTCTGATATCCATACTGCTATCTTCAAACACTGGATTGCATATTTTGGTGCCCCAGGAGCCTTTCTTACTGATAATGGCAAAGAATTTGACAATCAATTCTTCCAAGACATGGCTCAAAACTTGCCGCACAATCTCCTTGGAGTAATGGATTAAATGAAAGGTACAATGGTGTTCTGGGAAAAATGGTCAAGAAGACATTAGAAGACGTCCAGTGTAATTTTGAAGTTGCACTATCATGAGCTCTCAATGTCAAGAATGCACTTCACAATTCATATGTCCTAATCAGCTGGTTTTTGGTAAAAATCCTAACCTGCCTTCCCTTTTGAATGATCAACTTCCTGCACTAGAAGATGTAAGTACAAGCCAAATTGTTACCGACAACCTCAATGCAATGCATGCTGCAAGGAAAGGTTTCATAGAGTGTGAAGCCTCTATCTAAAAAATTAAGACGAGCCCTTCGTCATCAGGTGAGGACCACCATAACTGATCGATACAAAAATTGTGACCTTGTTCTTTTTAAAAGAAATGAATCTGATAGATGGCTTGGTCCTGGTGCTGTCATAGGCTGGAAGCATAAACAAGTACTGGTAAAACATGGAGCCACATATGTTAGAGTACATCCCTCTCACTTAATTTTATAGCCTGACACACTACTTTTTTAAGATCTCTGAGCATGATGACACCAGTGGACAAATAAAACCTCAGAGCCAAAATAATGACCCAACAAGTGGTTATATGTCAGTAGATAATCCTGAACAGAATGTATCTAATATATGTGATACATCACCAAAAATGATCACCAAGTCTGTGCCACTGCCTGACAGGAGTGAAACTGCTGATAATCCTGAACAGAATGGAGCCAATGTATGTAACACACTACCAAAAATGATCACCAAATCTGTGCAACTGCCTAAACCAGGTCAAACTATAATATGCAAATTCATCAATGTTGAAGATCAAAAATGGAGGGAACTGAATGTGATCAGTAGAGCTAGTAAATCTACTGGCAAAAATAAATATTTAATGAACGTTGTTATGAAGGAAGGTGATCCATTCTGTTTGGATTTTGAGAATGGGGTCTTGGAATGGGAAACCAATAATGACGAATATGACAAAGCCAGGAAGAGAGGACTCCAAAGTTGGGCTGAACATAAAGTCTACACACAAGTGCTAGATCAGGGCCAACCAAAGATAAGCACAAGATGGGTCTACACTAACAAAGAATCCAATGGCAAACGAACATTTAAGCCCAGACTTATTGCCAAAGGTTTTCAAGATAAAGATGCCTGCAATGTTAGAAGTGATTTCCCAATATCTTCCAAAGAAAGTTTAAGTACAATCTTAGGAGTTATGTCAGCAAGTGGTTGGATATGCAAATCCATGGATATTAAAACTGCCTTTTTACAGAGCAAACAGTTAGATCGACCCATTTACTTTCTTCCACCAAAAGAAGCCAATGTACCTCCTAGTTGCATTTGGAAATTATCCAAATGTGTATATGTTCTAACTGATGCATCTCGATCCTGGTACCTAACACTTAGAGAAGAACTGGTAAAGCTAGGGGCCACACCATCGAAATATGACCAGGCTATTTTCACTTGGCATTTTAAAAATAAGTTACAAGGCATAAAATGATTTCTGTTTTGCTGTGTCAGAGACTTTTGATAACAAAATCATTGATGAGCTTCATAAACTTTTCAAAGTAAAATCTGAAGAAGTTGCTAAGTTTTAACATATTGGATTAGAAATAAAAAAAAATTCAATAATATTGGACAAGATGAATATACAATGAAACTCAGACACATTCTGCTGCAGAATGGAAGAAGATCGGAAGATAAGCTAAAATCAACTGAGATCACCGAGGCCAGGCAGCTAATAGGTCAGCTCAACTGACTAGCCACCCAAACGAGACCTGACCTCAGTTTTGATGTTAGTGCCTTAAGTTCCATATTAAAACAAGAAAATGTGGCATGTATTAAACAAATCAATCAAACCATAAAAAAGGCCAAAAAGGAGAAATCTCAAATTCATATTCCAAATCTGGGAAACCCTAAATTGCTGCAAATCATAGCATACAGCGATGCATCCTTTGCTAACCTAACTGATGGCGGATCACAAGGTGGCTACATAATTTTTTGGTAGGTAACAACAACCAATATATGGCAATAGCCTAGCAATCTAAATGCATCAAAAGAATAGTCAAGAGCACTCTTGGTGCAGAGACTTTGGCCATGGTTGATCTCACTGAAGTCTGCCTTTATTACAGAAAATTGATATTAGATCTGTAATAACTGGAAGACAACCCTACTAATATCAAGATAACATGCAAAACAGGCAATTCCTGTTTGTATGATGCAGTGCATTCTACCACACAAATTCTTGATAAAAGACTGCGAATTGAAATGGCAATTCTTAGAGAAATGTCTGACAGAGGAGAAATTGCAAAGATATCTTGGATACCCACTAATAAACAGATTGCTGATGGTTTAACCAAGAAGGGAGTCCCCTCCTTTAAAATTCTTGGATTTACATCTGAACCAAAGGAATCATCAGTCTAATTTTAAAATGTGGAGTCATACAATTTTGTCCAACCATTTCCTTTTTTTTTCTTTTTTCTGCAGATAACTTTTTGATGCTGTCTCCTGAAAAGTTCATCCTTAGTACCAGAAAGGAAAGTGGAGAAGTGTTAGTGCCCCATCCTAGTTACCCTGCCCAAGGACAGACTAATGATCTCCCCTTGTATTGGAGGAGGGCCGCCAGGGGTGGAAGAGAGAGAGACAGTTCAGTACTTCTCTTCGAGACAAGTCGCACACGTTGGTACTCTGAATAAACATCTTCCATTTACCACATCATCGTCTGGACATTATTTATTTCACTTTAACAAGTACTATCTCTCCAACAGATAATTTGGGGGTGTAATTGCTCCTGATTTTGGCATCGACTTCTCTTAATGACAAAAGGTAATCATTATGCCAGATACGATTGAATTTTTCAACAAATTTATTCCTTATTTCGAGGGAATGTAATAAGGCAGTCCTATTTGGAGGTTCAGGACATAATTTAGCATCATAATTATTAAAAAGCAAACGAAGTTAATATCCTGTTTGAAGAAGATGATTTGGAGTTAAAATACTAAAGTCTTTGCCGGCAGAAGCAATATAAGTGAGGAGTCTGTCATTTATTGCCTTTTGCACATCAGAAAGTGCAGTCAGAAATTCAAAATAATCCAACTTTCTTCTGCCCAACAGTTTCCTCAAACATTGTTTGACAGTTTTAATTAGTCTCTCCCAGGCAGAGTAAAGGGGAATTGTTCGATGGACGATGTGCATGGATTTAAATTGTTCCTTCAACTCATCTGATTCGAGCACGCTCGATAACAATATTCCAGACACAACAAAAGATTTTGCGTTATCGGAATATACATGCATAGGGATACCAAATAAATTGGTAAACCTAACAAAGGCCAGCATAAAAGAGCAGGTGCTCATATCCAGCAATAATTCCAAGTGAATTGCACGCAAACTCATGCATGTAAAGAGGAATATGTACATTTTAACTTCTACCCCTCCAACTTTTATAGAAATTTGACCAGTGAAATCCACACCGAATGGGTAAAGTTCACCCTATGAGCAGGCAATATTGACCATGCAGGTGCCTTACAAGGCAGAGCATTTATTTTTTTTACATATGGTGCAAGTACGCACAAAGGCTTTTATGGCTTGTCTCCCCTGAGGGATCCAAACCCCAGACAGCCTTAACTTACTGAGGGTTGAATTAACCCCCATGTGGCAACAGTTAAGATGAGCTTCCTTAATCGCCAGTTTTGTTAAATAATGATTTTTTCCCAACAAAAGGGGAAACTTGACCTCGAAGCGCAGAATATCAGAATTCTGTATCTTTCCTCTAGTTCTAATTAACCTATCTTTATCAAGGAATAACCCTAATGCAGTTACCCTAGGGGGAGGCACTTTCCTGAATGGTTGTTTTAAGTAACCTAGTTCATGAGATAAGGCCTCCATTTGCATATTAGCAAATAGCAATAATTTGGCCCTATTGAAATTGTCAGCACTACGGTGACGTAACAAATCATAAAATTTCAACACTTTTTCTAAGATGCTGATTGCTTTAGATAAGCTGGAATACCGTGTAATATCCAACGGGAAGGTATTTTCAGAAGGAAGTGTCTTCTGAGAGTACAAACATGATACAATTTTTTTATTAGACAAGGTAAGGGTGAGATTGGCCAATCAATGCCATCTCTATTGAGCCATTCTGGGTCATACATCCAGAAATTTAATAACTGGGAAAATTTAGAAGTATTGATACCTCTAGTTAGAAGATCTGCCGGATTTTCCAATGAAGATACATATTTTAATTTGGGTAGACGTAGCTCACACAGGTGATATTATCCGAACTATCGAAAGATTCAATATGACTCTAAATCAAATCAGAGTTCCATACCGCATCGACCGCCACATGGGTAACCAAGGGTTGCTACTTGGTGTGCCGGCACTGACCACAGCTATCGACAAGTTTACTACAGCACCAAAACCTAAGCTAGCAAAATGTAGACATACCATCAAAATATCCACCTTTAATGTATGGACACTTCAACCCACATCTCAAATATCAGAACTTGTTGCTTCATCCAAAGAACACGATATAGATATTGTGTGTATTCAAGAGCACCGTCTCTTCCACAACTACATGGACATAAAGTACCATGAAATTGGTAACAGCAGGACATTAGTATCAGCGTCAGCATGGAAAAATTCGACAAATAGTGCCATTGGGGGAGTAGGACTTCTGCTTAGCCCTCGAGCATTGAAATCATTGAAAAGTGCTGAGAAAATAACACAAAGGATATTTCTTGCTACCTTCAGTGGTAATTCTGCTACTACTGTTATTTGTTGCTACAGCCCTACCAACGTCAGTGATAAGCAAGAGATCCTGAATTTCTATGATGAACTCTCAGCAATAGTGCGATCAATTCCCAAACATAATTCATTGGTTATCAGGGTGACATGAATGCACATATCAGACAGGAAGCATAAGTTCTCTTCCCATGATGGAACAAACCGAAATGGAGGCTATCTATTAACTTTTCTCCTTGAAAACAACCTACAATGCATGAATACCCGTTTTCAGAAAAGACCCGGTAAGCTCTGGACCCATCAATCCCCAAATGAAGACAAAGCACAACTGGACTATCTTTCTATGAATAAGAAGTGGATCAATAGCTGTCATAACTGTGAAGCTTATAGCAGTTTCTATGGTGTGTCTACTGATCATAGGATCGTAACCTCTAAGTTGAAGTTAAGCCTACGAGTGAACAAAACTAAAAAATCATCTAGACAGCCCTACAACTGGTCAACGTTGTCACATGACAATCAGATCAAACAGAGATTCATCTTCGAACTGCAAAACAGATTTGATGCTTTACAAGCACAAGAGCAGGAACCAACTGCTAAAACCACCTATGAAAACTTCATTAGATCGCACCAAGAAGCAGCAAAGAAGTGTATACCTCTGAAGCCCAAGGTAAAGCGAAAAGTACCATGGGAAAATGATAAAATAATATTAAAACGAGAAAAGTTAAAAAAACATAATCAAAAAGCAACATAAATACCCCACTCGACAGAATACAAAAGTAAGGAAGCAGGCGCTTCAAGATCTTAGTATGATGTACCTATCAGAACAACAGAAGTATGTTCAAGAACAAATAGATCGAATCCAGAATGCAGCAGATAAAAAACAATCCTATCTGGCTTGGCAAGTAGTAAATGAGATATCTGGGCGCAAACGACCTGCAAAAGCTAAGTTAAAGGCAAGCACTCCGGAAAATGCATGTTCGAAATGGAAAGCACATTTTGAAAAGCTACTCGGAAACAAACCAGAAGTAACAGACCAACCAATTCAGCCGATTGTTGTATAGGAACTCGATATTGAGAACGGTGATTTTACAATGGAGAAACTTCTAACTGTACTAAAGAAGACCAAGAATCGTAAAGCTGCAGGCTTAGATAACATACCTCCTGAAGTATGGAAGACAGGTGGTTTCAATAACATTCTTCTTAATTGATGCAATTCTGTATATAATTAAAAATTATTAATATATGGAGGGAAGGATGCATATTTCCCTTCCCCAAGAAGGGTGACCTAAGCATACCAAGCAACTACAGAGGAATAACACTCACTCCAATTGCAGCAAAAATCTACAATGCCATGCTTCTCAGCCGTATCCAACCAAAGATCGAAGAAGTGCTCAGGAAGAACCAAAATGGATTTAGAAAGAATCGCTCTACTACTAGTCAAATACTTACTGTTAGGAGACTGATTGAAGGAGTCAAAGCCAAAAACATTGCGGCAGTCATGATCTTTGTAGATTTCTCCAAAGCATTCGATTCTGTACATAGAGGAAAAATGGCCAGCATATTAAAAGCATATGGCATTCCAAATGAAGTCATTAATGCTATTATGATGCTATGTGAGCACACTCGAGCAATGGTCAGGTCCCCAGATGGGGACACTGAATTTTTCGATATCCGCACTGGGGTTCTACAAGGAGATACTCTTGCCCTTTTCTTTTCATTGTCTGTCTTGACTTTGTACTTCGCACCTCTGTTGATATACACAACATGCTAGGCTTCACTCTAAATGAATCCAGAAACAGACGTCATCAATCAGCACACATAACTGATGCAGATTACGCAGACGATATTGCTTTGTTCGCAAACAACACTGCTGATGCGCAAACACTGTTACGTAAGCTAGAAAAGTCTGCAAATGACATTGGTCTCAACATTAATGTGGATAAGACAAAGTTTATGACTTCCAATGTGAAGGGAGAGATCAGGGCTTTGGTTGGATCAACACTGAAAGAAGTCGCTGAGTTTACGTATCTGGGCAGCAACATAGTTTCCACAGAGATATCGGAATTTGCATGTCAAAAGCATGGACCACATTGGATGGGCTACATTCAATATGGACTTCGAGACTGGCTGACAAACTGAAAAGGCAGTTCTTCAAGGCAGTGGTTCCTTGTTTATGGTGCTACAACCTGGACACTCACCAAAATATTGGAAAGAAAACTAGACGGCACATACACCCGTATGCTAAGAACAATATTAAATATATCTTGGCAAAATCATCCCACGAAGCAGCAACTTTATGGCAATCTACCTGCCATATCTTATACCATCAGAGAAAGACGCCTACAATTTGCTGGTCATTGTCTGAGGAGCAAGCATGAATTGCTATGGACTCCACGACACGGACGCGCAAGCAGAGGACGACCTAGATTCACGTACACCCAACAAATAGCACACAGCACCAACTGTGAACCTGAAGATCTGAGGAAACTGATGGAAGACAGGAAACTCTGGAGAGGAAGAGTCACATTGGTCGAGGCAAGGAGCCCGTCATGATGATGATGATGATGATGAGAACGCCAAATTTAATATTAATATCTTCTGAAAATTTTTTGATCTCTGCGATCTTTACTGTTCAGGACCCACGAGAGGACCACTTGGGAATCAGACATCAGGAAAAAATTATCAATGTTACCCAGAGCACCCAAAACCTGAGGGGCTACCTTAAGGGCTAAAAACATAGCCAATAGTTCCAAAGTGGGAAGTGACTTCCCTTTAATTGGGGCCACTCTGGCCTTTGTGAACAACAGAGAACAATTTGCTCCCTGTTTCACATGCAGGGTGAATCCGTATGCGTTTTTCAACGCATCACAGAAACAAATAAATTCGACAGACTGATTTTCTGACAATACACGCCTGGGAAATTCAAACTTCCTCAAGTCATTTAAATCCTTGGCATGGGTTTGCCACAGCTTATTGAGCTCTTCAGGTATCCGCTCATCCCACAACAACTTACTTTTCCAGATTGAGCTGACAATGATCTTCCCCTGTATTGTGATGGGGAGAAGCATAGATAAAAGGTCCTATACTCCTGATATTTGCGAAAGAATTCCCCGTTTGGTATTGACCTCAGGGTCCACTAAAGTGGGAGAAAGTTTGAACGTGTCTTGAATAGAATCATATAGGTATCCCAATACCTTTTTAAAGACTGGGAAGGGAGAAGAAATAGTTTCATCCTCCAACATTTTATCTTGTATCTTATAACAGTTAGAATTGCAGGATCGTAAATCAAAGCCTGCCTCTAACAATCTGCTACGAACATTGTTATAAATAGCAAGTAGGGACTCTCCGTCACAACCCGTGGTGACAAGATTATCCACATAAAAGTTGTTGGAAATAGCATGTGATGCTGCATCTTTTGCATATTTTTCCGCATGGAATAAAGTTCAGAATGAAGGAGCTAGTATAGAACCCAAATATAATTGTTTTGTACCTGTAAGTACATAATTTTTCACCTTGTTTAAGGAAAAAACAAAATCTGTTTTATCCTTTTCTGATTTAAGGTGGCCTTCCTTATATCACCTAGAAGGACATATTTGTTTTTCCTGAAAACCAGCAATAAATCCAATAATTTAGCAGATAAGTTCACGCCCATGTAGGCAACGTCATTAATTGATGTCCGCTCTCGACGTTTCAGGGAGCAGTTAAATATGGGACGATTTTTTGTCGTCACTCCAGTTTCCTCCTTAATAACGGGTCTATGAGGAACCCAAATATAATCTTCATACTTGCCCGGCAGGACAAAAACTGCTCCACTATTCCACATTCCTCATAATCGTCAAACACTTGCAGGTACTCATTATACAGTCCCTTCCTTTCTAAGGACTCTGCCACTCTGTCCATTACCTTTAAGGAAGTCACAAAGTTACCAGTGGGATCCTATCATGATGCCATGGTAAGTTTACGTAATATTTCCCCTCCTCCCATACAATGGAGTTTTTGAACTCTTCTATCTTTTCCTTGTCCATGGCCGATAACTTAACTTCTTCATCAATTCCTAATGAGTCGAGACTGAGCAACGTCTCTACCCCTCGTTCAACTGCGGATTCGGAGAAGAAAGGCCTCATAAGAGAGTGTCGGATTTAGCATAGAATTGATCAAATAGCTGTTGCATTGAGGGGGGGAAATTATCCACTTTGAATTTTAAATTTAAATCTTTGGAAAATAACGCCGCAAATTTAAAGGGATTTTGATCACTTAATTTTATAGCTATAATGTACTCCTGCAATCTAAAGGAGTCACTGCCAATCAACGTGTTCACCGCCATATCAACCTTCTTGTGGTTTATGGTTATAGAATTTCCTGGGTGAAAAACGAACATTGACTCTCAGTACCAATCAAACAAAAAAAATAGATAGGTCGTCCATGTGCTTTCATTCTAAGGATGAGGAAAATACTGTTCTGTGTTTCAGAATATGTTGTTCGGCCCACGAAGGACTTATTTCCCTTAGGACACATGACACTAAAATGGATTTTCCACCCACAGACTGTGCACGGGTAAGGAAATCCCTTACTTCCATGACAAACTGCTTCTGAGTGTTCACCCAGACACCGAGTACATAATTTTAACTGTTTAGTCCTTCGGCATTTCGCCTCGAAGGAATGAAATTTACTACAGTTCTTAATCGAATGATCTGTAGCTTCACACAGCTTACATAATAGAGTGGCCTTCACCTCACGTGGGGAAGAAGACGCCATATTGGATTTCATCTTAGGCACGATTTCATCTTAGGCACGAATTTTGGCGCGCAAATATCCGAACATCGCGAGGGGCAGCTAATAAATATTCCATAATTACAAACACATGAAACACATAATATTATTCAGAGAATCTTTCACCACTTCTACTCATCAATTCTCTTCTTATAACATTTAGACATTTAGCAAATAATATGTGGGCTACCAATGCCCCTGAGGTCCCACCCTCAGCAAAAAAATCAGTCCCATAGGACTTATCAATTTCGGTCAAATCTCTTTGAACTTTTTCGAGAAACGACTTCAAATTTTTAAAATCCGTTATAAGACAGAGGAGGAATAATTTCCTCAAAACCCGGTTTTTAATCAAATCAGTGTTTAAATATTTTTCCCTTAACAACTTTAGGGCTACATCATAATTATCTGATGATACATCTAGACTAGAGATGATATCAAATGCATCCCCATCTAGTTTTGATTTCAGCATTAACAGTCTGTCAGCTTTATTTAAACTATCAGTGCAAAATTCAAATTTGTTCAGAAATGTTCTGAACGAAAATTTATCATCTATGGACATGCCAGAACATCTCGGGCAGTCCAATTGCATAACTTGAGTTGCATCTAATTTCAATTTAATGAAAGCAATTTTTCTTCTTTTTCCAAAGAAAAATTTTCCGAAACCTCGCAAAGCTGCAATTTCTCCTCTTCTGGAGTCTTGATTAGAATTTGGTCTATCAGGTCATCCAAGTTCCTTTACCAAACTCTAATTACTGCTTCTCGGGACTTGAAAAATTCTGGTGAAGGGTTGTTAACTTCGAACCACTTTACCGCACCATCAATGGGATGCCTTTCGGCATCCCATTTAAACATTAGTTCCTTTAGGGCCATATTTCATGCCTCCAGAACAATTAATAAAATAACAGAGATATAATATTATTATAATATTATCTGCAAAAATTAAGGTGGCGAAAAACGCCAAATATTATTCCAAAATGGAATAATGCAAATCACAAATAAATCACGCTAACGAAATGGCCTCCAGCGATTAATAAAGTCAAAATTTGGGCAAAGCTCTAACGAATATGATCGAGTTACACATTTATAACCGAATTCAAAATTCCCGAGCTACAAATGTTGGTGCCCGGAAAACTCGTCCCGGGAAAACTCGTCTCCGGAAAACTCGTACACAGAAAACTCGACCCCGGAAAACTCGTCCCCTTTCACTAGGTAGGAAAACTGGTCCCTTATTGAATAAATATCGATTGAAAACACATTTTATGACCGTTCTTGAAGGAGATATTGTTTTTTAAAATAGAATATAGCCCCCCCCCATAATATTTAAAAAAAATATTTTTACTTGTTTAATGTTTTTTTTTCTTTAAATAAAATCGATTTTCTAAGTGTCCGTTTTCTACCTAACTGGCTAAGTTCTTAGTGGTTTCACTTATTTTAAAGCGTTTATTATGTTCATAAACGAGACCGCATATTTTTTTATATTAATATAAAAAGAATTTACTTATTTACTTATTTGTTTATAAAAGGGTAAAATCGATTTTTCTACCTCGCCGACTATGTTGTTTGTTGTTTAATTTATTTGGAATCGTTTATTCGGTAAAAAAAAAACAAAAAAAACACAGAAAACAAACAAAAAACATGTCGAATGTTACGTGAGAACGAGAAATAATGTCCGACAGGGGTCTTGATAATCGCTAAAAAATAGAAAATTAAAGAAATTACTGAGGGAGATTTGGTTTTAAAAAGAAAATAATAAATTTTAATATTTTTTAAAATATAATTTAGAGAGAGAGGGCGGGGGGTAAAAACTATATCTCCCTCCGAAAAACGACCAACAAAAAATGAAATTAAAAAGATTCTTGATAAACGATAGCGGAATTTTCAATAAAATTGATTAATAAATTTATTTAGTGATTACTTTTTCTCTTAATGATTGATTTTAGAATTTTGAAATAAAAATTTAAAAAATTAAAAATTAGTTAACGAGTGATTGTTAGCACATATGGCATCCCTCGCGCCAAAAAAATATTTCGCTTTTAATTTATTAGTTAATTTTTGCAAAATTTGACAGGACGACAATAAATGTTGATAATTGATAAAATTATAATTTTAAATAACGCATGAATGCATTTGGTATGAGAGAAAACAAAAACATAAAAAAAAACTATCAGAATTAAAAAACAAAAACAAAAAGTAACGAAGAATCGAATCGCTCCCTGTTTTTTAATTTTTTTGTTTTGTTTTTTATTATTGTTTTTATTACTCCAAAAAAGAATTTTTTAAAATAAGAACAAAAAAATAGTAATTTACTTTGTATGAACATAATAAACGCTTTAAAATAAGTGAAACCACTAAGAACTTAACTAAGCCAGTTATGTAGAAAACGGACACTTAGAAAATCGATTTTATTTAAAAAAAAAAAAAACATTAAACAAGTAAAAATATTTTTTTAAAATATTATGGGGAGGGGGCTATAGTCTATTTTAAAAAAACAATATCTCCTTCAAGAACGATCATAAAATGTGTTTTCAATCGATATTTATTCAATAAGGGACCAGTTTTCCTACCTAGCGAAAGGGGACGAGTTTTCCGGGGTCGAGTTTTCCGGGGTCAAGTTTTCCGGGTACAAGTTTTCCGGAGACGAGTTTTCCCGGCACCATATATATATATATATATATATATATATATATATATATGTACATGCATACATACATGCATACATACATACATTTGTTACATACATACATACATACATACATACATATATATATATATATATGGTGATTGTCACTTCTTGACAGAAGACCATCTTTCCCTTGCTTTATTGTTGATTACTCAATCATTTTAATGTATTTTTGAAAAAAAATTCTTTTTTTTTTTTAAATTATATACACATATATACACTTATACACACACACATATATACATGTGGAGATGTGATCAAGATGCATCAATTCCTATTTTCTGTGCGAACGAAGGTGGCTCTTCAGACCAGCCCTGCTTTTACACAGTCTGTTGCAAAGGTCACACTTAAACTGAGATTGAGGGATGCCAACTGGTGCTGCTCTACTGTGGACGCTCATATGGCGCTTCAGGCCTCCACTCGATTTACAGACCACAGAGCAAACAGAACATCTGTGCCTTGCAAAGTTTACCCCATCAAAGAAAGATTGATCTCCATCTGAACGCTTGTGGCTAGCTAGGCAAGCTCCGGATAAAGTCATTTTACCTCATAAATCACAGGTGTGGTTCTGCATAAAATCCTCCGACAGACCTGATATATCTGACAGATTTTTCTTTCAGATATCACGCTTCACTTTTGCATGCTCATATTTTTTCTTCTCAAAACTATCACAGCCATGATAGACCAAGGAGCGTCACTTTTTACGATCATTGGAAGCACTTTCCCAACTGAACACGTCAATACCAAGAGCTTTAAGATTATCTTTGATGTTATCCTTAAAGCATTTCCTCGGTTTATGTTGTGGATGCGTTCCTTGTATAATTTCACCATAGAACAGGTGCTTTGGCAATCTATCGTCGTCCATGCTTGTCAGATGTCCAGCCCACCTCATCTGGTTGCGTATAATCAACTTCTCGATACAAGGTATATCAGCCCGCATGAGAACATCCACATCAGATATAAAAGTGCTCCACCTGATGCTCAGAATGTGTCTCAGGAATTTCTGGTGCACTCTCTCCATGACTTTTATGTGTCTACTATAAGTTGTCCAGGCCTCAGAAGCGTAAAGCAAGGATGGTAAAATACAAGATTGATAGACACTGATCTTTGTATGAATAGTTATGCCCCTGTCATACCATACTTGCTTCTCTAAGCCACCAAAAGCCTTAGTGGTACGCTGTATCCTATAGTTGACCTCAGCATCCAGGGTTCCATCTCTGGCGAGAGTATTACCCAAATACATAAATGTGTCAACCACGGCAAGTCTCTGGTTGTTGACAAAAATATTTGGTTCCACATACAAACTACCGGGTGGAGGTGTGAACATGACTTTAGTCTTCTTAAGACTAATAGTAAGCCCAAAAGATGTACTGCTCCCCGAAAACAGATCCATGATACCCTGCATATCCCTCTCACCCTGGGCCAGGAGATCGGCATCATCTGCATAAAGCAATTCATGAACCAGGTGCTGAAAGGTCCTTGTAGAAGCATAAAAACGACGAAGATCAAAGACCCTACTTGTGGTTCTGAAGCGCAAACAAACACCTAGAGAACATTCCCTAAAGGCATATGATAACATAGTTGCAAAATAAATTGAAGAAGGTGTAGGTGCTAGGATATCACCCTACTTCACACCATTGTCAACCGATATGGGTTCTGACAGGCATCCGTTGAAGTTCAGTCGAGCCTTCATATTAGTGTGGAGCTCCCTGAGTAATCGTAGAAATTGAGGTGGGCATCCCAACCTCCCCAGAATTATCCATAGGGCACTTCTGTTCACCGTATCAAAAGCCTTAGTCAAATCAACAAAAAACCTGATAAAGCGGAACGCGGTGTTCAGTACATTTCTCCTGCAACTGCCAAGCAGAGAAGATCATGTCCGTGGTTCCTCTGCCCGGATGAAAGCCACTTTGGCTTTCTGGAATGACGGATGGACAAATATACTTTAACAATCTATTGAGTAGAACTCTGGAAAATACTTTTCCAACTGCTTCCAACAAACTTATCCCACGATAACTTCCACAGTCGGTCCTGGGCCCCTTTCCCTTGTACAGTGATATAAGAATTGCATCAACCCAATCCTGATGGACAGGAACACCCTTCCAGACATCAGTGATAAGATGAAGAATTTCATGAACAAGTTTATCACCCCCATGTAAGAGGACTTCCACAGGAATACCATCAAGACCTGGAGCTCTCCCAACGTTCACTTCCTTGATTGCATCTTTAATTTCATTCTCAGATGGGAACACAGACATTTCATGGATAAGCTTCTGTTGAGATAAAAATTCATTGATGACGTCCTCATCAACATTAGAGGGGTTGTCAAAGAGATCAGAATAATGCTCGGTCCAACGAAGGAGAATCTTGTTAGGATCCTTTATAAGGGCAATTCCATCACTTGAGAGTAGGGGAGATGTAGATAGTGTTTGAGGACCAAAAGCTTTTTTTAGCAAATCGTACATGCGTTTGAGGTCTTTACAATCAAAAGCCATCTGGATTTGGTTGGTGGATTTGGTTTAGCCCACCACTGATTCTTCATTTGACGGAGTCGCTTTTGGAGAATACCCTTGTTTGCTTTAAGTGACTGTCGGAGGAACTCTCGACCTCCATGAGAGGCAGACAACATCTTATGGTGCAACTCATTTTTAGCACTTAAGAGTTGAGTAATTTCAGAATCATTATCATCAAACCAATCCTGATGTTTAGATTTGTGGAAGCCAAGTACATCTACACTTATTTCATAGATTGTATTTTTAATATGCGCCCACGACCCATCAAAATCAGCAGAATTAACTACGGATCGAAGCTTTTCACGTACACTTGGGTCAGCCAGCCTGGACACATCAACCCGCCTGGGAATCCCAACACCACCCATCCTACACTTCCTCCTTATACAGACTTTCAACTTCCAACGTACCAAAAAATGATCTGTGCCGCATTCAGCTTCATGCATAAGACGCACACTACAGACATCCTGCAAATATGCCTTGCTGGAAATAATGTAATCGATCAAGTGACCTTGTTTTGAATGAGGATGGGTCCAGGTAAACCTATGGACCTCTTTGTGGCCGAAGAAAGTGTTACAGATAGCAAGGTCAAACTGAGTGCATAGATGGAGAAGATGCAGACCATTACTGTTGACCCTACCTACACCAAACCAGCCGAGTGAGTCATAGGTGTGATGATCCTTGCCAACCATTGCGTTTAGATCACCCATGAGTAAGATTTTCTCAGATAAAGGAATAAAGGAAATGGTACGACTGAGATCTCGGTAAAACGCTGTGATAGTGTCTTCATCATGACCCATGGTAGGGACATACACAGATAAAATCGTCATATACCTACTGTGTGCAAGAGGGAAGCGCATCATCATAATTCTGTCACTTACACAGATTGGCTGTTCAATCCTGTTCACCAGATCAGAATGCACTGCAAAGCCAATTCCACCCTCTCGTCTCAGCCCCGATGGTTTTCCTTTCCAAAAAAAGTTGTATCCCAAGCCCACTTCCACCAATTGATCCTCACCACTCAATCGTGTTTCAGACAATGCCGCAATGTCTATGGTGTACCTAGCGAGCTCTCTTGCAACAATAGCTGTCCTACACTCAGGTCTTTCACTATCCAGGACATCTAGCAAAGTTCTCACATTCCACGTAGAAACAGTCAGGTTATTCCTCTCCTGATAAAATTTTGACTTTCCTTGTTTATTATTTTTCTTCAACTTTATCTTGTTTCTCCTGCAATTATAGAGCAGCCGCCGACTGCAGAAAGCCGACCAGCTAGTAAAAGGGTAGACAATTTTAGGGTCACCTTTTCTAGACCCTTCCCAAATTCATGGGTGAGCAGTGTATCCCTAGAAAAGGCTGCTCAGCCGCCAGATCATCCACCGAAGTTGCTTCCACCCCCTGTAAGCGATTTAGTCGACGATGTTAGATAAATCACTGGCCGCCTATGTGCAGATTTGTAGCTATGCACTTCCAGCCCACTAAGCCTGTGCACGTCGCCACTCATCTATCGCCATAGGACTTTTACTTTTTTAAAATTTTTTCGGAGAAAGATACCTGCACATAACGATCGCGACACAACATGCTTGTGCTACACATATTGTACCCTCTCGCACCCTACCACTGGTTGCACAGTGACAAACTGAAATAGTGAGATGACTGAGCAGTGGCATAGTGTGTAGGTTTTATAATCATACATACATACATACATAATGATGATTGCAACGTCTTGTCAGACGAGTGCCACTCCCTTAGTCACTGAAAGTCCATAAGCCCGAAGATAAACTTTTCTTTTTTTTTTTTTTTAGTCCTGCCAGCGAATTCACACGCTCAAGCAGACATGACATTGAAGACGGTCCTTGGCATACATAGATATATATATACATACATACACATACATACCCATAAACATACACACATGCACACATCCATACATCCATACATACATACACAATACATATAACACATACATACAAACATATAAATACACACATGCACACACATATACATACATATGCATACACATATATACAATCATATACAAATACATACACACATATACCTACATATTCACATACATATACGTACACATGTATGCACATATACATACATGCACATAAAGTTACCTACATATACTTACACATACATATATATGCACCTATACGCATACATATATATGCATATATACATAGACCTATACATACATACAAATATATATACGTATATACATATGAACACACATAAACATATATACACAAAATAAATAAATAAAGATATATACACACATACATACATACATACGTCTACAAATAGGTGTACATACACATACATACACTAGTACATATATTAACATACATACATACACATACACACACATATATACACACATACATATATATGTACATATACAAATAGATATACATACATACACTAGTACATATATTAACATACATACATACACATACGCATATAAAGAATGATGGCAGATCAATTATTACATGCTTCCAGCATTTCAGGGTTACACACATGACACTTTTTCCATCGCCACGGACAATTTTCATAGACGAATGCCTGAGGAAGTATCTACACAAAGATGATGTTACAGAGTTTTAGCTTTGTACGACAGCTAAGTCTCTCTCTCGGTTCAAAATGTTGAGATCCAGCAACAAGCATGAGCAAGATAGCCAGCAACAAATCAAACTGCAGACCAGCTTAATGCGGGTACTGGTCTCCCGCTTTATGTATTTTTTTTTTTTTTTTAAATCAGAGATTTGCTTCACCCAGAGCGGTTGCCTTAACAGGGCTTTTGGGAGTCCTCTCCACCCCACACTCATATCGAAATAAAGATATACACGTACACATACAAGCCTGCATACAAACAGATGCACGCAAACATACATACACAAGAACAAACACACATGACAAAATGCCCATACACACATACATTCATACATACACGCATGTACATACATATGCCCACACACATACACATACACGTACATGTAGAATATATATTTATGATGACGATGATGATGGTTGTGACGAATAGTTGAATTCAACATGAATAAAAGAGTAAAACAATCCCAAATACACAGAGCATAGAATAGAGAGACGTTGGCTTCGCCAGTAGTACAGCTTTTAAAATGAACATGCCTTCATAACGGCACAAATCCTCAACGTTCATGACGACGACGATGATGGTTGTTACGAATAGGTAAATTAAACATGAATAAAAGAGAACATAGAAAAGAGGGACATTCGCTTTGCTGGTAGTACAGCTTTTAAAATGAACACACGTTCAGAACGGCACAAATTTTCAACATTCATGACGATGACGGTGATGGTTGTTACGAACAGGTGACATCAACGTTATTAAAAGAGTAAAACAATCCCAAACACACAGAACATAGAATAGAGAGACATTCGCTTCGCTGGTAGTACAGCTTTAAAAAGGAACACACATTCATAACGGCACAAATCCTAAACGTTCATGCCGACAACGATGATTGTTGTTACGAATAGATAAATTCAACATGAATAAAAGAGTAAAACAATCACAAATACACAGAACATAGAATAAAGAGACGTTCGCTTCACCGGTAGTACAACTCTTAAAATGAACATACGTTCAGAACGGCACAAATTCTCAATATTCATGACGACGATGATGAGTATTTTTTCGAATAGGTGACTTCAACATGAATAAAAGAGTAAAACAATCCTAAATACACAGAACATAGAATTGAGAGACGTTCGCTGGACCGGTAGTACAGCTTTTAAGATGAACACACTTTCATAACGAAACAAATCCTCAACGTTCATGACGAATACGATGATGGTTGTTACGAATAGGTAAATTCAACAGGAATAAAAGAGTAAAACAATACTAAATACACAGAGCATAGAACAGAGACACATTCACTTCGCTGGTAGTACAGCTTTTAAAATGAACACGCGTTCATAATTGCACAAATCCTCAACGTTCATGACGATGATGATGATTGTTATACTTATAGGTAAATTCAACATGAATAAAAGAGTAAAACAATCACAAATACACAGAACATAGAATAGAGAGACGTTCACTTCGCCGGTAGTACAGCTTTTAAGATGAACACACGTTCATAACGGCACAAATTCTCAACCTTCATGACGACGACGATGATGGTTGTTACTAATTGGTAAATTGAACATGAATAAAAGAGTAAAACAATCCTAAATACACAGAACATAGAATAGAGAGACGTTTGCTTCGCCGGTAGTAGAGCTTTTAAAATGAACACGCGTTCATAACCGCACAAATCCTCAACGTTCAAGATGACGACGATGATAACTGTTACAAAAAGGTGACTTCACCATGAGTAAAAGAGTAAAACAATGACAAATACACAGAGCATAGAATAGAGAGACGTTGGCTTCACCGGTAGTACAGCTTTTAAAATGAACACACGTTCATAACGGCACAAATCCTAAATGTAAATGACGACGACGATGATTGTTGTTACTAATAGGTAAATTCAACATGAATAAAAGAGTAAAACAATCCTAAATACACGGAACCTAGGACAGAGAGACATTCATTTCGCTGGCAGTACAGCTTTTAATATGAACACACGTTCATAATGGCACAAATTTTCAACGTTCATGATGAAGACGATGATGGTTGTTACGAATAGGTGACTTCAACATGAATAAAAGAGTAAAACACTCACAAATACACAGAACAAAGAATAGAGAGAGGTTTGCTTCGCCGGTAGTACATCTTTTAAAATGAACATACGTTCATAACGGCAGAAATTCTCAAGATTCATGACGACGACGATGATGGTTGTTACGAATAGTTAAATTTAACATGAATAAAAGAGTAAAACAATCTCAAATACACAGAACATAGAATAGAGAGAGGTTTTCTTCGCCGGTAGTACATCTTTTAAAATGAACACACGTTCGTAACGGCAGAAATCCCCAACATTCATGACGACGTACTACAATCCCAAATACACAGAACAATGAATAGAGAGACGTTCGATTCGCCGGTAGTACAGCTTTTAAAAATGTACGTACGTACGAACGTATGTACATACATACATACATATCTTTGGAAATGTTTCCGCAACTGACTTCCAAAGTTTTCCGATTTTTGGTTGTTGAATTTCGGCGCCAATATATTTTTTTTTCCACCCATCTCATTGGTCCTTTTGGATCACGTGATTTTTCTTTCCGAATCCGGTGATCCTTTCGCTTCCTTTTATGTGATCATCAGCATCATCATTTCATATGACGACGACGATCATCATCACCACCACCACCACCACCACCACCACCATCATCATCGTCATCATCATCCAAGTAAGTTCGTCTGTTTTTTTTATATGTACCTATAAACAATTAACGTTACACAAATATGTAAGAAGAATTGCAAACTTTTTTCTTACTTTTTTAAAAGTGCAAACATATCGTCAATTGAAACTTACTAAGTCTTATTAGTTTTTAGCGACAGAAGTTAACATTGACGAAATAAATTACTTAACTGATTTACTTAAATGATTTAAAGAAACAGAAAAAAATTTAATCTTTTAATCTGCTTAAATATGAGAAAAAAATTCTGCTCGTTTTAAATCAAGTATTTACACAAATTATAACTAATCATTATGTTAGCAAAAAATGAGATCTTATTACGTTTTGCAAAAAAAAAAAAAAAAAAAAACTGAGAATATATGTAAACTAGCCATTTTGTAAAAAATGAGAATCATTTATTTTTTCGTCGTTTTGCAACAAAATGAGAATTGTAAAAAATGTCTTTCCTACACACTCAATTTCCTCCCTGCAGTAGCAAATGAATTCCACAAACAAAAGCCATACCTTTAAACTCAAAATTTATTCTCAATGTAACAGCAATGAAAGTTCTTTGGTTCTGGTAAGTCCTTTTGCAAAACGGTTGCCCGATTTGCTACCATACGCATGGAGCCTTTAGTGTGAATTCCTATTGTTGGAGTGTTAGTTCGTTGTTCCTTTGGAAGGATCCATGAAGTTCATGGAGAACACGGCGGGAATGATGGCCCCTATAATCAGGCATAATGTGAGCCCCTTGGGACTCAATAAGAAATAAGATAAGATCCAATAATTAGATAATAACATGCCGAACAGTAGTTGAATGTCCTCCTTGATTTGAATAGGTTCAGCAAAATAAGATGTCTTTGCTTGTAGAAATGTGTCCTTCGTTCACCGACTGTTTGGTGTCCACGAAGGAATTGTCTTGGCTCCCTAGTGAGGGAACTGCTGGTTTGAGTCTATACCGTTCTGTGTTCTTTCTTAGTCTGAAAATAAACGCATGAATACAAAAAAGGTGCCAAGTCAAATCACCTGACACATTCAAATTTAAACTAATCAGAGACCGGCTACTATAGTTGTATGGCCGGCCTAAAAAAAGATGGCGGTTGTATGTGGAATTTCTCACAGATCATCATTCAATCCCGGGTAACGTCAGGTCTCCCTGCTAGTACAACAATTGTACAAGCATTCAAGTCAGTATCAGAAACAAAGACTAATTTGTTGTGAATGCAATACTCAATTAATGTTCCACTAGCCTTTTGCCAAACTAGATACAACGTAGTAACCGCTGGGCGCTGAAAAGTACAAAAAAACTTGTTTACCGGGATGTGAAAAGTTTTGAATCTCTGATCTCGCACACATATTCACGCAAAAACACACACACACACACACACACACACACACACACACACACACACACACACACACACACACACACACACACACACACACATTCTCTCTCTCTCTCTCTCTCTTTCTCTCTCTCTCTATCTCTCTCTCCACACACACACACACACTCTCTCTCTCCACACACACACACACACACACACACACACACACACAGTCTCTCTCTCTCTCTTTCCATATACACACACTCTCTCTCTTTCCACACACACACACACACACACACACACAGTCTCTCTCTCTCTCTCTTTTCATATACACACTCTCTCTCCCTTTCTACACACACACACACACACACACACACACACACACACACACACACACACACACACACCTTACTCCTCTCCCCTTTCCTCAGGAGATTCTCAGATAAATTGCAAATGAATGGCGTGTGTGAGTAAATAAACGCATAGTCGGTGCGGTGCACGTGTACTTGAAATGTACTATTATTGAAGAAAAAAAAAAAAAAACACCTTTAGATTCAGCTGGACGAGATTTGAATTGGCCACATCAAGTTCAAAACATAAATAAGGATCGAACTGTAATTCAAGCCATTAATCCAAAATTAAATAAATGAAAAGTGCGTTCTTTGATATGACAGAGGCTCTTATTTGAAACTCATTTTTCCAACAGTCTCTTTTTGGTTTGGTGATAATGCTTTTTCCGAGAGAAAATAAAATTATGTGCTTGTTAAAATAGAGTCGACAGATCAATTTTTTTTATTATTTTTTAATATCTGGGTTTAAGCAAAAACGACACTACTTACTTAATTTGGTAAATATAGTGTTACTGTTACGCTACCACAGAACACCGACCACTCTAATTTGGTTTTGAGAGGTAATCGAGGTCGCTGACAACGAATCTGATAATCAAACCCGTCGCAAATTTACCGTTTGCATGGTATGAACCCCTGGACTATTTATTTTCCACCATTTTAGTCTCCATTTACGCTACGCGCGTCCGCTTCTATCTCTCTTGGGATTTGTACACAACTGGCCAACTAGTAGATGGTCTGCAGTGCACCAATAAAAGAAAACTAGTTTTCCTTAAATGGAAATAGAATCATGTCGTTTCAATTTTATCGTTCCATTCTTATAAAAAGTAGTATTGGTGGCAATGGCATTACTGCAGTGTCTGCTATGGTTATAAAATTGAAGTTAGAGTTGCCTCTCTAGATGCAGGTATCGTACGTAGCCCCGACGCCGCCGTGTTGAATCTACTCGAAACAGAATAATGGCGCCAAACTGTAAAACCCAGTTGCGCGCGGATGTATAAACATGTTTCAGCTGCGCATACATCCCCTTTCTCCACCCATGCAAATT
Organism: Euprymna scolopes; assembly: GCF_053919585.1. Taxonomy (NCBI): domain Eukaryota; kingdom Metazoa; phylum Mollusca; class Cephalopoda; order Sepiida; family Sepiolidae; genus Euprymna; species Euprymna scolopes. Next base: position 45,206,598 of record NC_136512.1, read on the forward strand.
CGGTGGACTTATAAGCGAAACTTCACCCGTTCACGCGGGCATTGTAAGAAGCATCTTACGTCATAAGAATGTTATTCTTTTCATCCAATCGGATTACAAGGAAAACAAATTTAAAAAAAAAAATGTTGTTTTTTTTTTCTGAATGTCTTCGTGGAGCCGATTGGAAATGTATAAAAGGGGCATTTTTGCGCCCAAACGAATCAGTTGCCCATAAGCCAGCATGCTGTATCATCATCATCATCATCATCGACTCCGTCCACGTGGACGTTAAACGCGCACACGCTTAACAATTAATTCCTCCACACGGACATGGACTTCTTACCCTTTTCTACCTCTCCGCTAAAGTAAACGAAGGACTCTTATATTGTTTAATTTTTCCTAAAAAAAAAAAAAAAAAAAAAAAAAAAAAAAAGACTGGTTATTTCTAATCAAGAACTTTTACTTTTCTCCTTCAAAACATTACCCCATTCGAAGGATTTTTGTTGACTATTTCAATACAAAAAACAAAAAAACATTCAATTACTTCATTCGAAGGATTTTTCTTGACTATTTCAATACAAAAAAAAAAAAAAACATTCAATTACTTTATTCAAAGGATTTTTCTTGACTATTTCAATAGAAAAAACATTCAATTACTTCATTCGAAGGATTTTTCTTGACTATTTCAATAGAAAACACCAAAAAACATTCAATTACTTCATTCGAAGGATTTTTCTTGACTATTTCAATACAAAAAACAAAAAAACATTCAATTACTTAATTCGAAGGATTTTTCTTGACTATTTCAATACAAAAAACAAAAAAAAATTCAATTACTTCATTCAAAGGATTTTTCTTGACTATTTCAATACAAAAAAAACATTCAATTACTTTATTCAAAGGATTTTTCTTGACTATTTCAATAAAAAAAAATTCAATTACTTCATTCAAAGGATTTTTCTTGACTATTTCAATACAAAAAACAAAAAAAAAACATTCAATTACTTCATTCGAAGGATTTTTCTTGACTATTTCAATACAACAAAACAAAAAAAAAACATTCAATTACTTCATTCGAAGGATTTTTCTTGACTATTTCAATACAAAAAAAAAACATTCAATTACTTTATTCAAAGGATTTTTCTTGACTATTTCAATACAAAAAAATTCAATTACTTCATTCAAAGGATTTTTCTTGACTATTTCAATAGAAAAACAAAAAAACATTCAATTACTTCATTCGAAGGATTTTTCTTGACTATTTCAATACTAAAAACAAAAAACATTCAATTATTTCATTCGAAGGATTTTTCTTGACTATTTCAATACAAAAAAAACATTCAATTACTTTATTCAAAGGATTTTTCTTGACTATTTCAATAGAAAAAACATTCAATTACTTCATTCAAAGGACTTTTCTTGACTATTTCAATAGAAAAAACAAAAAAACATTCAATTACTTCATTCGAAGGATTTTTCTTGACTATTTCAATACAAAAAACAAAAAAACATTCAATTACTTCATTCAAAGGATTTTTCTTGACTATTTCAATACAAAAAACAAAAAAAAACATTCAATTACTTCATTCAAAGGATTTTTCTTGACTATTTCAATACAAAAAACGTTCAATTACTTTATTCAAAGGATTTTTCTTGACTATTTCAATAGACAAAACATTCAATTACTTCATTCGAAGGATTTTTCTTGACTATTTCAATAGAAAAACAAAAAAAACATTCAATAACTTCATTCGAAGGATTTTTTTTTTACTATTTCAATACAAAAAAAAACATTTAATTACTTTATTCAAAGAATTTTTCTTGACTATTTCAATAAACAAAAACATTCAATTACTTCATTCAAAGGATTTTTCTTGACTATTTCAATACAAAAAAAAACATTCAATTACTTTATTCAAAGGATTTTTCTTGACTATTTCAATAGAAAAAACATTCAATTACTTCATTCGAAGGATTTTTCTTGACTATTTCAATAGAAAAACAAAAAAAACATTCAATTACTTCATTCGAAGGATTTTTCTTTACTATTTCAATAGAAAAACAAAAAAAAAAACATTCAATTACTTCATTCGAAGGATTTTTCTTTACTATTTCAATAGAAAAACAAAAAAAAACATTCAATTACTTCATTCGAAGGATTTTTCTTGGCTATTTCAATACAAAAAAAAAACATTCAATTACTTCATTCAAAGGATTTCTCTTGACTATTTCAATACAAAAAACGTTCAATTACTTTATTCAAAGGATTTTTCTTGACTATTTCAATACAAAAAACATTCAATTACTTTATTCAAAGGATTTCTCTTGACTATTTCAATACAAAAAACATTCAATTACTTCATTCGAAGGATTTCTCTTGACTATTTCAATAGACAAAACATTCAATTACTTCATTCGAAGGATTTTTCTTGACTATTTCAATAGAAAAAAAAAAAAAAACATTCAATTACTTCATTCGAAGGATTTTTCTTTACTATTTCAATAGAAAAAAAAAAAAAAACATTCAATTACTTCATTCGAAGGATTTTTCTTGACTATTTCAATAGAAAAAAAAAAAAAAACATTCAATTACTTCATTCGAAGGATTTTTCTTGACTATTTCAATAGAAAAAAAAAAAAAAACATTCAATTACTTCATTCGAAGGATTTTTCTTTACTATTTCAATAGAAAAACAAAAAAAAACATTCAATTACTTCATTCGAAGGATTTTTCTTTACTATTTCAATAGAAAAACAAAAAAAACATTCAATTACTTCATTCGAAGGATTTTTCTTGACTATTTCAATACAAAAAAAAAACATTCAATTACTTCATTCAAAGGATTTCTCTTGACTATTTCAATACAAAAAACATTCAATTACTTCATTCAAAGGATTTTTCTTGACTATTTCAAAAGAAAAAAAAAAAAACATTCAATTACTTCATTCGAAGGATTTTTCTTGACTATTTCAATAGAAAAAAAAAAAAAACATTCAATTACTTCATTCGAAGGATTTTTCTTGACTATTTCAATACAACAAAACAAAAAAACATTCAATTACTTCATTCGAAGGATTTTTCTTGACTATTTCAATAGAAAAAAAAACATTCAATTACTTTATTCAAAGGATTTCTCTTGACTATTTCAATACAAAAAACATTCAATTACTTCATTCAAAGGATTTTTCTTGACTATTTCAATAGAAAAACAAAAAAAACATTCAATTACTTCATTCGAAGGATTTTTCTTGACTATTTCAATAGAAAAACAAAAAAAAAACATTCAATTACTTCATTCGAAGGATTTTTCTTGACTATTTCAATACAACAAAACAAAAAAACATTCAATTACTTCATTCGAAGGATTTTTCTTTACTATTTCAATACAAAAAAAAACATTCAATTACTTTATTCAAAGGATTTCTCTTGACTATTTCAATACAAAAAACATTCAATTACTTCATTCAAAGGACTTTTCTTGACTATTTCAATAGAAAAAACAAAAAAACATTCAATTACTTCATTCGAAGGATTTTTCTTGACTATTTCAATACAAAAAACAAAAAAACATTCAATTACTTCATTCAAAGGATCTTTTTTGACTATTTCAATACAAAAAACAAAAAAAAACATTCAATTACTAAATTCAAAGGATTTTTCTTGACTATTTCAATACAAAAAACGTTCAATTACTTAATTCAAAGGATTTTTCTTGACTATTTCAATACAAAAAAAAACATTCAATTACTTTATTCAAAGGATTTTTCTTGACTATTTCAATAGACAAAACATTCAATTACTTCATTCGAAGGATTTTTCTTGACTATTTCAATAGAAAAACAAAAAAAACATTCAATTACTTCATTCGAAGGATTTTTCTTGACTATTTCAATACAACAAAACAAAAAAACATTCAATTACTTCATTCGAAGGATTTTTCTTGACTATTTCAATAGAAAAACAAAAAAAACATTCAATTACTTCATTCGAAGGATTTTTTTTTACTATTTCAATACAAAAAAAAACATTTAATTACTTTATTCAAAGGATTTCCCTTGACTATTTCAATACAAAAAACATTCAATTACTTCATTCAAAGGATTTTTCTTGACTATTTCAAGAGAAAAACACAAAAAGCATTCAATTACTTCATTCGAAGGATTTTTCTTGACTATTTCAAGAGAAAAACAAAAAAAACATTCAATTACTTCATTCGAAGGATTTTTCTTGACTATTTCAATACAACAAAACAAAAAAACATTCAATTACTTCATTCGAAGGATTTTTCTTGACTATTTCAATAGAAAAACAAAAAAAACATTCAATTACTTCATTCGAAGGATTTTTTTTTACTATTTCAATACAAAAAAAAACATTTAATTACTTTATTCAAAGGATTTCCCTTGACTATTTCAATACAAAAAACATTCAATTACTTCATTCAAAGGATTTTTCTTGACTATTTCAATAGAAAAACACAAAAAGCATTCAATTACTTCATTCGAAGGATTTTTCTTGACTATTTCAAGAGAAAAACAAAAAAAACATTCAATTACTTCATTCGAAGGATTTTTCTTGACTATTTCAATACAACAAAACAAAAAAACATTCAATTACTTCATTCGAAGGATTTTTCTTGACTATTTCAATAGAAAAACAAAAAAAACATTTAATTACTTCATTCGAAGGATTTTTCTTGACTATTTCAATACAACAAAACAAAAAAACATTCAATTATTTCATTCGAAGGATTTTTCTTGACTATTTCAATAGAAAAAAAAACATTCAATTACTTTATTCAAAGGATTTCTCTTGACTATTTCAATACAAAAAACATTCAATTACTTCATTCGAAGGATTTTTCTTGACTATTTCAATAGAAAAACAAAAAAAACATTCAATTACTTCATTCGAAGGATTTTTCTTGACTATTTCAATAGAAAAACAAAAAAAACATTCAATTACTTCATTCGAAGGATTTTTCTTGACTATTTCAATAGAAAAACAAAAAAAACATTCAATTACTTCATTCGAAGGATTTCTCTTGACTATTTCAATTAAAAAAAAAAAACATTCAATTACTTTTTTTTTTTTTTTTTTTTTTTTTTTTACAAAGGCATTACCACATTATCAAGGCCCAGAGGCCACTCAAGGATAAGGGTTAAAGAGTGTACAGTAGAAGTTGGTCAATATAGTAATCATTAGTAATGAAAATTTGGTAAATTTAATAACTTATATGGAACGGCTCATCAAGAACTTATTTACCTTAGACTTGAACACAACCATATTGTAGTCAGCCGGAAAGCAGGAAAACGGAAGACAATTCCACAGGCGTGCAGTTCTAAGAAAGAAGCTTTGTTCATGGAATCTATGTTTAGGTTTAGGCACAGATAAAGAGTGGGGGAAATTATTGATAGTGTTTACAGCTAGACGAGTGTTTCTTGTGAAAGTTTGGCGAGGGGGGACCATAGATTGAAGCTCAGTTGAACACTTTCCATGAAAATAACGATACATCAGAGACAAACTCGCAACATCTCTTCTGTGAGATAGAGGTTGTAAGGAGGAGAAAAGGACATCTCCTACGAGGCTACGAAGTCTATTTTGAACTCTATCAAGGCAGGACAAGTCCTTTCTAGCAGCTCCTGCCCAGATGTGGCAACAGTATTCCATCCTTGGACGTACCTGGCTCTTATATAGATAGAGAATAGCATCAGCAGTGAGATATCTACTGGATCGATAGAAAGATCCCACCATTTTTCCAGCGGCCTTGGCAACAGATTTGATATACGTGTTCCATTTAAGATCAGGAGTAATGGTCAAGCCCAGAAGCTTGTCAAAACTTGAGGCCTCCTGAAGACGAGAGCCATTCATTTCAATTGATGACAAATGTGGATTAAAATGTTGATGATGTAAAGAGAGAAGCTTGGTTTTAGATGCATTAAAAGTAACCAGCCACTCCTTTCCCCATTGTACTACATGCTCAAGATCAGAGGAGAGAGAATTGGAGAGTACTTGCTCGTTTACTGTCTTAGATGTGGTACCATAAATGGTAGTGTCGTCAGCATAAATGTCTACAAATGATGTAAGGATATGATTTGGAAGGTCATTAATGTAGATCAGGAAAAGAGTTGGGCCCAGGATGGATCCCTGAGGGACACCGGCATTAATACTGTGAGCTTCTGATTTTTGCCCCTCAACTACTACTCTTATGAACCTATCAGAAAGAAATGATTTAATAATTGAGAAGACTTTTCCAGCTATACCATAGCTAGCGATCTTATGAAGTAAACCTTTATGCCATACCCTATCAAAGGCTTTAGATATGTCAAGAGCAATTGCCCTAGAAAGATTGCCACCGTCGAGAGATTTGCTAATCCTATGCGATATAACTGTAAGGACATCTGCTGTAGATCTAGCAGAACGGAAACCATATTGAGTGTCACTAAGAAGGTTATTTTTGTTGAGATGTTTGATTACTTCTGTATTTAACACAGATTCTAGCAACTTACTCATGACGCACAGGAGACTTATTGGCCTGTACTGAGAGGGGGATGAGCGATCACCTGAATTCTTAAATACAGGGCATACTGATGAGATTTTCCAGGGAGATGGGAAACTATTCTCCTTAAGACAACGTTTAAACAGTTTTGTAAGTATGGGCGCTAGTTCAGGTTGAAGTTTTTTGAGTACTATAATTGGAATACCATCAGGGCCAGTTGCTTTACTGGAATCAAGGTTTTTGATTAGCTTGGCAACATCACGTACAGATATACGTATATCACATAGCGTGTTTTCTGATACAGGAGGAAATATTGGGGGTTGGCGGTCTTGGTCGCGAAGGGTAGAATTAGCTGCAAAGTTCTTGACAAAAAGTTTGGCTTTGTCTGATGCTGACGAGATTACCTCAGGTCCATTGATAATAGTTGGGATGGAGCACACGCTTCTGTTCAGGATTCTGTTTGCTATTTGCCAAAACTGGTGGGAACAAAGCCGCTGCTCAGCTACTTTGGACTTAACAGATTGAGCATACAACTCTCTTGCGTTCCTTATTACTTTCTTACAATGGTTGCTGGCAGTCCTGAAAACGGCTTTAGTTTCCATACATCTATTACGTTTGAAGCAGTGGAAAAAGTGATTTCTGTGCGCAATGGCAGCAGCACATTCTGGAGAGAACCATGGCTGGCTGTTAGGTTTTTGCTGAAACTTTTTAGAGGGTATGAAATGGTCAATACCTACAATTAACCATTCAGTTAGGTCTAATACTATAGAGGACACATCCTTTTTAAACATGGAATGCAGAGGTAGATCAGATATAAATGTACGGAAGCTATCCCAGTCAGCCTTAGTGTATCGATATACTGTACGATGAAGTGGTACGTCTGGGGACTTATTACATTTCATTTTTATCTTAATTGATACAACAGAGTGGTCGGAAGATCCAAGAGGCGACAGAACAGAAACTGAACATAGTTCAGGGCAAGTTGTGAGAAAAAGGTCTAGTAGGCTCGCATACTGGCCGTCATTATCGGGCACACGGGTAGGTTCCTGAACAATCTGAGTGAGGTCATAGGCAATGGAGAAATCATGACAGAACCTCCCCTCATCATCGGTCTTGTTTGAGTGGGTCAACCATTCGACGTTGTGAACATTGAAGTCTCCACATACGTGAATGTTAGCTGAAGGATAAGTAGAAAGGACTTGGTCAATTTTCTCAGATATGCTTTGAAAGATAGTAACTCCGCTGTTGTGGGGGCGATAGAGAGTAAATATAAATGCAGTAGTGTGAGCTAAAGCAACCCGGAAGCACATATAGGGTAAGTTAGGATCTTCCCTGGAGATGTCCCTCCCACATGGAAAGCTATCTTTAATATAGGCACATATTCCATGCCCATGGCGATCTTGGGGGTCAGATTTAGAAGTTAAGTTAGAGTATCCTGTAATTGCAAACTCATCTAGGGAAATAGCCTGTCCAATGCCAGTTTCACTTAAAAATAAAAGGTCTGGTTTAGTCTCCTGTAATTGGGTTTCAACCTCTGGAAGGTTAGAACGTAGACCCCTGATGTTGGAGAAGGAGACATGGTAGTAGGGGTCTACGTTGGAAGTTGGAGAACCGGGTTTAATCGTGTATTTTTTCTTGAAACTTGTCATGATGAAATTTTGGAATTTGTGGACTAGGTCGACAGATTTACTTAGAGCAGGACAGAGAGGGGAAACTAAGAGAGAAAAAGAAACGAAGAATTTTTTTTTTTTTTTGTACCACATGATAAGGTAAAGCCGTAACAATTACCCACTAGTATGGCATCGAGAGGCCCCACCAGAAGCTACTGCATGGTCCAGATTCCATTCACCAAATGGCAATACAGCAGCCCCAGTACTTTGCACCTGCTGATAGGACAGCCTCCTTAGTGGTTAATCCAAGGTTCGGGTCCCTGACTATCAGGCGGATAACGTCAGCCCAGACAAAACGTTTACCTCCAGCACCCTTACTAGTGACATGGCTACAAGGATAGACATAGAAACAGAAAATTTCCACCAACTCTGCCAACTGTTCGCGCAAAAATACTGCCAACCTAGAAAACAGCTTTTTCTTCTCCCTTTGTCAGAAAAATCACTCATTTAAAAAATGAGGACTGAGGGACAAATAAGAAGAAGCGAGAGTAACAGGAGCTGCCGATAACGCATCCACAATGCGTTTTCTACTCTCCATTAAAAAAAAATAAATAAATAAATAAAAAATAACTATTAAGTATTGTACTTAATAAAAGTCCAACGGACCTGTTTAAGGGAAAGTATGGTGATAGATTCCCCTCCCACGAACTAAAAATGAGTACAATTAGGTAATCTATTTTTGCAATCAACTCGGTAGATAAATAAACATTTATGGACGAGAGAGAAAAAAAAAAAAAAAAAAAAAAAAAAAAGAAGCTAGCATTTAATACAACAGAAATACATAAATTAAATACTGAAATAAAATGTAGTTATTAATATTTGAATCTTAAAATAAAAAGTGCGAATTAGTAGAGAAAAAAATCACTTATCACAACAACGCATTCCGTCTCCAAACTAGTGAAGAATTTAACTTTTAATAGCGTTCAGAAGATTTTTTTTTTTTTTTTTTTAAATTAACCGTTAAGAGAAAGCGTGATTTTATTCTGAACTTTAACTAATCACGTTTTAAGCAACTTATGATATAAAACAAAATCGGATGGGGGGGGGGGGGTTCTTCCGAAGTTAGTTGGTGACGTTATAAGTAATTGCGAGATAAGATGGGAGCCAGAAATTAGGGGTGGGGGACTGAAAATGATAATATAATGGATTGATTATACAATATTTAAGATCAACTTGGTAGATAAACATTTATGGACGAGAAAAAAAAAAAAAAAAAAAAAAAAAAGAAGCTAGCATTTAATACAACAGAAATACATAAATTAAATACTGAAATAAAATGTAGTTATTAATATTTGAATCTTAAAATAAAAAGTGCGAATTAGTAGAGAAAAAAATCACTTATCACAACAACGCATTCCGTCTCCAAACTAGTGAAGAATTTAACTTTTAATAGCGTTCAGAAGATTTTTTTTTTTTTTTTTTTAAATTAACCGTTAAGAGAAAGCATGATTTTATTCTGAACTTTAACTAATCACGTTTTAAGCAACTTATGATATAAAACAAAATCGGATGGGGGGGGGGGGTTCTTCCGAAGTTAGTTGGTGACGTTATAAGTAATTGCGAGATAAGATGGGAGCCAGAAATTAGGGGTGGGGGACTGAAAATGCTAATATAATGGATTGATTATACAATATTTAAGATCAACTTGGTAGATAAACATTTATGGACGAGAAAAAAAAAAAATTCAAAGGATTTCTCTTGACTATTTCAATACAAAAAACATTCAATTACTTCATTCAAAGGATTTTTCTTGACTATTAAAATAGAAAAACAAAAAAAACATTCAATTACTTCATTCGAAGGATTTTTCTTGACTATTTCAATAGAAAAACAAAAAAAACATTCAATTACTTCATTCGAAGGATTTTTCTTGACTATTTCAATACAAAAAAAAACATTCAATTACTTTATTCAAAGGATTTCTCTTGACTATTTCAATACAAAAAAAAACATTCAATTACTTTATTCAAAGGATTTCTCTTGACTATTTCAATACAAAAAACATTCAATTACTTCATTCGAAGGATTTTTCTTGACTATTTCAATAGAAAAACAAAAAAAAACATTCAATTACTTCATTCGAAGGATTTTTCTTGACTATTTCAATACAAAAAAAAACATTTAATTACTTTATTCAAAGGATTTCTCTTAACTATTTCAATACAAAAAACATTCAATTACTTCATTCAAAGGATTTTTCTTGACTATTTCAATAGAAAAACAAAAAAAACATTCAATTACTTCATTCGAAGGATTTTTCTTGACTATTTCAATACAAAAAAAAACATTCAATTACTTTATTCAAAGGATTTCTCTTGACTATTTCAATACAAAAAAAAACATTCAATTACTTTATTCAAAGGATTTTTCTTGACTATTTCAATACAAAAAACATTCAATTACTTCATTCGAAGGATTTTTCTTGACTATTTCAATAGAAAAACAAAAAAAACATTCAATTACTTCATTCGAAGGATTTTTCTTGACTATTTCAATACAAAAAAAAACATTTAATTACTTTATTCAAAGGATTTCTCTTAACTATTTCAATACAAAAAACATTCAATTACTTCATTCAAAGGATTTTTCTTGACTATTTCAATAGAAAAACAAAAAAAACATTCAATTACTTCATTCGAAGGATTTTTCTTGATTATTTCAATAGAAAAACAAAAAAAACATTCAATTACTTCAATCGAAGGATTTTTCTTGACTATTTCAATACAAAAAAAAACATTCAATTACTTTATTCAAAGGATTTCTCTTGACTATTTCAATACAAAAAACATTCAATTACTTCATTCAAAGGATTTTTCTTGACTATTAAAATAGAAAAACAAAAAAAACATTCAATTACTTCATTCGAAGGATTTTTCTTGACTATTTCAATAGAAAAACAAAAAAAACATTCAATTACTTCATTCGAAGGATTTTTCTTGACTATTTCAATACAAAAAAAAACATTCAATTACTTTATTCAAAGGATTTCTCTTGACTATTTCAATACAAAAAAAAACATTCAATTACTTTATTCAAAGGATTTCTCTTGACTATTTCAATACAAAAAACATTCAATTACTTCATTCGAAGGATTTTTCTTGACTATTTCAATAGAAAAACAAAAAAAACATTCAATTACTTTATTCGAAGGATTTTTCTTGACTATTTCAATACAAAAAAAAACATTTAATTACTTTATTCAAAGGATTTCTCTTAACTATTTCAATACAAAAAACATTCAATTACTTCATTCAAAGGATTTTTCTTGACTATTTCAATAGAAAAACAAAAAAAACATTCAATTACTTCATTCGAAGGATTTTTCTTGACTATTTCAATACAAAAAAAAACATTCAATTACTTTATTCAAAGGATTTCTCTTGACTATTTCAATACAAAAAAAAACATTCAATTACTTTATTCAAAGGATTTTTCTTGACTATTTCAATACAAAAAACATTCAATTACTTCATTCGAAGGATTTTTCTTGACTATTTCAATAGAAAAACAAAAAAAACATTCAATTACTTCATTCGAAGGATTTTTCTTGACTATTTCAATACAAAAAAAAACATTTAATTACTTTATTCAAAGGATTTCTCTTAACTATTTCAATACAAAAAACATTCAATTACTTCATTCAAATGATTTTTCTTGACTATTTCAATAGAAAAACAAAAAAAACATTCAATTACTTCATTCGAAGGATTTTTCTTGACTATTTCAATAGAAAAACAAAAAAAACATTCAATTACTTCAATCGAAGGATTTTTCTTGACTATTTCAATACAAAAAAAAACATTCAATTACTTTATTCAAAGGATTTCTCTTGACTATTTCAATACAAAAAACATTCAATTACTTCATTCAAAGGATTTTTCTTGACTATTTCAATAGAAAAACAAAAAAAACATTCAATTACTTCATTCAAAGGATTTTTCTTGACTATTTCAATAGAAAAACAAAAAAAACATTCAATTACTTCATTCGAAGGATTTTTCTTGACTATTTCAATACAAAAAAAAACATTCAATTAATTATTCAAAGGATTTTTCTTGACTATTTCAATACAAAAAACAAAAAAACATTCAATTACTTCATTCGGAGGATTTTTCTTGACTATTTCAATAGAAAAAAAAACATTCAATTACTTTATTCAAAGGATTTCTCTTGACTATTTCAATAGAAAAAACATTCAATTACTTCATTCAAAGGATTTTTCTTGACTATTTCAATAGAAAAACAAAAAAAACATTCAATTACTTCATTCGAAGGATTTTTCTTGACTATTTCAATAGAAAAACAAAAAAAACATTCAATTACTTAATTCGAAGGATTTTTCTTGACTATTTCAATAGAAAAACAAAAAAAACATTCAATTACTTCATTCGAAGGATTTTTCTTGACTATTTCAATAGAAAAAAAAAACATTCAATTACTTTATTCAAAGGATTTCTCTTGACTATTTCAATACAAAAAACATTCAATTACTTCATTCAAAGGATTTTTCTTGACTATTTCAATAGAAAAACAAAAAAAACATTCAATTACTTCATTCGAAGGATTTTTCTTGACTATTTCAATAGAAAAACAAAAAAAACATTTAATTACTTCATTTGAAGGATTTTTCTTGACTATTTCAATACAACAAAACAAAAAAACATTCAATTACTTCATTCGAAGGATTTTTCTTGACTATTTCAATAGAAAAAAAAACATTCAATTACTTTATTCAAAGGATTTCTCTTGACTATTTCAATACAAAAAACATTCAATTACTTCATTCAAAGGATTTTTCTTGACTATTTCAATAGAAAAACAAAAAAAAACATTCAATTACTTCATTCGAAGGATTTTTCTTGACTATTTCAATAGAAAAACAAAAAAAACAGTCAATTACTTCATTCGAAGGATTTTTCTTGACTATTTCAATACAAAACAAACATTCAATTACTTTATTCAAAGGATTTCTCTTGACTATTTCAATACAAAAAAAAACATTCAATTACTTTATTCAAAGGATTTCTCTTGACTATTTCAATACAAAAAACATTCAATTACTTCATTCGAAGGATTTTTCTTGACTATTTCAATAGAAAAACAAAAAAAACATTCAATTACTTCATTCGAAGGATTTTTCTTGACTATTTCAATAGAAAAAAAAACATTTAATTACTTTATTCAAAGGATTTTTCTTGACTATTTCAATAGAAAAACAAAAAAAACATTCAATTACTTCATTCGAAGGATTTTTCTTGACTATTTCAATAGAAAAACAAAAAAAACATTCAATTACTTCATTCGAAGGATTTTTCTTGACTATTTCAATACAAAAAAAAACATTCAATTACTTTATTCAAAGGATTTCTCTTGACTATTTCAATACAAAAAACATTCAATTACTTCATTCGAAGGATTTTTCTTGACTATTTCAATAGAAAAACAAAAAAAACATTCAATTACTTCATTCGAAGGATTTTTCTTGACTATTTCAATAGAAAAACAAAAAAAACATTCAATTACTTCATTCGAAGGATTTTTCTTGACTATTTCAATAGAAAAACAAAAAAAACATTCAATTACTTCATTCGAAGGATTTTTCTTGACTATTTCAATAGAAAAACAAAAAAAACATTCAATTACTTCATTCGAAGGATTTTTCTTGACTATTTCAATAGAAAAACAAAAAAAACATTCAATTACTTCATTCGAAGGATTTTTCTTGACTATTTCAATACAAAAAAAAACATTCAATTACTTTATTCAAAGGATTTCTCTTGACTATTTCAATACAAAAAACATTCAATTACTTCATTCAAAGGATTTTTCTTGACTATTTCAATAGAAAAACAAAAAAAACATTCAATTACTTCATTCGAAGGATTTTTCTTGACTATTTCAATAGAAAAACAAAAAAAACATTCAATTACTTCATTCGAAGGATTTTTCTTGACTATTTCAATACAAAAAAAAACATTCAATTACTTTATTCAAAGGATTTCTCTTGACTATTTCAATACAAAAAACATTCAATTACTTCATTCAAAGGATTTTTCTTGACTATTTCAATAGAAAAACAAAAAAAACATTCAATTACTTCATTCGAAGGATTTTTCTTGACTATTTCAATAGATAAACAAAAAAAACATTCAATTACTTCATTCGAAGGATTTTTCTTGGGTATTTCAATAGAAAAACAAAAAAAACATTCAATTACTTCATTCGAAGGATTTTTCTTGACTATTTCAATAGAAAAAAAAACATTCAATTACTTTATTCAAAGGATTTCTCTTGACTATTTCAATACAAAAAACATTCAATTACTTCATTCAAAGGATTTTTCTTGACTATTTCAATAGAAAAACAAAAAAAACATTCAATTACTTCATTCGAAGGATTTTTCTTGACTATTTCAATAGAAAAACAAAAAAAACATTCAATTACTTCATTCGAAGGATTTTTCTTGACTATTTCAATAGAAAAACAAAAAAAACATTCAATTACTTCATTCGAAGGATTTTTCTTGACTATTTCAATACAAAAAAAACATTCAATTACTGTATTCAAAGGATTTCTCTTGACTATTTCAATACAAAAAACATTCAATTACTTCATTCAAAGGATTTTTCTTGACTATTTCAATAGAAAAACAAAAAAAACATTCAATTACTTCATTCGAAGGATTTTTCTTGACTATTTCAATAGAAAAACAAAAAAAACATTCAATTACTTCATTCGAAGGATTTTTCTTGACTATTTCAATACAAAAAAAAACATTCAATTACTTTATTCAAAGGATTTCTCTTGACTATTTCAATACAAAAAACATTCAATTACTTCATTCAAAGGATTTTTCTTGACTATTTCAATAGAAAAACAAAAAAAACATTCAATTACTTCATTCGAAGGATTTTTCTTGACTATTTCAATACTAAAAACAAAAAAACATTCAATTACTTCATTCGAAGGATTTTTCTTGACTATTTCAATACAAAAAAAAACATTCAATTACTTCATTCGAAGGATTTTTCTTGACTATTTCAATAGAAAAAACATTCAATTACTTCATTCAAAGGATTTTTCTTGACTATTTCAATACAAAAAACAAAAAAACATTCAATTACTTCATTCGAAGGATTTTTCTTGACTATTTCAATACAAAATACAAAAAAACATTCAATTAAGGATTTTATCTGAGCAATAACCGTGGAAATTCAACTAAAGCCAGTAAAATGTAAATTATATTTCGAAAGAGGGTTACGAAAGTTACAACTTCAATTCTAAAGGTTGAAAATGGAAAGTATACGTAATGCTTAATCTCTTTTTATTAAGAAAAATATATGAAAAATTGTGCGCTAGGCGTACGTATAATATATTAGACAGATATAAATAAAGACATTAGATGTACATAAAAATGCTAAATTCAGGAATAAACTAAATATAACATTCCAGACGTACTATGTTAAATTCGGGAATTTTTGTTAAGCGAATGTCGAATGTTCGAAACACATTAAATTACATGGAATGTTTTCTAAACTCAGGACATAGTAGTCGTTGCATTTTAGGGGAGCATAAACAGATGCGCTAAATTACAACTTAAGTGGGAAGAGAATTTAGTAGCTGAAGGATCTATATGGGCCGGCTCTAAATACAGACGTGGGATGCGGAGAGGTTACAGAAAGAGTCAACAAGTGGGCCAGTGATAGGAGCGTAGCTAAGTAACGCATTGACAGATTGAGAATAAAATGGGTCTCGACATAGGAAAGATATACTTAATTTGAAAAGTACCCTGAAATAAGGGACATGAATTTACAAAATGCCTTCAAATAAAAGCAGTAAACTTACAAAATGCTTCTAAATAAGGGAAAATGAATGTGGAAAATGCCTTTAAATAACGGAAGAAATTTGCAGTAGTCGGACGAATCTAAGAGACAAGTTGATAGTGTCAGGTAGCGGAGGTAACAGAAATTTCAAGAGGTTAAATTTAATCCTAACTTGAAAGAAAAGGAATTAAAGCATATCTCGATTAGAAAAAGGTACACTTAATTTTCAAAGTGTCTCAAATGAGGGACAAAAATTTGCCAAATGTATTTAATAGGGGAAAGTAATTTGCAAAATGTCGGAATTTTATCCTGCTTCCAGATAAATTCGACGCTAAAGTAACTAACCTGAAAAAAAAATGACAGCGTGGAATAAAAGGGGGGGGTAAAGAATAAAATATAAAAGTCTTGCTTTGAAATGAAGAAGAGATTTTATTCACAATAATAAATGTAAACGGGGGGGGGGATATGCACTATTATTGGTACAAATAAAATTCCAACAATATATATATATATATATATATATATATATATATATATATATATATATATACTAGCAGTTCAGCCCAACTTTGCTTGGGCCCTATGTACTGTTCATAACTTTATGTGCATATCTATATAACTCATGTCCACGTATTCTACATCTAAATTTTCAAGTGTTTAGATCCAAAATTGGTGGAGGAATTTGGTAGAGTCTGCAAAGGTAAACTCTGTAAAATTTTACCTCTTGGCAGCCAAATTTTCACTCAAAAACTATTTAAAAAGCTTGCTGCATGTCTGAATGTAAAATTTCAAATGTTTAGATACAAATTTGGCTGAATAGATTGCTAAAGACCGCAAAGGTAAAATCTTTTGAACTTTGACCTCTTGGCAGCCACATTTTCGTCCAAAAACCGATTAAAAGGCTTGCCCTAAGTCTGAAACACTTTATGTAAAATTTCAAATGTCTAGACCAAAAATTGGTTGAGTAATTAGGTAGAGAGCGCTGAGGTCAAATATATTTTAACTTTGACCCCAATTTTGACCCCTTAACAGTTACTGTTTTGGGCTACAATCAAATTAAAAAATTTGATCCATGTTCATGTAACCTTCATCTAAAATTTCAAGTGCTTAGATCCAAAATTGGCAGAGGAATTTGGTAGAGATTTCAAAGGTCAAATCGTTGAACTTTCACCCCTTGACAGTCACATTTCTGGCTGAAAACCGATTAAAAAGATTTTTCCAAATCTCAATACCCCTTATGTAAAATCTCTAGTCTGCAGACTGAAAATTGACAGTTTGGTAAGGAAATGTACACACACACACACACACACACACACACACACACACACACACACACACACACATGTTCACTTTTATATATTTATTAGCATTTCAGCCCGGCGTTGCTCGGGTGTTTGGAGATGTATGTTGAGCAAAAAAAAAAAAAAAAGGTGAATTTTTTAAACTTTGACCTCTATTATGACCCCCTTAACATTTATTGTTTTGGGCTCAAATCAGGTTATTAAGTTAGATCCATGTTCAAGGAATCTGTATCTAAAATTTCAAGTGTTTAGAACCAAACTGTCGGAGGAGTTTGGTAGAGTTCTCAAAGGTCAAATCGTTGAACTTTGATCCCTTAACAGGCAAATTTCTGGCCGAAAACTGATCACATAGATTTTCCCAAATCTCAGTACCCTGTATATCGAATTTCGAGTCTGTTAATAAAGTTATTGCATAAGGAAATGTACACACACAGACAGACAGACACACAGATGCACAGATACACAGACACGTACACTTTTATAGATACACTAGCATTTCAACCCGGCGTTGCCCGGGTGTTTGAAGGTGTATGTTGAACAAAAAAAAAAAAAGTGGTAGTAGGAAGGCAGGCTCGAACCCATACGGCGAAGAGGGGGAAAGGAATAGGAAAACAACCTGACGTCTTTGCAGTTACGACCACCGCCAAACCTGAAGTGACTTACGTTTAAATTCACGCTAGACAATCGAAAGGAGAGGATATTTTTCAAAAATATCGGCAAAAAAAGCGACCCCCGCCCCTGTAGAAAAGTGCCCAGTCGAAGGTGAAGATATTAATGTTTTTAGCAATTTTTGTCGTATGAAAGTTCGCCCTTCAAAATGATAGTTATCTAGGTAAAATCTGTTGAAAGTTTTAGGCAGACATGCAAACATACATACATACATACATTTATATATTGGTAACTAAAGATTTTCCACCCAAACCGATGAAAAAGCTTGCCCTATCTGTAAATACCCTTTATGTAAAATTTCAAATATTTAAACCAGAAATTGTCTGAGTAATTTGGTAGAGACCACAGAGATAAAATTTTTTAAAATTTTGACCCCTATTATGACCCCTTAACATTTATTGTTTTGGGCTCAAATCAAGTTATTAAGTTAGATCCATGTCCAATGAACCCATATATAAAATTTCAAGTGTTTAGACCCAAAATTGTCAGAGAAGTTTGGTAGAGTTCTCAAAAGTCAAATCGTTGAACTTTAACCCATTAATAGCCAAATTTCTGGCCGAAAACCGGTCACATCGATTTTCCCATATCTTAGCACCCTGTATATCAAATTTTGAGTCTGTAGGCTTAACATTGACAAAATTATTGTGTAGGGAAATGTACACACACACACACACACACTCACACACACACACACACACACACACACACACACACACACATACACACAGACACTTTCACTTTTATATATGCTACCATTTCAGCCCGGCGTTGCCCGGGTGTTTGGATGTTGAGCAAAAAAAAAAAAGTGGTAGTAGGAAGGCAGGCTCAAACCCGTACCGCAAAGGAGGAAAAGAATGGGGGTAAACCTAACGTTTATGCTGTTACGACCACCGCCAAACCGGAAGCGACATTTTTTTAAAATTAAGGCTAGACAATCTAAAGGAGAGGATAACTTTAAAAAATATCGGCGAAAAAAGTGACCCCCCCCCCCCCCCCCGTAGAAAAGTACCTAGTTGAAGGGGAAGATATTAATGCTTTTAGCCAATTTTTCGAACTTTAAAACGATACTGATCTTGGTAAAATCAACTTATTAAGTTAGATCCATGTCAAAGGAACCTATATCTAAAATTTCAAGTGCGTAGACCCAAAATTGTCAGAGGACTTGGTAGAGTTCTCAAAGGTCAAATCGTTGAACTTTGACCCCTTAATCACCAAATTTCTGGCTAAAAACCGATCACATCGATTTTTCCAAATCTCAGTACCCTGTATATCAAATTTCGAGTCTGTAGACTTAAAATTGACAGAGTTATTGCATAGGGAAATGTACACAGACACACACACAAACACACACACGTTCACTTTTATATATATACTAGCATTTCAGCCCGGCGTTGCCCGTGTGTTTGGAGGTGTATGTTGAGCAAAAAAAAAATAAATAAGGGGGTAATTTTTTAAAAACTTTGACCCCTATTATGACCCCTTAAAATTTATTGTTTTGGGCTAAAATCAAGTTATTAAGTTAGATCCATGTCCAAGGTACCTATATCTAAAATTTCAAGTGCTCAAACCCAAAATTTTCGGAGGAGTTTGGTAGAGTTCTCAAAGGTCAAATCGTTGGACTTTGACGCCTTAACAGCCAAATTTCTGGCCGAAAACCGATCACATCGATTTTCCTAAATCTCAGTACTCTGTATATCAAATTTATAGTCTGTAGACTTAAAATTGACAAAATTATTGCATAGTGAAATGTACACAGACACACAGACAGACGGACATGGTATCTTTCATAGATATATAGATAGATATATAGATAGATTAAACAAAAATATATACGTATATATAAATATATATGGAAACAATTTTGTGTTACTATAAACTTTTTATGCAAATATTATACAAGTATAAATCATGTAGAATATCTGCATGAATATAATTACCCGTAATAGTTAACTAAAGATTATCATCCCATAACAAAACCGAAAAAACTAATAAGGAATTAATTAAAATGAATGTTTAAAAGAATATGCAAATTAGCTAGATCTTTTGCAGATGAATGCAATTGCACGACCCATATATAACAAAATTGTAGTTTCTTTTTAAATACATAGAAAAGAGGGTGTTTAATATGAATATCAATGCACACAAAAGAAAAATGTATTTATAGGAGTATAGATAGACTAGCATGGATGCCCGGCGTTGCCTGTGTGTTTGGTGGTGTCTACTGAGAAAAAAAAAAAAAGTCAATTTTTTAAACTTTGATCCCTATTATGACCCCTTAACCTTTGTAGCAGCCCACAGAAAAGTGAGCAGGTACTGAAGAAGTGGAGATCTCTTAACCTTGCAGAGTCTAGGCAGCAAGGCCAAGCTCGAAGTATAGAGCAGAAGAAGGCAGAATGGCCCAAGCTGAAGCAGGCTGAACCAGTCGCGACGGCAGAAGAGGAAAGCCCGAAGAAGAGGAGTAGTTGGGGCCCAAAAGGAAAGAAATCACCGGAAGAGTACCGCCGGCTTTTCCAAGAAAAATACAAGCCCCTGACCGAGGGAAATGTAATTAAATTAGTTCCAGGCACATTGGAAAATCTGAGATCCAGGATAATTTTGCTGGTGACGCTAGACCAAAAACAAAAAGGGCTCACGGGCGTAATCAAGGAAAAGATGATGGGCATGCTCGTGGAGTTGAATATCCCAGCAACATACATAGTGCGACGTAGCTATGCAATGTGGGATCTACTCTTCCTGACAGCAGAAGACGCAGCAAAGATAGCAAAAGAAGACATTGTGTGGAAAGGGCTGAGATGTAAACCTGAATACTTAGAGCAGAGAAAGACAACGGTGTCAGTTATGGGAGTCCCATGCTGTATCAGTGAGAAACACCTTGGTGCCATATTCTCACAATACGGAGATGTTAAGGCCGTAAACCCGGTTCGAGGATTGAGAAACATCGCCACCAGGGATTGCAAGATAATAATTAAATTAAACCGGGCTGAGTTTAACGCAATACCAGCCCAACTTAAATGCGAAAAATGGGTGATGTCAATCATCGTGGAAGGGAGGAGGTCACATTGCTGGCACTGTATGTTGCCGGGGCACATAGCAAGAGTCTGCCCTAAAAGGAATCCCGTACCTCCACCAGCAACTGTTCCCTAAAAGACTCCTAAAGACAAGGAAACCCCCAAGGATAAGGCCACAAGCTGGAGCACGGTGGTCAGGAAAGGAAAGGAGAAGCAAACAGCAGCCCGTAAAGCAGCAAAAGAAGAAAAAGGGGGAGTAAAGCGAAAGTTGGCTTCGGAATCAGAAGAAGAGGCAGGAGAAGCCGTAGATGAGACCAAGACAAAGGTGGGTCAAAACAAAAAAGTAAAAGAAGACCAAACAAACTCTGCTCAACCCCAACCCCAATCCCCTCCTCCGGATGAGCAGAATACCCCTCCCCGTTGTACCATGCCTAAACCTATGCCTGAGGAAGAGGCTCCTGAAATAGAAATGGCAGAAAGAGAGGAAAAAGGAGAGACCACTACCCCTCCAGGAAAGCCGGTCAGGACTGAGAGGACCAGAAAGTGGCCATTCTTGCCTGGAGAGAGAGTATGTGAAGTGGACATAGCACAGCTGCAAACGGATCTGAGCAGCAGCCAGAGAAGAAGTTTAAAGCAGCTGGAGAAACTCACTAAAATTGAGGGAAAAGAAGTGGAAGACCCGAGACTTTTGCGAGGCTCCCCTATTAATAACTTTTGTCCGAAAAGAAAAGGGGGCAAGAGTTTAAGCCATGTGGAGGATGCGGAGAGAAGCTAAAGAAGCAATCCCAGGGCTGAAGCTTGTAGAAGAGGAGCATCCTTCATTGAGAACAATAGACGCAAAGTGTGAGGGAAGGATCCCGATATATGTTCACCCCCTCCCTTTATAGAGTTTTAAAGTTAACATTTCCCCTGGACGTGGGAGGTCTAGTTTAAGGAGGTCAGTTCACAACGGAGTTGTTAACTGGCAGCATCGGTCAGACCTTTGGCGTCCTTACTCCCAATGACTTTAGACCCGTGATAGACGAATATTACTAGTTAGGGAATTATGGCAACAACCTTAAACCTAGCTAGTTTAAATGCAAGGGGCATGAAATCTCGAAGCAAGGCTGCTCGCGTGCTGAGGGATCTCGTGGCCTTTGAGGTAGATATAGCTGCAATTCAGGAGACCCACTTGTTTGGGCCTGGGGATTGCGATGTGCTGGTGAACGACTTTGACGTTTACTCAGCATATGGCAATTCGCGTAGTCGTGGGGTTTTTGTGCTAGTGAGTCGCACCCTAGCTGCGAGGGTTACTGTAGTGCATGTGGACGCTCATGGAAGGCTGGTCGTGGTCGATGTTGCCGTTAAAAGTGGTAAGTTCCGGATTTTGGCTGTTTACTCACCCAATATCGCTGGGGAGAGGGTTTCCTTTTTTCGGCAGATGGAGGTGTTCCTATCGGTGGGTCCGGAGCGGGTAGGTTTAATGGGGGACTGAAATGCCATCCTGGACCCCAAGATAGATAGGGATAGAGGGTCGGAGAGGTGTGAAAGCAGCCTGTCTGACCTGATGGCCTCGTGCGATCTGGTCAACAGATTCCGTCAGGATCACCCGGGGAGGGAGATGTGGACGTGGCAAAAAAGTGCGGCCTCCTGTTCAAGTACCTACTTGGATAGGATGTTAGTTAGAAGAGGCGACATAGATTTCTTATCTTAGAAGAGGCGACATAGATTTCTTATCTTCCACTGGCTAGGTCATTCGAACCATAAATTAGTAATGGCCCGTTTGAGAGTAGGTAATAGGCCTAGGTTGGCTGACTACTGGAAGTTGAACGCCTCCTTACTGGAGATGAACGACTTCCGGGAAGAGCTGACAGCACTAATTCAGCGGGAGTTAGTGGGGGCGGTTACCAGGAGTAGTCAGTGGGTTAGACTTAAGGCTACCATTAGGCTCTTTTGCATCCAATATAGCCAATGCCTCGCGTTAACTAGGGCACGGACCAAAAGGCACCTAGATGATAGGCTTACCCGGGCAGTGGCTGGTTGGGATCCCCTAGAGATAGCAGTAGTTAAGGGGGACCTCCAGCACTTGGCTAGCAAACGTTATGAAGGTCAAATAGTTAGAGCTAGGTTAAATAGAGTCTCTAATGAAGCCGTGAACGTTGACGCTGTTGAGCATAAAGCTGCCTTAAGACGTGGCTCGGATGGGTACATTCGGAAGGTGAAAAACCTGGAAGGACATACCCTCGTATCGACTCGAGAGATTTGCAATGGGTTTTATCAACATCTGGAGGAACGCTTTACCCAACTACCAAGACTCCACGGCCAGGAGTTTAGCAGCCATTTAGCCGGCTCGCCCCGTATTACTGCGGCCCGAGCAGCTAGCTGTGATGGGATGGTTACGGAGCGTGAAGGCATTACTGCGTTGAAGCAGGTTGGCCATAACAAATCTCCAGGACTCGATGGTCTGCCCTATGAACTGTATTTGAGGCTGTCGCCCATGTTTGTTTCTCTTCTGACGGGTGTGTTTAACCACTGGTTTGCCCAGGGATCCATCCCTGGGCAGGTAATCAAAGGAGTGGTCACACTACTGAAGAAAAGAGAGCGGCATGGTGGGGAGGACTTAGATGATTATAGGCCCATCACTCTGCTAAACACAGAGTTAAAGATTTTGGCCCGAGTTCTTGCAAACCGACTGCATGTTGTTATCGGCGACTTGGTTGAACCGGATCAGACTTGTTCTGTGAAGGGGAGATCGATTCAAAACAACTTGTACTTGGTGCGCACGATCATAGAGGGGTTAGAAGACGACACAGGAGCCGCGCTGATCAATTTAGATCAGTCCAAAGCGTTCGATAGGGTCGACCATGGTTTCTTGGAATCTGTTATGGAGACCGCCAGCTTTGGTCCGGACTTCTGCAAGTGAATTTCCGTTCTGTATCATAATCCTGCGGTAGCGGTACAAGTAAATGGTAGGTTGTCGGAGTCCTTTGGGGTCTCTCGGTCGGTGCGCCAGGGTTGTCCGCTGTCGCCTCTGTTGTATGTCCTGGCGTTGGAGCCCTTCCTTCGCAAATTAAGGGACGAGGCAACTAGACTAGTCCTGCGCAGCATAGCTCTACCTGGCGGCAAATTCGCCAGGGTGTCCGCATACGCTGATGATGTCACCGTTTTTGTAGGGCGAAAGATCGATATTAACGCGGTAATGGAGGCGGTCGCTGAGTATGAAAGTGTCACAGGGGCCGTAGATAATCGCAACAAGTCCGTTGGCCTGTGGTTGGGCACCTGGACCGGGGTAAACTCGCTTCCAGGTGGGTTCGGCTGGACTGATGGCCCGATAAAGATTCTTGGAGTCTGGTTCGGGCCTGGACTCCAGCTGGACAAAAATTGGTCGGAAGTACAGACGAAGGTCGAATCGTCAGTAAGGACTTGGATTCGCAGGGGCTTATCCCTGAAGGGTTGTGCGGAAGCATATCAAACTTACGTCTTTCCGTTGATCCTTTACCACTTGTCAGTACTTCCTCTGCCTGCGGACTGCTGCAAGGTTTTGGAGCAACTTCTTTTCAAACTTCTTTGGAAAGGGGGGAAGCCGTATATCCGTAGACAGGTCTGTACACAGAAACTCAGTGAGGGAGGCTTAGGAATGCCTGACTTGTTAAGTCATAAGTATGCCGAAAGATTGGCGTTCCTGAGTCGGACACTGCTTGAGGAATTGCACTGGGTACCAGTTGTGGAGCAAGCTTTTCCACAGCTCTTATCCTCCCCTGCCGCTGAAGGTCACAGAAGACCGGTGGGGAAACGGCAATTCCTCACCGAATGCAGAGCCGCCCTTAGGGCATTGCCGGGGTCCAGTGACCTTACACGGCCTAGGAGGAGGCTATATCGGAATTTAGTGGTGGGGACCGCAAAAGATCCACTGGTTGAACGGCTACACATATCGAGGGAGGAGGTCCTCTCTCAGTGGAATTGGGCGCCAGCCAGAAGCTTCTTAAATAATTCAGAGTTTTCCATAGCATGAAGGCTTGTCCGGAATGTGCTGCCACTTTTTGGCGTGCTTGCCAGGGACTGCAGGAGGAATGAATACATTCCCTTTTGCAGTTGGTGCCACTTGATTTGGCGTACGTCATCGATAACATGGATCCGCCATTCACTGAAACGGTTGATGTTTCTCACGATCCTAGCTGTAGCTAGGTTAGTGACGTGGGTTACACGTCTTAACATTGTCTATGGTGTTAAATCTGTTTCGGATCGGGATCTGGTCGCTTACTTTAAGCATCAGCTGCGATTGGAAAGTAAAGATCAGATGCGATTGGAAAAGATTACATAGCATAGATTTTGATAGGAGATGGGTGCACAACACTAATTTGTGCATCCGACGAGGCACTAGGTTTAAGTTTTTTTCCCACCCTAGTGGTATTGGTCAGGTGGTGCTAAGATTCTACGGAACCCAGCCCCGAGCAAAGCTTTATAGAGTAGGAGTAGTTAGGTTGTAACCACTTCGAGTGGAAAATACTTTATTAGGTGCTAGATTAGGGCAAGTATGATAGTTGATCCTGTCCCCGATTTTATTTTTCATCGGCACTAGGAGAACTTCCAAAGATGCCCAGTCCACCCTTTGTTTTGTCCCCGGTCTATTGTCCCTACACGTACATTTATCTAGGAAAATGCCATCCATTCCCTATGTTACCCATCCATATCTAATTTGTTTTCAAAATATCATCCCTAGATCCCCCACTCCCCACTAGGGAATGACCTGCTTGCTTTCGACCTGCGGGACCGGAAAACAGTAGGCGTTCCATATTTAGAAGTAGGTTGGGAAGATCCCTTACTAACCCGCCCCCATAGGCATTTTGTTTAGTTGTTTTATTTGTTCTTTCTTCTTGGGTGTATCTTAGCTCGCCCCCCTCCTCATCATCTCATCCCTCATTTATTAAGAAAAAAAAAAAAATTTGTTTGTATATATAACTTTTTGTTTTGTTAAAACATGTAAATATTCGTTTTGTTTTTCAGTTTGTATATAAAGCCGACGCATACGCTAGGGAGATTTTAAGTAGATAAACTCCATGGTAAGAATGGGGTATTATGGTGATAGTGTCTTAGTGTAGGAAACTTAATAAAGTCTTTAAAAGACCTAGCAAGTAGTTAGAAATGACCCTCGACCCCCACTCCCCCCTACTGGCCCTGGTGCTTTAGTGTCTTGGACCCCAAATGAGGGCCTGGCAGTAGATAATGCCAGGCCCGGGGCCAAGCACTAAATAAACTGTTGTTCTTGGCCTTCAGGCCAAGATCAAAGTTGGAATTTTTTTAATTGTAATTTTTTCTTTAAACGAAATAAATTAAATATAAAGATCAAAGTATAGTATCTGTTCCGACAGATACTTCAAACAAAGACCATATGTGGGGGCGACCCCACATATAAGACCTTGGTCAATGTAGGGGAAACCCTTCATACCAATTGTCACTATCCAGCTCCCTTACTCCCCGGAGAGTTGGTTCCCATTTCCCTTTCACCCCTCATATTAAAAATCGGCCTTGTGCCTAATTTGCTCGGTGGGGGAGCAAATAAATACCCTGTTCCGGCAGATACTGCAAGCAAAGACCATATGTTGGGGCAACCCCACATATAAGACCTTGGTCAATGTAGGGGCAACCCTTCATACCAATTGTCACTATCCGACTCCCCTACTCCCCGGGGAGTTGGTCTCAATTTCCCTTCACTCCTTACATTAAAAATCGGCCTTGTGCCTAATTTGCTCCGGAGGGGTGGGCAAATTTTTAAGCCAGCGGCCAAAAAAGAAACCATCCGGTCTCCTCATCCGACTCAGAAGGGGAGCAAGACAAAGGACAGGCTAATCTGGTAGACTACCAGGTGCCGAAAAAAGAAAATAAAAAGAAGGCAAGAAAGAATAAGGAGGCTGGGTCCCGTTCCTCGTCCCCTATGAACGTAGAGAATACTGTCTCTACGGTCCAGCCACCCAAAACCCCAACCTTAACCCCTTCGACTGAACCAAAATTCCCAGACGCCTCCTTAGTCATGACCATTATGCGTCAAACAAGAACAGTACACATGAAGGCACAATGGCCACGTCCTTGAGCCTTTGTAGTTTGAATGCTAGGGGACAAGGTGCCGAAGCAAAGCCGCTAGGGTACTGAGGGATCTAATGTCCATGAATATAGATGTGGCTATGTTACAGGAGACTCACTACAATTCCGTTTCCGATCATCGGGTGCTGGAGGGGCATTACGATGTCTTTTCAGTATAAGGTGATAGTCAAAGTAGGGGGGTTTCTTTGTTAGTTAGGGGCATCCTTTCTGCAACGGTTAGCGTTGTTCACATGGATACTGATGGTAGACTGATTATGGCCGAGGTTGCCGTGGCATATAGAGCATTTTGAGTCGTTGCGGTGTAGCCGCCCAATTGCGTACGGGAGCGGGTTTCCTTTTTCCGGTGGTTGGAGGTGTTTCTCAGGGATTCGGAATGGTTAGTCCTAGTGGGTGATTGGAATGCCATCCTTGATCCCAGGGTAGATAAGGTAGGCGGGACTAGAGGGACGGATGGGTGTGAAACCAGTCTGTCGGACCTGATAGCTAGATGCGATCTGGTAGACAGGTATCGGGTGGATCATCCGGGGTGGGAGATGTGGATGTGGCTCTCTAGCAGGCCTTCCATTTCAAGTACTTACTTGGATCGGTTGTTAGTTAGAAGAGGCAATATAGAATACATATCTTGTCCCACGTTCCACTGGTTAGGCCACTCTGACCACAAACTACTTGTGGCCAGGTTAGATTTAGATAGGAACCCCAAGTTAGCCAGGTACTAGAATTTAATTACCTCCATACTGGAGATAGATGACTTCCGGGAAAAGCTAACTGAACACATCAAGAAGGGATTAGTGGGGGTGGTTACTGGCAGTAGGTGGTGGGTAAACGTCAAATCTAGTATTAAAGACTTTTCTGTCAGATATGGCCAACGTCTCGCCCTAGATAGGGCCAAGGCAGAGAAGCATCTAGAGGATAGACTATTCCGGGTGGTGGCAAGGGGGATTCCCTAGAAATAGGCCTAGCTAAGGTGGACCTGAGTCGTTTGGCTAGCGAATGATCTCAGTGCCAGGTAGTTAAGGCTAGAATTAAAAAGATGCCCAACGAAGCTGTGAATGTTGACAAATCAGAATGAGTCTATTCGCTTGGGCGCAAATCAGATAGGTACATTCATAAGATTCAGAGCCCGAAAGGACACTCCTTAGTGTCGGCTCGGGAGATTTGTGAGCGGTTTTGAGTGCACTTTGAAGATCGTTTCATGCAGCTGTCCAGACTCCGCGTCCAGGAGTTTGGCAACTATTTGGCTGGCTCGCCTTGCCTGGAGGCGGCCCGAGCGGCTAGTTGTGATGGTCGGGTAACAGAGTGTGAGGTCGTTGTTGCTATGAAGCAGGTCGCCTATCATAGATCACCAGGACTCTATGATCTGCCCTACGAGCTGTTCTTGTGGTTGTCACACATGTTTGTTCCAATTCTGACGGGTGTGTTTAACCACTGGTTTGACACGGGATCCACCCCGAGTCAGGTTACCAAAGGCGTGGTCACACTTATGAAGAAGAAGGACGCACATGTTGGGGAGTTGGATGATTTTAGGCCCCTCATGTTGTTGAATATGGATTTGAAAATCCTGGCCAGAGTTCTTGCGAATCGTTTGCAGGTTGTTATCACTGACTTGATCGAACCGGATCAGAACTATGCTGTGAAGGGGAGATCGATTCAAATCAATTTGCATCTGATTCGTACAGTCCTAGCAAACCTAGAAGACGTAACCGAAGCAGCGCTGATCAATTTAGATCAGTCCAACATGTTTGATAGGGTTGATCATCATTTTCTGATGGCTGTTTTAGAGACCACCGGCTTTGGGTCCGGCTTCTGCAGATGGATCTCCATTTTGTATGCTCGGCTGATGGCAGTTGTGCAGGTAAACGGGGTGCGGTCGGCGCCGTTCGCGGTTTCTCAGTCGGTGTGACAGGGGTGTCCACTGTCCCCTATTCTATATGTGCTTGCATTGGAACTATTCCTTAGGAACGTGAGGTCCAGTGTGGCTAGACCAGCTCTGCATGGGATTGCTCTTCCTGGCGGTGCCCCAGCAAAGGTTTCCGCGTCTGCTAATAATGTCACCGTATTTATTTTGAGCATCGTGGATATTATTACGGTGATTAAGGCTCTCAAGCATTATGAAAAAGTTACAGAGGTCATAGTCAATCTCAGCAAATCAGTTGGCCTGAGGTTGGCCTCTTGGCAAGGATCGAATGCACTACCTGGTGCATTTGTCTGGACGGATGGCCCGGTCCGGATCCTTGGTGTTTGGTTTGGACCCAGTCTCTGTCTTGATAAGAATTGGTCGGAGGTACAGACGAAGGTCAAAGCGTCTGTGAGGGTTTGGCTTTGAAGGGGATTGTCCCTTAAAGGTAGAGCGGAGGCGTGTGCTACTTACGTGTTTCTGTTGATCCTTTACCGGCTGGCTGTATTTCCTCTGCCTGCGGTCCGCATGGCAGCCTTAACGCGTGCGCTGTTTTCACTGTTGAGGAATGAGCGGCAGCCGCTTGTCCGTAGACAGGTCTGTACTCAACGTCTTGTAGATGAGGGCCTGAAGATGCCTGACCTGGCCAGTCATAAAAATACCGAAAGGTTGGCGTTCCTGAGTAGAACTCTGATTGAGGAGTCTGATTGGGGTCCCGCGGTTGGTTTAGCCTTTCCCAACCTTATCCCCAATCACTTAATTGAATGCCAAAGAAGAGCGAGAGGGCAGTCACAATTCCTCAACGAATGCCAAAATGCGCTTAGTGCGATGCCAGGGTCCCTTGACCTTGCATGGCCTAGAAGGGCATTGTATCAGGGTTTAGTAGTGGTGACCGTTTTGGACTCGCTTAGGGAGCGGCTGCAGCTATCGGAGAGGGAGGTTCGCTCTCTATGGAATTGGGCACCAGGCCAGGGATATCTTAACAATTCCGAATTTTCCCTGACCTGGTGATTGGTTAGAAACGCTCTAGCCCTCAATGGCATACTGTTCAGAATTGGTAGTGCATTTAGTCCTTTTTGTCCACGGTGCGAGGAAGATATTTTAGAAACTGTAGATCATGCATTTTTTACTTGTTCCAAGCTCCATGAATTCTGGGGGTATGTCAGTGAGGTCACGGCTCACATCGTCCCCGATCAGGTGGCGATCCTGGATTTAGCATCTGTAGTCTATAACGCAGATCCCTTGTGGCCTAGGGAGGAACGAATGGTGTTCCTAGCAACCTTGGCCGTAGCTAGACTAGTAGTGTGGGTTTCACGCATAGAGCCGCCTTCTCATCGGGATCTGATTTTGTATTTTAAACACCAACTCAAAATCAAAATCAGATGCGATAGAAGGAGGTTATCTCGCTCACAGTTTAGTAGGAGGTGGATTCATACCGCTAGTTTATGTGCATTTGTGCGAAACAGGCTTGAGTACGTGTTCCCTGCCTAGGCACACACTGACCGGAAAAGCAATCTCCAGTCTAGATTAGACAATCCCGCAGTGGATCAGTCCCTTAACAAGTTTGTATAAATGAGCTCCATGTCCCCAATCTTTATTTTAGGTGTTAGAATACCTCCAAAAGAAGCCCAGTCCTGATCAATTTCTTTTAGTACAAACCCGTCCCAATGGTATATTTCTTGGAGATCACCGAACATCCCCATGTGCCCCCCACTTTATTTTGTCCGTAGTTCTCAATGCAAGGTGTTTAGTTCTCAATAGAGTCTGTCTTGCAAAGATTCTTCATATAATAATATTTAACAAATGATGGAAGTGCTCCATTGTTTTCGGCTGATATCAGAAAACAGGAAACATTTCAAATTAAATAGGTAAGGGTGGGTCCTCGCTAACACACTCATCGCTTAACGTTTTATTTGGTTCATTTATTTTTCATTACTGTTATTTTTCTTTATTTTGGGGTGTTTTAAGGCTCTCAGTACCCCTGCCCATCACCCGCATATATCATACGCATTACCTTCATTGTTTCATTGTAAATAACATCATTATGAAAAAAAAGAAAGCTTGTAAATATTGTTTATGTCATCTGGGGCTTTTAAGTAGATCCAACCCCTAGAGTGAATGCGGTATTTTGGTGACTGCAACTAGTTATAGGGAATAGACCAAGTGGGCGACCTCCGACCCCCCCACACCCTTTTTGGCCTTATGCTATATTTAAAAAGAATCCATTGACTATTTTATATAAGTTTTATTTTAAAAATTTTGTAAAGTTTGTAATTTTTCTTTTTCTTCTTGAATAAATAGTTAAATAAATAGAAAAGAAGCTTGCCTTTTTTCTGTTATTCTTGGCCTTTGGGCCAAGATGAAAGCGTAGTATCTGTTCTGCAGATGCTGCACTTAAGGTAATTTGTCCCGGTCAATGGAGGGCAAACCCTCTATACTGGGACAATTACTATTTTTGAACCTAACCAGAGTGCCGCTTTCCCCGTTTTTTCGGGGAGCTGGTTTAACCCCACATTAAAAATGACCTCGTGTCACATTTTGTTTTGGTGGGAAAGCAAATAAATACTAATAGAAAAGAGGGTTTTTAATATGAATATCAACGCACACAAAAGAAAAACGAATTCATAGGAGTACTAGGATGGGTGCCCGGCGTTGCCCGGGTGTGAAGTGTATGCTGAGCAAAAAAAAAACCCTAAAAAATACGGTCAATTTTTTTAAAATTTGACCCCTATTATGATCCCTTAAAATTTATTGTTTAGGGCTCTAATTAAGTTATTAAGTTAGATCCATGTCCAAGGCACCTATATCTAAAATTTCAAGTGTTTAGACACAAAATTGCCTGAGGAGTTTGGTAGAGTTCTAAAAGGTCAAATCGTTGAATTTTACCCCTTAATAGCCAAATTTCTGGGCCAAAATGAATTACCCAGATTTTCCCAAATCTCAGTACCCTGTATATACAATTTCGAGTCTGTAGACTAAAAATTGACCGAGTTATTTCGTACACAGACGGACACACAAACAGACACACAGAAAGATACACAGACACGTTCACTTTTATAGATATACTAGCATGGGTGCCCGGCGTTGCCCGGGTATTTGTAGGTTGAGCAAAAAAAAAAAGGAAAAAAAAAGAAAAAAAAAGCGGTCAATTTTTTTAAATTTTGACCCCTATTATGACCCCTTAAAATTTATTGTTTTGGGCTCAAATCAAGTTATTAAGTTAGATCCATGTCCAAGGAACCTATATCTAAAATTTCAAGTGTTTAGACACAAAATTGTCGGAGGAATTTGATAGAGTTCTTAAAGGTCAAATCGTTGAACTTTGACCCCTTAACAGCCAAATTTCTGGCTTAAAACCGATCACCTAGATTTTCCCAAATCTCAGTACCTTGTATATCAAATTTCGAGTCTGTAGACTAAAAATTGACAGAGTTATTGCATAGAGAAATGTACACACACAGACACACGCGTGTACACACACACACACACACACACACACACACACACACACACACACACAGCCACTTTCACTTTTATAGATAGATAGATAGATAGATAGATATGTTTATAAAAGTGAACGTGTCTGTGTGTCTGTCTGTGTACATTTCCCTATGCAATAACTCTCTCAATTTTAAGTCTACAGACTCGAAATTTGATATACAGTGTACTGAAATTTGGGAAAATCTTTGTAATCCGTTTTTCGCCAGAAATTTGGCTGTACAAATTCTTTAAATGAAATAATCCCATATTAGAATTCAAATCATTCATTGAAATATACATTTACCTATGCTTATTCAATTTACTTTTCCATCATTTGTTAAATATTATTATATGAAGAATCTTTGCAAGACAGACTCTATTGAGAACTAAACACCTTGCATTGAGAAACGCACACTTCATATATATATACATTATGTAAAGTTATCGAATATGGCCCAACTGGCGGCCATTTTGAATAACTTGCTATATATATTCTTCTGCACATGAGACTTATTTTAGAGAAACAAAATTAAATCAAGAAAAACTTTGTAGACATGTGATTATCCAATATGACATCTGTTACCAGTTTTTAATTTAATTATTTTTCTGTGTTCCTACTTTTAAATTAAAGTTTTTTCCAAGATTATATTAAAATTATGTTATGCCAAAAGTTACATGTTCATTCAAGGAAGGAAAATATTAGAATCCTACATATATAGGAACTCACGCGGGTTTACTGATTATAGAAAGATGTGCAGAAGTTGCCAATTATGGGAACCCATGCGGAGTTCTATTTGTAAGGGTGTGAGTCGATGTTCACCAATCCATAATCGTGATCTACCAATTTTTAGGACCGAGGTTGCAGGTGCTGCAAATTCTTAGTCGAATGTAGAAGGGCATCCACAGGACTGTTACAGGTACATTTAACAAGATCGCAATTAATAGAAGGTTCTCACCAAAGCACATAATCAAAGTTCCATACCACTTACGGACTTTATATACACCGGACATACCAACAACTTGGTTGCAAAATAATTATACAACGAGGCGAGGAATGATGGATGAATAAACAGTTAGACATTTCTCTACTTAAACGTACCCGTCTATTTGTTTTTTGTTTTTTTTCTTTACTCTTGTGATTCCGGTCTTTTCCACATTGCTTTTGGCTTTTAAAACATCCATATATTCCTTTATCAGCAATGCTTCAAGCAAACTACCATTTACAAGGCCGATAGCCATTAGTCGCATGCTCTCGTGTAATGAATGAATGCGTGAATGTAGGATTAACATAAAATTCTTAAAGATAAACTAAAATGATCGAAAAATGGGCTGAAGTGACTTAAATAAATAAAAATAAAAAAAATAAAATTAGAATGATTTTAATGAACTTAAGGTTGAATTGAATGACCTTAAGAATGACTTGAATGCTTAAAAAATAACTGGAATCCTTCAAAAACAACTTGAATGATCTGGAGAATAACTTGAATGGCTTGGAGACTGACTGGTTGTAAAGTGGGTGATCATTTTACATTAAATTAATACAGAAAAGTGATCCCCCACCTTATATCACAAAGTTGCAAATATAAGTACAGCATGTAGTAAGAACAGATACTACACTTTGAGATATTAAATCCTTTATTAAAGTTAAAAGTACAGTGAAAATCAACAATGAACAAAAAACTTGAGCACATGGCCAACTCAAAAGGGGGGATTGTGGGGGTCGTTGGTCATCCTTGTCACTAATTAAACAAAATCAAAAGTTTCTCCCAGCTAGTACCTTCTTTCACCATAATACCGCATTTACCCTTTCGTACTAGGGGACGTCCTACTTAACTCCCAATTTTTAAAACATTTTTTATTGACGTGTAAAAACAAAAAAGATGACAATAAAAATGCTACAATAATTCATTTGTGTCGAGGGTGGGAGAAGAAAAAACAAAAGGTAATTAGTAGGACCCTCCCAACCTCGTCTAGTTGATAGACTACCCGTTCCACCAGGTTTGTAAAAGGAACCTCGCTTCTGCGGGTCAGTCTCTAAGTGGGGATGCCCTCTAGATGGGGGTGAATGGAGAAAAGAAAATTTTGTGGGTGAGGAATGAGGGTTAGTTTGTATTTCTTTCTCTCCAAGATGGATGATATTTAGAGGAAGGGGTGAAAACAAAAGTTCAAATAGGAGGGGGTGGGGATCTTGGAGGCTTCCTAACTGGGGAGAGATGGAACACACACTCAGCTAGCTGAGAGGCTACTTGTTTAATTTTACTTTACGGAACTGCACGTTCCACACCTAGGTGGGGAACACGTATTCAAATTTGGCTCCTCTTTGTACACACAGACTTGCTACATGTATTCATCTTCTGTCAAATGCCGTGCGATGCCGCCTTCTTCTATCACATCTGATCTTCACCCGTAGTTGGTGTTTAAAGAAAGCGATCAGATCCTGATCAGAAAAAGACCCCCCCCCCGGCAACCTTGAAAATGCGACATCCAAATCACCATTCTCGCCACGGCCAGGATCGTAACGTAGACCATTTGTCTTTCCCGGTCCCATGGCAGCCTCACGTTATCCACGACATTAGATACGGTAATTGGGCGAGGATGCTCAGGTTCAATGTGAGCTGTCACCTTGCTGACATATGACCAGTACTGGCAGAGTTTGCGGCAATCGAAGAAAGCGTGATCAGTCGTTTCTACGGCCGTTGTCCCATAACGGGGACAATCAGGCGACTCCAAAAAGCCGGAACTGCATTGTATGTTGTTGAGTGGAAGTGCATTTCAGGCCAATTGCCAGGTCAAAGAGAACTCCGAATTGTTCAGATGACTCGAACCTGGCGCCCAGCTCCACGTGGAGCGGATCTCACTCTGTTGCCAACCAAAACACACGCATAGCGGGTCGTCAGCGGCCCCCTTCACTAGATCCCTGTGGAGTTTCCTACGGGTAGCAGTCACAAGGTCGGTGGAACTTGGTAGTTGTTTTAGTGCGGCTCGGCACTCTTTCATGTAGGCAGATTCTCCCGCTGCCTGCGACGGCTCTTGATAGAAGGGTCGAGAACAAGGTCGGGGAAGGCGGCAGTAACCACGGGGTGCCACGGTTGGTCATCTTGCATATAGTGGCTCAGGAAGGCCAGCCTTTCAGTGTCTCGATGACACTTCAATCCGGCATACCCAAGCCTCCCTTACACGGACACTGAATACAGACCTGTCTGCTCACCCAGTGTCTTCCTCTGTCCCAAAGAAGCGAGGATAAGAGTTCGACAAGAGCTGTTAGGTGTTGTGCAGACAGGGGAAGTACGGCCAGTCGGTAAAGGATGAGAGGAAAGACCTAAGTGGTGCACGCCTCAGCTCTACCTTTAAGGAAAGTTTCCTAGGAAGCCACGAATTGACTGCAGCCTCTACCTTTGATCGTACCTCCAACAAATTTTTGTCAAGCTGGAGACTCGGTCCAAACCAGATGCCGAGAATCCGAACCGGGCCATCCGTCCAGCTGAAGGGTGCCGGGAGGTTGGCGTTGCCCCTCCAGGTGCCCAACCGCAGTCCTACCGAGTTGCTGTAATTTATCTTGGTCCCTGTAATTCTTTCGTACCGAGTGAGCACCTCTGACATGATCTTGATGTCTCTGAAGCTCGACACAAAGAACGTGACATCATCGGCAAACACGGATGCCTTGACGGCTGAGCCACCGGGTATTGCAATTCTGTGCAGGGATGAATTTTCCTCCCCATGTCTCAGCTAGAAGAGCAGGGCTCCAATGCCAGGACATAGAGCAGGGGCGACAGTGGACAACCTTGACGAACCGACCGAGAGATAAAAAAGGGTTTCGAGCGCTTTCTATTGACTTGCACGATGGATGTGGGCTGTCGATACATTACGGAGATCCACTTGCAGAAGTCCGGTTTAAAACCGGTGGCCTCTAAGACAGATGCCAAGAAATGATAGTCGACCCTATCGAAAGCTTTGGACTGATCTAAGTTGATCAGCGCGGCTTCTGTGTCGTCATCTATCCCTCCTTCTAGGATCGTGCGTATCAGGTGCAAGTTGTTCTGAATCGATCTCCCCTTCACAGCGTAGTTCTGTTCCAGTTCAACCAACTCGCCGATAACACCTGCAGCCGATTTGACAGGACCTTGGCCAAAACCTTCAACTCTGTGTTTAGCAGAGTCATGGGCCTGTAATCGTCTAACTCTTCCCCACCATGCCCGTCACCTTTCCTCAGCAATGTGATCACTCCCTTGGTGACTTGCCCCGGGATGGATCCCTGAGCAAACCAATGGTTGAACACATCTGTCAGAAGAGGCAGAAACATGGGCAACAGCCTCAAATACAGTTCGTATGGCAGATCATCGAGTCCCGGTGATCTGTCACAGCTGACCTGCTTCAGCGCAGTAAAAACCTCCCACTCTATCACCTGGCCCTCGCAACTAGCCACTCTAGCCACCTCGGTGATAAACTCAAGGACCGGAAGATTGGGCTGCTACGTAAAACACTCCTCGAAATGTTCTCGAAACCCCTTGCAGATCTCCCGAGTCGATTCCAGGGTGCATCCATCTGGATGTCTTACCTTTGCAATGTACTTGTCCGAGCCACACCTAGAAATTTCACGACGCACATCAGTGTCGGAGTTGACTGCTTCATTGCCTATCTTTCTAAGCCTAGCTCTGACTACTTGACCTTCATAGCACTCGCTATTCTCATGCAGAAGGTCCTGCTTAGCTAGTTCCTGACTAACCCTATCCCCCTCCCCCGTAGCCCGGGCTAGTTTCTACTCTAGCTTCTTCTTTGTCTTGACCTTATCTAGTGCGAGGTGCTGGGCATACTTGACGGAGAAGGTTCTAATTTTGACTTTTAGACCTACTCACCACTTACTCCCAGTAACCGCCCCCACTAGTGCTTTTTGAATTAATTCTATTAGTTTCTCTTGGAAGTCTTGTATCTCCAGAAGGGAGGTGTTTAACTTCCAGTGAGCCACTAACTTAGGCCTATTTCCTAGCTTCAGTCGGGCCATAACTAGTTTATTGTGCATCTGGCTTAGCCAAGTGAATGTGGGACAAGATAAGAAATCTACTTCGCCTCTCCTAACAAACATCCTGTCCAAGTAAGTGTTTGGATAGGAGGAAACGCTATTGGTACACGTCCACATCTCCCGCCCCAGATGCTCGACCCGAAACCTGTTGACCAGACCGCATCTAGCCATCAGATCAGCCAGGCTGGACTCGCACCTCTCCGATCCTCTAGAATCGTCTCCTACCTTATCTATCTCGGGGTCTAAGATGGCGTTCCAATCCCTCATTAGCACTACTCGCTTCAGACAATCTACAAACGCGTCAAGCTGACTGAAGAATGAAACCCTCTCATGAATGCTGCTGGGTGCATGAACCGCGATCACCCGAAATACAGAACATTTTACAGCAACATCGGCCACAATCAGCCTGGCCACCACATCCCTATGAACAACGTCGACCGTCGCTGACAGGGTACCTTTAACCAGCATGGAAACTCCCTTCCCCCGTGAGCTGCCATATGCTGAGAAAACCTCAAAATCTCGGGCCAGCACCTGACAGTCCACAGAGGAAACGAAATGCATCTCCGGAATTGCTGCCACATCCACTCCCAGGGACAAGAGGTCATGCCGGAGGCAAACTGCTTGATGATCTCAAGCCCCTTGCATTCAAACTAACCAAATTCAAAGCCATGGTACTTACCTTAGGGTATGTCACACTCAGCTCCGAAGTCAGCCGGGGAGAGGACGCCAATGTTATGCGCCATGCTCAAGGTGGTTAGGTTTTTCATATCCTGACCTTCTCTCGCAATGCCGCCAACGTCCAAAGGATAAATTAATTTCATGGCTCTGTAGAGTGACGGATGGACGAACACTGGGACCCTTCCCTTGCATTGTTTTGACAGTTCGTCAAGAGAAGGGTTATTTTTCTTTACCAGTTTGATTCATGGAAACGCCCCTTCAGCGGCCTGCAGCTTTGTCCACAAGTTTGTCTTGCAGGCCTCTGGAGTTCTGACAAAAATTCTTAGGAGCGGGGCGTCCGGGAAATCTGAGGGGATATTTACATTTTTTCTCTCTATCTGTTTGTAATCGAGCAGAGGTTTTAAGTTTTTCCTCCACCGATGGGAAATGTCTGTTGCCACAGATAGAGGGTCTGCATAACATAGTTTCTTGCGGCAAGGGCTTTTAATTTGGTTGGTCTGCAAGAGGCAGAGGAGTCTCTCCCTTACCGTTCATTCTTTTCCTTTTCTTTTGGGGTGGTGGCTCAGTTTGCATTGGTATGGGACGGGTGTTTGTGTGGTGCCTGGTGTTGGTGCTGGTGTAGTGTCTTGTGTTGGTGTGATGTTTGGTGTTGGTACAGTGTCTGGTGTTGGTGCGGTGTCTGGTGTTGATGTGGTGTCTGGTGTTGGTGCCATATTTGTTGTTAGTGCGGTGTCTGGTGTTGGTGTGGTGTCTGGGGTGGAAGTGGATTTTGTTGTTAAGGGTGGTGTATGTTCACAGGGAATGGGGGCCACCTTTTCTTTCCCTTTTCTTCTTTTGTTTTTCTTTTTTATTCTTTCGAATGAACCGGAGAGAGGTGAGGTTGAGTTCTTCTCCCTCTCACTTGTTGATTCATCCTCAGAGGAGCAGTCTTTTCTCCACTTGATCCTCCGTCTTGATTTGTGTGGGGACCGTTGGTTGTGTCTGCTCCTCTAGTTGCTGCTGCGGTTGTTTTTGTTGCTGCTACTCTCGCTGGTGTCGTCGTTGCTGCTGCTGTTTCTGCTGCACTTGCTGCTCTTGCTGCTGCGATAGTTGTTGTTGCTGCAACTGTTTCCGTGGCATTGGCTGCGGTGGCTGTTGTTGTTGCTGCAATTGTTTCCGTGGCATTGGCTGCGGTGGCTGTTGTTGTTGCTGCATTTACAGAGGCTGCTGCCTCGATTTCTGGGCTGGTCGTGGGATGGTGGCAAAATGGGCTTCCGTTTTTGGCTTCACTACCGTGTTCCATTCCTTGGCCTTCTGGGTGGTTTGGGTTTTCCTTGGAGCTGGGGTTGGTGCCGCGGTTGCGGGGGTTGTTGCCGCCTGTTTTGGCATGGGCAGTCTCAGGTGTTGTGACCACTTTTTGGGTCGTTTGATTAGGGGTTACCCTTTGTGGGCAGCTCCTAGCTATGTGGCCTTGCTTTTGGCAGAACCAGCAGTGCGGACGATGGCCCTCC
The DNA here is from genome assembly GCF_053919585.1 of Euprymna scolopes. Lineage (NCBI taxonomy): Eukaryota > Metazoa > Mollusca > Cephalopoda > Sepiida > Sepiolidae > Euprymna > Euprymna scolopes. The sequence continues at coordinate 45,246,185 of NC_136512.1, forward strand.
ACCACTACCGTCATGCTGGCGTCCTTGTATGTCAGCAGCACTGGTATTGCCAGAACACCTTCCCTCTTCAGCCTCATTGCTATTGTGTAGCAGCCCAGGTGAGTCCCAGTTTTTGACCGTACTGGGGTCACCTGTTCCACCTCACCGTACTGGCTGAAGAGGCATCCTAGCAGTTCTGCAGGTATTTGGGTTGGCACATTAAATATCTGCACCCGAGTCCTTCTCTGTCCTGGTATTCAGGTATTAGTTTAACTCTCCCATGCTTTATTTCTTGGAGGGAGAGTCTCTCTGCATCGTCCTCGGTGGGTAGGAGGATGTCCCACACGGTGAAACTCGTCTGGTACAAGTATAATACCAGGATGTTAAGTTTGTGGAGGAGCCCCACCATGTCTTCCTTCTTCATTCCCAGGAGCGATTTTCCGGTATATCGGAAATGGCTAGGGACAGGACTCTGCCCTCAATCGTTTCCCAGGCACCCGGTATGGGTTTTATATCTGCTCCCTCTATGTATTGTCTGTACTTTGTCAGGTACAAATGTCTATACTCTTGAGGGGACAGTTGTTTTTCTACGTCTTCCCCCATGCAGACCCTCTTGGTGGTGCTGGTGTTGGTATGGGGTCTTTGGTAGGGTTTAGACCATTTTTGGTCTTTTATGGAGGTCGCCCCTGCATGTTTATTGGCGACACTTCCTGCCTCCCCAGATTTCTTAGTCTGCCCTTTTGTGGGAATGTCGAATTTTGGGGGGGCGGCTCCCTTTTCAGTTAAGCTGTTGGTAAATTTCCCCCCTCCTGAGGAGCGTCCAATGATATCATATCCGGTCCGTACGCCCCATCTGTAGTTGTTGTTTTTGCACCTCCTGTTGGGGAGTCGTCCTCTTGGGGAGCAGTAACCCTCTGGCTAGGGGTATCCATATTGGTGCCCCCCTGGCTGGGGTATCCATATTGGTGGCTCCCGGGCTGGGGGTGTCCCTTTTGGTTCCCTCTTCTTTTAAAAATCACTGAAAAGACTGACGTGGAGATGGCGTCCAAAGTGGGGAGTCGACTTTGGCGCCAACACACACTTTGATCTTGGCCAAAAGGCCAAGAAAAGCTTAAAAAGCTAAGAACAGCATCTATTAACAACAGACCTTTGATCTTAACCAAAAAGGCCAAGCACAAGAGTGTTACAGACAGACCGACTGACAGACCGACTGACAGACCGACGGACCAACGGAGTGACTTATAGAGTCGCTTTCACGTGACTAAAAACAAAAATATAGAAATAACTCTGTAAAATAACGGCACTCGACAAAGAACTCAAAGTCAATGTATCAACATGAAATAAACAATATTTAATTACGTGTGAAAAAATATTAGTTTAAATTGTTGCAACGTAAGTGTTTTTTTGGTGTGGAGTGTTCGTAATACAGGATTAGCAAAGTACGGATTTCGTAAGAATGGCACAAGGTTTAATATTACGGATTTTTATCGTCAGAGTGTCACGTGTGGTTTGGAATTAATGTGATTATTTTTCAGAGAATAACAGTCCATAATCATGAGAGTGAAAGTGTGCGTTTGTGTTCATCTCATAAGAATAATAGGTTGAAATAAAATTGTTTAAAAAGAAGATTTAAATTCTCGTTCAATATGATAACTTTTCATGATGAGAATTAAGGTTCATGTGCTTGGTATATAAATGCAAAAGACTCCCTTGTGACGGAGTAGAATCTGAATATCCAGTTCTTGGAAACACAAGAGAAAAACTGATTAAACTGATTTTTCACGGGCATACTCGGCGACGCTGTTTTTTTTTTTTTTGTTTTTTTTTTTACATAGGCATCACCACATTATCAAGGCCAAGAGGCCACTCAAGGATAAGGGTTAAAGAGTGTACATTAGAAATTGGACAATATAGTAATCATTAGTAATGAAAATTTGGTAAATTTGATAACTTATATGGAACGGCTCATCAAGAACTTATTTACGTTAGACTTAAAGACAACCATATTGTAGTCAGCCGGAAAGCAGGAAAACGGAAGAGAATTCCACAGGCGTGCAGTTCTAAGAAAGAAGCTCTGTTCATGGAATCTACGTTTAGGTTTAGGCACAGATAAAGAGTGGGGGGAATTTTTGATAGTGTTTACAGCTAGACGAGTGTTTCTTGTGAAAGTTTGGCGAGGGGGGACCATAGATTGAAGCTCAGTCGAACACTTTCCATGAAAATAAGGATACATCAGAGACAAACTCGCAACATCTCTTCTGTGAGATAGAGGTTGCAAGGAAGAGAAAAGGACATCTCCTACGAGGCTACGAAGTCTATTTTGAACTCTATCAAATTTATGTCTAAATGGACGGAGTCCAGCGTATGTGATGACCACAGCCAGCGGTGATAGTTGTTTGTAGAACTACATGCTGGACTGTTTGAATTTTGGCGGTTAAATCTTTATATAGCGATGTTCTTGAATGTTCCAGCCAGTTAACTCTATCTCTTTGTTTTATGTGTGCGGTGGTCGCCTCACAACGTTGTGTGTTTGCACATTCTCCATATGCGTGGGCATTGAAAAAGGTGATTGCTATGAAAATTTTCCTGCCGGGGATTTATTCCAGCCATATGTAGTAGTCGCTACACATATAAAAATTATGCGAAACATGTAATCTAAAATAAAAAGTAGAAATATTTTTTGCAATTATAATTAATAATGTGAAAATATTAAATAAACGTTGCTTAATTCCATGATAATATCAGTAGTTTGAGAAATTAATTTTCCTTCGGGTTATATCGAATTCATTAATATGGAATTTAGGGCTTTTTTTGTAATGTTCCTGAAAAAGTTAATTTTTCATTTTTTTTTTTTGTTACAATTTACAATGATTTATTTTCATTAAAAAAAATGCAAAAGTAAATTCATTTTTTACAATAACTTTTGTTCAGGGTTTTTTTTGTTTAAACAAAGTAATACATTTCTACTAAGATTCAAATTAAATTAAAATAATTGATTCATTAACGTCCGTGATCATTACTTGATAAATACTGAAAATTTCATTAAAACTGGTTAATTTTCTGATTTTTGGTGAATTTTTAAGTAAAGAGAATGCCAATGCTTAAAATGTTTACACATTTTAAGCATTGGTGTTAATGTAGACATTGGTTACCTCCCTTGCTTCAGTTACATGGTTACCTCCCTTGCTTGTGGTGATATAAATAGGAGTCGGCCATCTTGGTTTAGGCAGTTCGTTCGTACAGTTTAGACAGACTACAAGTGTCTCAACAAATGGTAGCAGAGATATCCCTCTGTGTGCGACAAAACGAAAAAAAAAAAAAAAAAAAAAAAAAAAAATTTTTTTTTTTGTACAGCTTGTCTGTAGCACTAGACAGATCGGATATCGGATATGGCAACTTCGAACAAACAACCTCCATTGTTGGAGGGGGAGGATGTTTACGAGAACTGGAAACAAGACGTTGAAATGTGGTCGTTGTTCACGGATCTTTCTGAGGAAAAAAAAGGGCCAGCAGTGTTTTTGACGCTACCACCGAATATTAGAGAATGTGTCCGTGAATTGCCAACAAGTGACATCGGCGGACGAGATGGCTTGAAGATCTTAATAAAGAAACTGGATGACATATATTTAAAGGATGAACACACGCGCGCTTACATGACTTTTAAGGAATTTTACACTTATAAAAGATCGTCAGGTACCAGTATAAATGACTTTCTTGTTCGTTATGAGTTTTTGTACCAAAGATTAAAAAAATTCAACATTATTCTACCGGAAGGAGTGCAAGCTTTTCTTGTTTTGAATGCGGTTAACATATCGGAAGAGAACGAAAAATTAGCGCGGACGTGTTCTGTTTTGACGTATCAAAACATGAAGGAATCGATAAAGAAAGTATTTGGTGACATTTATCGTGATGAAAATGTACCGGCAGTGAAATCAGAGCCCGAAATCGTCAACTATAATTATTCTAAACCGGGTAACAACAAAAGGCGTTTTCGTCGAGGACAATCTAATCCATGTGACCGAAGTGGAAACGTGTTGTTGTGTTACAAATGTCAGTCTCCGAACCATCTAATTAGAGAGTGTCCTAGAAATACGCCCAGGTTTACGGAAGCGACAGAACAAATACACATTACGTTGTTCATTCAAGAAAATATTTATTTGAACAGTACAAATGAAAAAATCTCAAATCTTGTAAAGGAAACATTTGGAATGGCAGTCTTGGATTCTGCTTGTACTCGCACACTGGCTGGCGAAGTGTGGCTTGATGTTTATTTAGATACTTTAAATGAAAGTGACCTGCAACTAGTGAAGTATACAAACTCAGACCGGAGTTTTTGTTTTGGTGATGGAGTGGCTGTCACAGCAATTAAAGTTGCTAAATTTCCGGTTACACTCGGAGGTATAAGAGTTTATATCGAAGCAGATATTGTGAAAAACGACTTGCCTCTTCTATTAAGTCACAAATCAATGAAGACAGCAGGAATAGTGCTAGATTTCCGGAAAGATATGTGCTGGATTTTTGATAAATGTATTGAACTAAAGACCACAACTTCAGGGCACTATTGTCTCCCCTTAACAAATAAGTTGTTGGATCATAGTGGTACTAAGAACATTGTATTACATGTTCAGAATTTTGGTCAGTGTTCTTTCACAGAAAAAAAAAAAAAAAGCAGAAAAACTTCATCGACAGTTTGCTCATGCCTCGAAGGAAAAACTTGTTTCCTTGGTTAAAAAAAGTGGCAAATTCAATGACAAGGAATTTATAAAGGCGATTGAGGAGGTTTGTGAAAACTGTCAAATTTGCCTTAGATTTAAAAAAGCTCCACTGCGACCGGTTGTGGGATTGCCTCTTGGCAATAGATTTAATCACACAGTTTGCATGGATTTGAAAGAGTTCATCCACAATGAGGTGTGGATACTACATCTCATTGATGCCGTTACCAGGTATTCAGCGGCAACATTGATCAAAACAAAGAAGAAGGAGGAGATCATCAAAAACATCTTTATGATGTGGATTACCTATTTCGGATCTCCTGTTCGTTTTCTGAGTGATAATGGGGGTGAATTCAACAACGAACACTATAGACAGATGAATGAAAAACTCAACATAGAGACCTGTACTACTGCCGCAGAAAGTCCATTCAGCAACGGTACTGTAGAACGTCATAATTTGATAGTTGCTGAGGCAATGAAAAAAACAATTGACGATGAGAAGTGTGAACCTGAAATTGCCTTGGCATGGGCTATTTGTGCAAAAAATGCCCTCCTCAATTACTCTGGACACAGTCCAAATGAACTTGTATTCGGTTTCAATGTAAATACACCCTCAATTCTGACAGACCAGTTACCTGCTATGGAGTCCTCTACTACAAGTGACATGGTGAGAAAAAATTTAAATGCTCTCCATAGTGCAAGGAGAAACTTTTTGGAAGCTGAGTCCAGTGAGAGAATTAGGAGAGCTCTCAGGTCTAATGTCAGAACTTATGCTGATGAAGATTATGCTACCGGAGACCAAATCTATTATCGGAGGCAGGGTTTTAAAGGATGGCGTGGTCCAGCAAAAGTGTTAGGCAGAGAAGGCCAGTTTGTCTTAATCAGACATGGCGGAGCATTTTATAGGATGCATCCGTGCCAATTGATGAAAGTGAATAAAAACAACGAAAAAAGAACAAAAAAAGCTGAAATGCTGGGAAACACTACAGAAGGGAAGAATGAATACCTTTCAGTTGAGGAGGAGGAGTTGCAGAATCAAGTGGTAGAAAGTGAAGATATAGACAGAGAAGAAGTTGTTGATAGTTCTACCAGTTTAAGAGATAAGACTGAAAAACCTGGCCGAAATAAGACCATAACTTATAAAATAAATGGAAGTGGGGAGTGGAAGAAAGGAAAGGTTATGTCAGTACAGCCTAAATCAACTGGCAAATATAGTCATTGGATCAATATAGAACCTGAGGATGAAAACGAGGATCAAGTTTGTATCAACTGGAATCATATTGATCATTGGAGAGAAGTGCCCCAATATACTGAACAGGAAAATGTAGTCCTGCTCACCGCTGAACAAGAGCAGTCGAAAGCTGTAATGGATGCCAAGCATAAAGAAATAAAAAACATGAACACCTATGAAGTATTTGAATGTGTGCCATACACAGGTCAAAAAACAATATCCACAAGATGGGTGATTACTGAAAAATTCAAGGATAATCAGAAAACAATGAAAGCTCGCCTTGTAGCACGAGGCTATGAAGAAAATAGTAATCTGAAAACGGACTCCCCAACATGTAGCCGTGAAGCTATGCGAATGGTCATGCTAACCGCATCAATAAAGAATTGGATGCTGCAGACCATAGATTTTACCTCAGCCTTTTTGCAAGGTGGTATTTTAGAGAGAGATGTGTACCTGAGGCCACCATCTGATGTTTGTCCTAAATCTCAAGTGTGGAAATTAAAAAGATGCATCTATGGATTGAATGATGCTCCACGGGCATGGTACAAGAGAGTTACTCAGGCTTTGATTGAATTAAAAGGAGTAGCAAGTGCTTATGATAATACATTGTTTTTGTGGCATGATATTAAAGGAAATTTGACTGGAATTCTTGCTATGCACGTGGATGATTTTGTTTTCTGTGGAAACACAGAGTTTGAAAGGGATGTGATTGCAACATTGAAAGAAAAATTTAAGGTGGGATCTCATGAAAGTGGAACATTCAAATATGTTGGACTGAATGTTAATCAACAGGAAAATGGGATCACTGTAGAACAAGATCTATATGTATCTTCCATATCTCCAATAGAAATAAGCAAAGGGAGGATACTGAGGAAAAATGATGAACTGAATGAAGAAGAAAAGCATGAGTTGAAGAGACTTGCAGGTCAGATGATGTGGGTTTCAACTCAAACACGCCCTGATATAGCTTTTGATGTGTGTAAAATGAGCAACACTGGAAAGCATCCCAAAGTAAAAGCCTTATTTGAGGCGAATAAAGCCTTATCAAAATTGAAATCCAAGAAGGGTTCTATAACATTTCCAAAATTGGGAAAGCCCTCAGATTTACACATTTTGTGTTATACTGATGCCTCTTATGCCAGTCTGGAAGATGGATCTTCACAGGGTGGTTTTGTTGTCTTTATTGGAGGAAGTACTGACAAAATGGCCCCCATGTGTTGGGCGTCAAAGAAATTGGACAGAGTGACAAAAAGCCCATTGGCCTCAGAGACTCTTGCTCTAAATGAGGGAGCTGATGCTGGTGTTTTGACTGCGGTTATGATACAAGAGGTATTTCAGTTATCTAAATTGCCAGACGTTCTCTGCAAGACAGATAATGCATCACTTGTGGAGACATTGAATTCCAACAATCTGGTAAGCGATCGACAATTGAGAATAGATGTAGCAAGGCTGAAGGAAATGAAGAGTAGAGGAGAGATACAGATAGAATGGATCAAGGGTTGTGATCAGGTCTCTGATTGTTTGACCAAGGCAGGAGCTTCGTCTGAGCTTCTAAGGGACTTGTTAAATCAGAAATAAATTATTCACTTGAGGACAGCAGCAATGTTAATGTAGACATTGGTTACCTCCCTTGCTTCAGTTACATGGTTACCTCCCTTGCTTGTGGTGATATAAATAGGAGTCGGCCATCTTGGTTTAGGCAGTTCGTTCGTACAGTTTAGACAGACTACAAGTGTCTCAACAATTGGCATTCATTTTGCACATATAATATATAAAAGCATGTGTTTATCTCTCGTCTTATCCATTTATTACCGCGACTATCCTGACCGATTGATACAATGATATAACATCGAGTTAAATCAAGATTATTAAGGACATTTTATCCCCCCAAAATGAAAGGAATTGCAAGTTGGTACGGGCAATTAATGGCTACTTCGGTAGGGGTTTTAACGCCGGTTAATCATAATAATTTTTTTAATTTTCGAGTACTTTTTTTATTGTATTTGAAAGATAATAGTTAAATAGTTTAAAGAAAAAAAGTGTGTGAAATAAAAAAAAATACATGGAATAATTTTATCTCAAATCTGAAAAACTCTAGATTTCACGTAAAAATTCATTATGACAAAAATCGTGTTTACATTTTTCTGGCAAGAAAAATATAAGTCTTCTGGAATTATTTCCAAGTTAAGTATTAAGTTAAAGTTTTAAGATAATGAATTAATACAATAAATGTACTTAACTTTTGATAAAAAAAAGTAATAATTATCCAAAAATGTATCACTGGTAGGAACGAGACTTGTTCATCGTATAAAAAAACTCTGGCGGCAAAATTCAAATATGTATGGAAGGACAAATTAGACATAATTTATGTCTTTCTTTAACATTATTCCGGCATACCGAGCGACTTTTTCTTTCTTTCTTTTTTTTTTTTTTGAGTCGCAGACCCTCCTTCCTTCATTTAAAAAGGCATAAAAGTTAATTAAATTCATTAATTATACTACTGACAATATTTTCTTTGAAAAAAAAGTTAGCACCATTATTTATTAATATTAATACAGAATTACAATTGGTTAAGAAAACAATTTATAATCATTGAAAATATTACACACTAAAAAATTACAGACTTACGTTAAAATTTACATAATGTTTACGTGAAATTTAAAGTTGATAAACACAAACAGGCGGGTAGTTGAAAAGAGGAGGAGGGTGAGCAAAACAAACTGGTTTTCTTTTCAACTCTGCGCATCCGTACTTATCGACATAGAACGTTCGTATAATTTTTTGCCATTTTTTAATTAAATTATTTTTCTATGTTCCTGTTAATTTTTTTTACTTTATTTTCCAAAATCATATAAACATTATTTTACGTTGATAATTATACGGTCTTGCTGTTGCATGAGGAACTAATCTCAGGTTACAACGCTAGAGTAATGTCCCTTGGCGGTGACGGACCTGTATTGGAGATCATGGTGCGAGAATAAATAAGATGCCTGTAAACCACGTGTACGCGTTGTGTTGTTTTCATTAATGGGAATCTGCATGTAAATATAATGAAACACTTGCGTGCAATGGAAATATTAGAATCTTACATGAAAAGATTATGTTAAAAATGTAAGCGTAAAAAAAAGTAGACATAATTTTTGCAATTATAATTTTTTTTGTGTGAAAATATTAAATAAACAATGCTTAAATCAATGATAATATTGGTAGTTCGAGAAATTAATTTTTCTTCGAGTTATATCGAATTCATTAATACGGATTCAGGGGCTTTTTTCGTAATGTTCATGTAAAAATTATTTTATTTTTATTTTATTGCCACAAATTACGATGCTTTATTTACATAAAAAAAGCAAAAATAAATTCTTGCGTTTTTTATTTACTAATGAAAACAATAAATTTAGTAAAGGTATTTTTTGTTTAAACAAAATAATACATTTTCACAAAGATTTAAATAAAAATAATTCATTATATTCCGAGATCAGTATTTGATAATTTCTGAAAATTTTATTAAAATTGGTTAATTTCCTGATTTTTAGTGATTTTTTTAAGTAAAGGGAGGAGTCAAAATGTTTATGCATTTTGAGCGTCGGCATTCATTTTGCCCTTACCTAGCAATAACAAATTAGCGGTGACATTTGTTTTTCTCCACGAGGATTAAAAACAAACAAACAAACAAAAAAACGAACACGTTAAACAAAAAAGATATAAGATTTAGCATGGCAGCTACATCTCAAATACCTCCACCAACAATAGATTGGTTCAGCGCAAACCTTACCAAATCAATGGACAGAGTTGTTTGACAAGTCAAACTTTATTTTGAAGGTCCCATGCATGATCCTGACGACGTCTTCAAGCTCAGATATCTTTTATTATAGACCAGTGTTGAGAAAGCGGAAATACGTGACACATTTGTTTTTCGGCACGTAGGAGAAAGCACTGTTGAAACATACATTGAACACTTCAGACAATATGTCAACCCAAGGTCGAATTTTCATGTGGCAAGACACAGATTGTTCCAATACAAACAAAATTCAGATGAATCGGCACATTCGTTCATGAAACGGTTTGTGACGAACATACGTGGAAGCGCTCAAGAATGGTGTGTCAATTGTGTAATAATAAAGAGTTACTTGCTCTTGGTTAATATCAGGGGGAGTCTAAATAAAGTATTTGATGTGAACGGACGCGTTTCTGGTTCTTTCCTTCCTCCTCTTAAATGTAGTAGCAGCGGTCACCACGTGGTAGCATAGAAATTACAGGGACCCGACGAAACATGGTGTCAGATTGGGATAAATTTTTTTCTTTGGGTAAGGAAACCTTATAATGAGAAAAAAAAAAAAGGATTAACGTCAACTATTTCAAAAAGAAATATGTTTAGACTTCAGCCCCCAGAGCGTTTTGACTTTACGCAACCGAACCAGTGGAGGACATGGCGAGAGCGATTTCAACGTTTTCGGAGTGCGACAAAATTATATGAAGAATCGCCCAATACACAAATTAGCACGCTTGTGTATTGTATGGGACCGGACGCTGAACAGATATATAAGTCGTTTCTCTTTCAAGAAAAAGGAAGATGAAAAGAGTTTCGACGTGATACTGAACAAATTTGAAGGCCACTTCATGCCGAAAAAAAATATTATGCACGAGCGCAAAATTTCACCTCAGAACACAAAGGGAAGGCGAATCGATAGAACAATTTATTCGGGGACTTCACGAACTATCGAAAAACTGTGATTTTCCACACAAAAATGACCAAATAAGAGACAGGCTGGTCATCGGGTTAAGAAGTGGAGAGCTATCCGAAAAACTACAACTTAGAGACGACCTAAGCTTGGAAAAGGCTATAGAAATAGCACGCAGCTACGAACAAGTGAGACAGCAAATGGCTGAAATGAAGGAAAAATCGGTTGACGCAGTAAAACAAAACGAATGGAAACAAAATTATCCACAAAAAGAAACGCAGCAACAGAGATGTGGAAAATGTAACAAAAAACACAAACGGCAAGATTATTGTCCAGCGAACGGAAAACGATGTCGAAACTGTGACAAAATAAATCACTTCGCGATATGTTGTATGGTGAGCTACGATGTTCACTCTTTCGCTGCCGGAAATTCAAGTGCCCCGAGACGTTTTCTGCGCAAGCGGCTAGAGGCGCCCTTTTTCTTTTTACTGAATTGCTCTGGAGGTTCAATGTTTTGATTTTGTTTTGACCAATCAGAGAGTTTTCCGGGCTGTCGGAAATTATGTGTCTGGGAGCCGGTGAAAATCTTTAAAAACCTCTGTATTTTCCAAAAAAAAGGCAGTTAACAAAAATTCAGAGATAGTGTTGAAAGATATATATATCACTACTGTCTGCAGCTCAAAACTAACGCGACAACACTGTGAACGTAGCAGGCGAGTCGGCTGATAAAACAATGTGGGCGAACACACAGACACAGTAACTAACTTTTGTATTCCCCCTTTTATTATCGCATGCTCATTTTTAATTAATTTTATGTAAATAATTATTTTAAAACTTCCTTAATCTCAACTAATTCCCCCCTTTTGTTCACTCGTAAATGAACTATTATTTTCATTGAAATATTTCCTAAAAAGTAATAAATCTTTTTTTATAAATTGAGAGTTAACTGTATTTGTTTTGTTGATATATTTTCTACGAAAGAACATCGTAAATTCGACTCTCTGTCTTGCTCTCTTTACTTCTTTTCCCCACAATAATAGTAAAATTAATTAATAAATAATAAATAATAAACAAATGTAAGAAACATTGGAAAAGGCCAAAGTTGCAGATTCAAAGCCCATAATGTCAGACAAGTGGAAAAACATACGACAGAGGAATACTTTCTTGGGGCTATTTATAAAAGAAAAGAATTCAGAGAAAATGCAATAGACCCATGGCACGTGCGGTTAAAGGTATGTGAAAATAATTTAATTTTTAAAATCGACACCGGAGCGGACATAAATGTTATCAGTTACAAAACGTTTCATAGCTTGAGAAAAAACCCTGTTTTGAAACCAGCATATGGCATATACAAAAGCCCCGGAGGTATATTGAACTGTATAGGGAAGTTTACGGTTGATACGAGACATAAGGATAGCAGATACTCATTCGAAATACATGTTATTGATAGCAGTACAGACAACTTGCTATCGAGAGAAACAGCGTATATCGAATGAATTTGGTTAAATTTGTGTCTAATGTAAACAAAGGGGAGGTAACTGGAGTCATGAAAACAGACCCAGTGGAAATAGCGTTAAAAGACGGTGTGAAACCGTATTGTACCCCGACGGCTAGACGGATAGCATTTCCCATTATGCCAAAAGTAAAGAAGGAACTTCGACGTTTAGAGGACGATGGTGTGATCGAGAAAGTCACACAACCAACGGATTGGTGCAGTCCAATCGTTCCGGTGAGAAAACAAAACGGAGAAGTACGCCGGTTGTGTGTCGATCTAAAAAAATTAAATTCAGCAGTAAAACGCAAATATTATATGCTGCCGAATCTAGAGGATATATCACCCAAATTGAACGGCTCAGTGATATTTTCGAAACTGGACGCAGCCAGTGGGTTTCACCAAATTCCATTGGCAAAAGAGAGTCGGTTGCTTACGACTTTCATAACCCCATTCGGGAGATATTGTTTTAAAAGTTTGCCCTTTGGAATATCAGCACCGGAAATTTTTGAACGGAAAATGTCCAAGCTTCTAGAAAATGTGGAAGGTGTTCACGTCATAATAGATGACATATTAATTCATGGAAAAACGATGGAGGAACACGATAGAAGGCTTACAGTAGCACTAAAAATAATAGAGCAAGCAGGAATAAAATTAAACAAAGAGAAGTGCGAATTCAGGAAAAGTATTATAAAATACTTCGGACACAGCATATCAACTAAGGGGATACAACCCACTGAAGAAGCGATAAAAAAAGTTGTCTGCCCCTACATCAGTCACAGAGCTCAGAAGATTTTTGGGAATGAATCAGTATCTAGGGAAATTCGTGCCTAACTTAGCAGCGGCATTACAACCAATGCTGGAATTATTGGAAAAAGATACGGTTTGGGCTTGGAATGAACCTCAAGAAAAGTCATTCCAAAGCGTTAAAGACACAGGCACCGATATTGACTTATTATGATCCAAAAAAGCCCATCACGATTAGTGCAGATGCGAGCAGCTACGGACTTGGCGCTGCCATTTTCCAAGAAGAAAATAAAATATTGAGAGTCATAGCTTATGCCTCTCATACGCTGACACAAACAAAACAAAACTATGCTCAAATTGAAAAAGAATGTTTAGCGAGCGTATGGGCCTGTGAGAAATTTGACAGATACATCGCGGGACTAGATCAGTTTTGTCTTCTAACGGATCATAAACCTTTGGTACCGTTGATAAATACTCAGGATCTGAATAACACTCCTTTGAGATGTTAAAGACTGTTGATGAGACTTAGTAGATACAATCTTATAGCAGAGTATGTTCCTGGGAAACTTTTGCTGGAATCAGATGCACTGTCTAGAAGTCCAACCGAAAAAGCAGAAAGTACCATGGAGAAAGATGTAGAAATATATATAGACACTATCATAAAGACCAGATCAGCTACTGATAGAAAATTAAAAGAAATTAGGAATGCTACATCTAAGGATTCAAAACTACAGGAGATTATCCATTTAACATCAAATGGTTGGCCGAGCAAGGAGGATAGATTAAACAAGGGAGTTAAACCTTACTTTAACTTTAGGAATGATCCATCAGTTCATCAGAAAATTTTATTTTATTAAGATCAAATAGTGGTTCCACAAAATCTCAGAGCAGAAATATTACAAGCAATACATACAGGACATCTGGGGTTAAACAAATGCCAAAAACGAGCCAAAATGTCAGTATGGTGGCCGAGAATATCACAAGAAATAGAAGATCTCATTAGACCATGTGATTTTTGCAATAGTCATCGTGCTGCAAATCCCAATGAAACGTTGAAACCAACTACTTTGCCAGATAGACCGTGGCAGAAATTGGGGACAGACATCCTAAAATTGGAGGGAGAATATTACTTAGTCGTAACAGACTATTCCTCCCGTTACTTGGAAATCGCGAGATTAAATCCACTAACCAACAAAACGATGATTGGGAAATTACAAGAAATATTTGCTCAATGGGGAATACCTCAGGAGATCGTAAGTGATAATGGAGGACAGTTCAGAAGCACATATTTCAAAGAATTTGCAAAACAATATGGATTCACACACACCACAGTGAGTCCGCATTTCCCTCAGGCGAATGGAGCTGCTGAAAGCACAGTGAAAATTGCGAAAAGAATATTACGACAGCCAGACATATTTCTCGCATTAATGGCTTAAAACTGTGTGTAAATAAAGAAGAAAAAAAAAAGGAAAAAAAAAGGATCTCAACAAACGGAGATGTCTAATAATAAAGAGTTACTTGCCCTTGGTTAATATCAGGGGGAGTCTAAATAAAGTATTTGATGTGAACGGACGCGTTTCTGGTTCTTTCCTTCCTCCTCTTAAATGTAATAGCAGCGGTCACCACGTGGTAGCATAGAAATTACAGGGACCCGACGAAACATCAATGTCTTAGTCGCGCCTATTTACGATGAAAATGAGTTCGTCTGAGGGCTATAAAAAGTCGATGCCACAGTCATTCAGTGAGTGAGCCACTCACTGAATGACTTGCATTGAGTGACTGCTGGGGTTGCTCTGTATGTGTCATTTCGATGGAGTTGTTCGGGATCATGTTGAATCGTTTTGACGGAACTGTTTGGAACTGTGCCGCGTCATATCGCCAGTATTTTCTGTTTTGAGTCATGTAGATAGAAATGTTCAGTTTATGTTTATTGTCCAGCTGTACTACTGCGTGTGATAATAATTTTTTTTACATATCTCCACACGACAATGTAAATACGACAAAATGGTGGAAAACACTCTTATAGCCAATCTTCGGTGCAGAAGTCCTTGATTAAGTAAGGTAATAATCTCACAATAGCCAGAACACTCTGCATACAAGAGACAGAGGTGGTGACTTGTAAGCAAGTTGAAGCTATACTCACCCTAGCAGAAAAGAGCAGTATGCTGCGATCGATAAAAAAAACGATCAATAAAAAGCAACGATCACTAAAAAGCAACGATCACTAAAAAACAACGAGCAATAAAAAGCAATGATAAAAAAAAGTAATGCTCACTAAAAAGCAACGATCATTAGAAAACAACGATCAATAAAAACCAACAATCAATAAAAAAAAACGATCAATAAAAAACAACGATCAATAAAAAGCAAAGATCAATACAAAGCAATGATCAATAAAAAGTAACGAACAATAAAAAGTAACGAACAATAAAAAGCAACGATCAATAGAAAGCAACGATGAATAAAAAGCAACGATGAATAAAAAACAACGATTAATAAACAACAACGATGAATAAAAAACAACGATTAATAAACAACAACGATGAATAAAAAGCAACGATCACTAAAAAACAACGATGAATAAAAAACAACGATGAATAAAAAACAACGATGAATAAAAAACAACGATCACTAAAAAACAACGATGAATAAAAAACAACGATGAATAAAAAACAACGATGAATAAAAACCAACGATTAATAAACAACAACGATGAATAAAAAGCAACGATCACTAAAAAACAACGATGAATAAAAAACAACGATGAATAAAAAACAACGATGAATAAAAAACAACGATCACTAAAAAACAACGATGAATAAAAAACAACGATGAATAAAAAACAACGATGAATAAAAAACAACGATGAATAAAAAACAATGATCACTAAAAAACAACGATGAATAAAAAACAACGATGAATAAAAAACAACGATGAATAAAAAACAACGATCACTAAAAAACAACGATGAATAAAAAACAACGATGAATAAAAAACAACGATGAATAAAAACCAACGATTAATAAACAACAACGATGAATAAAAAGCAACGATCACTAAAAAACAACGATGAATAAAAAACAACGATGAATAAAAAACAACGATGAATAAAAAACAACGATCACTAAAAAACAACGATGAATAAAAAACAACGATGAATAAAAAACAACGATGAATAAAAAACAACGATGAATAAAAAACAATGATCACTAAAAAACAACGATGAATAAAAAACAACGATGAATAAAAAACAACGATGAATAAAAAACAACGATGAATAAAAAACAATGATGAATAAAAAACAATGATGAATAAAAAACAACGATGAATAAAAAACAACGATGAATAAAAAACAATGATGAATAAAAAACAACGATGAATAAAAAACAATGATGAATAAAAAACAATGATGAATAAAAACCAACGATGAATAAAAAACAACGATGAATAAAAAACAATGATGAATAAAAAACAACGATGAATAAAAAACAACGATGAATAAAAAACAACAGTGAATAAAAAACAACGATGAATAAAAAACAATGATGAATAAAAAACAATGATGAATAAAAAACAACGATGAATAAAAAACAATGATGAATAAAAAACAACGATGAATAAAAAACAACGATGAATAAAAAACAACGATGAATAAACAACAACGATGAATAAAAAACAACGATTAATAAAAAACAACGATGAATAAAAAACAACGATGAATAAAAAACAATGATGAATAAAAAACAATGATGAATAAAAAACAACGATGAATAAAAAACAACGATGAATAAACAACAACGATGAATAAAAAACAACGATGAATAAAAAACAACGATGAATAAAAAACAACGATGAATAAAAAACAATGATCACTAAAAAACAACGATGAATAAAAAACAACGATGAATAAAAAACAACGATGAATAAAAAACAATGATGAATAAAAAACAACGATGAATAAAAAACAATGATGAATAAAAAACAACGATGAATAAAAACCAACGATTAATAAAAAACAACGATGAATAAAAAGCAACGATCACTAAAAAACAACGATGAATAAAAAACAACGATGAATAAAAACCAACGATTAATAAAAAACAACGATGAATAAACAACAACGATGAATAAAAAACAACGATGAATAAAAAACAACGATGAATAAAAAACAACGATGAATAAAAAACAATGATCACTAAAAAACAACGATGAATAAAAAACAACGATTAATAAAAAACAACGATGAATAAAAAACAACGATGAATAAAAAACAACGATGAATAAAAAACAACGATGAATAAAAAACAACGATGAATAAAAAACAATGATGAATAAAAAGCAACGATGAATAAAAACCAACGATTAATAAAAAACAACGATGAATAAAAAGCAACGATCACTAAAAAACAATGATGAATAAAAAACAACGATGAATAAAAAACAACGATGAATAAAAAACAATGATCACTAAAAAACAACGATGAATAAAAAACAACGATGAATAAAAAACAACGATGAATAAAAAACAACGATGAATAAAAAACAATGATGAATAAAAAACAATGATGAATAAAAAACAACGATGAATAAAAAACAATGATGAATAAAAAACAACGATGAATAAAAAACAACGATGAATAAACAACAACGATGAATAAACAACAACGATGAATAAAAAACAACGATTAATAAAAAACAACGATGAATAAAAAACAATGATGAATAAAAAACAATGATGAATAAAAAACAACGATGAATAAAAAACAACGATGAATAAAAAACAACGATGAATAAAAAACAACGATGAATAAAAAACAACAATGAATAAAAAACAACGATGAATAAAAAACAACAATGAATAAAAAACAACGATGAATAAAAAGCAACGATCACTAAAAAACAACGATGAATAAAAAACAACGATGAATAAAAAACAACGATGAATAAAAAACAACGATCACTAAAAAACAACGATGAATAAAAAACAACGATGAATAAAAAACAACGATGAATAAAAACCAACGATTAATAAACAACAACGATGAATAAAAAGCAACGATCACTAAAAAACAACGATGAATAAAAAACAACGATGAATAAAAAACAACGATGAATAAAAAACAACGATCACTAAAAAACAACGATGAATAAAAAACAACGATGAATAAAAAACAACGATGAATAAAAAACAACGATGAATAAAAAACAATGATCACTAAAAAACAACGATGAATAAAAAACAACGATGAATAAAAAACAACGATGAATAAAAAACAACGATCACTAAAAAACAACGATGAATAAAAAACAACGATGAATAAAAAACAACGATGAATAAAAACCAACGATTAATAAACAACAACGATGAATAAAAAGCAACGATCACTAAAAAACAACGATGAATAAAAAACAACGATGAATAAAAAACAACGATGAATAAAAAACAACGATCACTAAAAAACAACGATGAATAAAAAACAACGATGAATAAAAAACAACGATGAATAAAAAACAACGATGAATAAAAAACAATGATCACTAAAAAACAACGATGAATAAAAAACAACGATGAATAAAAAACAACGATGAATAAAAAACAACGATGAATAAAAAACAATGATGAATAAAAAACAATGATGAATAAAAAACAACGATGAATAAAAAACAACGATGAATAAAAAACAATGATGAATAAAAAACAACGATGAATAAAAAACAATGATGAATAAAAAACAATGATGAATAAAAACCAACGATGAATAAAAAACAACGATGAATAAAAAACAATGATGAATAAAAAACAACGATGAATAAAAAACAACGATGAATAAAAAACAACGATGAATAAAAAACAACGATGAATAAAAAACAATGATGAATAAAAAACAATGATGAATAAAAAACAACGATGAATAAAAAACAATGATGAATAAAAAACAACGATGAATAAAAAACAACGATGAATAAAAAACAACGATGAATAAACAACAACGATGAATAAAAAACAACGATTAATAAAAAACAACGATGAATAAAAAACAACGATGAATAAAAAACAATGATGAATAAAAAACAATGATGAATAAAAAACAACGATGAATAAAAAACAACGATGAATAAACAACAACGATGAATAAAAAACAACGATGAATAAAAAACAACGATCAATAAAAAACAACGATGAATAAAAAACAATGATCACTAAAAAACAACGATGAATAAAAAACAACGATGAATAAAAAACAACGATGAATAAAAAACAACGATGAATAAAAAACAATGATGAATAAAAAACAATGATGAATAAAAAACAACGATGAATAAAAAACAATGATGAATAAAAAACAACGATGAATAAAAACCAACGATTAATAAAAAACAACAATGAATAAAAAGCAACGATCACTAAAAAAAACGATGAATAAAAAACAACGATGAATAAAAACCAACGATTAATAAAAAACAACGATGAATAAACAACAACGATGAATAAAAAACAACGATGAATAAAAAACAACGATGAATAAAAAACAATGATCACTAAAAAACAACGATGAATAAAAAACAACGATTAATAAAAAACAACGATGAATAAAAAACAACGATGAATAAAAAACAACGATGAATAAAAAACAACGATGAATAAAAAACAACGATGAATAAAAAACAATGATGAATAAAAAGCAACGATGAATAAAAACCAACGATTAATAAAAAACAACGATGAATAAAAAGCAACGATCACTAAAAAACAACGATGAATAAAAAACAACGATGAATAAAATACAACGATGAATAAAAAACAACGATGAATAAAAAACAATGATCACTAAAAAACAACGATGAATAAAAAACAACGATGAATAAAAAACAACGATGAATAAAAAACAACGATGAATAAAAAACAATGATGAATAAAAAACAATGATGAATAAAAAACAACGATGAATAAACAACAACAATGAATAAAAAACAATGATGAATAAAAAACAACGATAAATAAAAAACAACGATGAATAAAAAACAACGATGAATAAAAAACAACGATGAATAAAAAACAATGATGAATAAAAAACAACAATGAATAAAAAACAATGATGAATAAAAAACAACGATGAATAAAAAACAACGATGAATAAAAAACAACGATGAATAAAAAACAACGATGAATAAAAACAACGATCAATAAAAACAACGATGAATAAAAAACAACGATGAATAAACAACAACGATGAATAAAAAACAACGATGAATAAAAAACAACGATGACTAAAAATCAACGATCAATAAAAAACAATGATGAATAAAAAACAACGATCAATAAAAAACAACGATCAATAAAAAGCAACGATGAATAAAAAACAACGATCAATAAAAAACAACGATGAATAAAAAACAACGATGACTAAAAAACAACGATCAATAAAAAGCAACGATGAATAAAAAACAACGATGAATAAAAAACAACGATGAATAAAAAACAACGATCAATAAAAAACAACGATCAATAAAAAACAATGATGAATAAAAAACAATGATGACTAAAAAACAACGATCAATAAAAAACAATGATGAATGAAAAACAACGATGAATAAAAAACAACGATGACTAAAAAACAACGATGACTAAAAAACAACGATCAATAAAAAACAATGATGAATAAAAAACAACGATGAATAAAAAACAACGATCAATAAAAAGCAACGATGAATAAAAAACAACGATCAATAAAAAACAACCATGAATAAAAACAACGATCAATAAAAACAATGATGAATAAAAAACAACGATGAATAAACAACAACGATGAATAAAAAACAACGATCAATAAAAAGCAACGATGAATAAAAAACAACGATCAATAAAAACAACGATGAATAAAAACAACGATGAATAAAAAACAATGATCACTAAAAAACAACGATGAATAAAAAACAACGATGAATAAAAAACAACGATGAATAAAAACAACGATCAATAAAAACAACGATGAATAAACAACAACGATGAATAAAAAACAGTGATGAATAAAAAACAACGATGAATAAAAACAACGATGAATAAAAACAACGATCAATAAAAACAACGATGAATAAAAACAACGATGAATAAAAAACAACGATGAATAAACAACAACGATGAATAAAAAACAATGATGAATAAAAAACAATGATCACTAAAAAACAACGATGAATAAAAAACAACGATGAATAAAAAACAACGATGAATAAAAACAACGATCAATAAAAACAACGATCAATAAAAAACAACGATGAATAAAAAACAACGATGAATAAAAAACAACGATGAATAAAAAACAATGATGAATAAAAAACAACAATGAATAAAAAACAATGATGAATAAAAAACAACGATGAATAAAAAACAACGATGAATAAAAAACAACGATGAATAAAAAACAACGATGAATAAAAAACAATGATGAATAAAAAACAATGATGAATAAAAAACAATGATGAATAAAAAACAACGATGAATAAAAAACAACAATGAATAAAAAACAACGATGAATAAAAAACAACGATGAATAAAAAACAATGATGAATAAAAAACAACGATGAATAAAAAACAATGATGAATAAAAAACAATGATGAATAAAAAACAATGATGAATAAAAAACAATGATGAATAAAAAACAACGATGAATAAAAAACAACGATAAATAAAAAACAACGATGAATAAAAAACAACGATGAATAAAAAACAACGATGAATAAAAAACAATGATGAATAAAAAACAACAATGAATAAAAAACAATGATGAATAAAAAACAACGATGAATAAAAAACAACGATGAATAAAAAACAACGATCAATAAAAAACAACGATCAATAAAAAACAATGATGAATAAAAAACAACAATGAATAAAAAACAATGATGAATAAAAAACAACGATGAATAAAAAACAACGATGAATAAAAAACAACGATGAATAAAAAACAACGATGAATAAAAAACAATGATGAATAAAAAACAATGATGAATAAAAAACAACGATGAATAAAAAACAACGATGAATAAAAAACAACGATGAATAAAAAACAATGATCACTAAAAAACAACGATGAATAAAAAACAACGATGAATAAACAAAAACGATGAATAAAAAACAACGATCAATAAAAAACAACGATGAATAAAAACAACGATCAATAAAAACAATGATGAATAAAAAACAACGATGAATAAACAACAACGATGAATAAAAAACAATGATGAATAAAAAACAACGATGAATAAAAACAACGATGAATAAAAACAACGATCAATAAAAACAACGATGAATAAAAACAACGATGAATACAAAACAATGATGAATAAAAAACAACGATGAATAAAAAACAACGATGAATAAAAAACAACGATGAATAAAAAACAATGATGAATAAAAAACAACGATGAATAAAAAACAACGATGAATAAACAACAACGATGAATAAAAAACAATGATGAATAAAAAACAACGATGAATAAAAACAACGATCAATAAAAACAACGATGAATAAAAAACAACGATGAATAAAAAACAACGATGAATAAAAAACAACGATGAATAAAAATCAACGATGAATAAAAAACAACGATGAATAAAAAACAATGATCACTAAAAAACAACGATGAATAAAAAACAACGATGAATAAAAAACAACGATGAATAAAAAACAACGATGCATAAAAAACAACGATGAATAAAAAACAATTATCACTAAAAAACAACGATGAATAAAAAACAACGATGAATAAAAAACAACGATGAATAAAAACAACGATCAATAAAAACAACGATGAATAAAAAACAACGATGAATAAACAACAACGATGAATAAAAAACAACGATCAATAAAAAACAACGATGAATAAAAACAACGATCAATAAAAACAATGATGAATAAAAAACAACGATGAATAAACAACAACGATGAATAAAAAACAATGATGAATAAAAAACAACGATAAATAAAAAACAACGATGAATAAAAAACAACGATGAATAAAAAACAACGATGAATAAAAAACAACGATGAATAAAAACAACGATCAATAAAAACAACGATGAATAAACAACAACGATCAATAAAAAACAACGATGAATAAAAAACAACGATGACTAAAAATCAACGATCAATAAAAAACAATGATGAATAAAAAACAACGATCAATAAAAAACAACGATCAATAAAAAACAACGATCAATAAAAAGCAACGATGAATAAAAAACAACGATCAATAAAAAACAACGATGAATAAAAAACAACGATAAATAAAAAACAACGATCAATAAAAAACAACGATGAATAAAAAACAACGATGAATAAAAAACAACGATCAATAAAAAACAACGATCAATAAAAAACAATGATGAATAAAAAACAATGATGACTAAAAAACAACGATCAATAAAAAACAATGATGAATGAAAAACAACGATGAATAAAAAACAACGATGACTAAAAAACAACGATGACTAAAAAACAACGATCAATAAAAAACAATGATGAATAAAAAACAACGATGAATAAAAAACAACGATCAATAAAAAGCAACGATGAATAAAAAACAACGATCAATAAAAAACAACGATGAATAAAAACAACGATCAATAAAAACAATGATGAATAAAAAACAACGATGAATAAACAACAACGATGAATAAAAAACAACGATCAATAAAAAACAACGATGAATAAAAAACAATGATGAATAAAAAACAACGATGAATAAACAACAACGATGAATAAAAAACAATGATGAATAAAAAACAACGATGAATAAAAACAACGATCAATAAAAACAACGATCAATAAAAACAACGATGAATAAAAACAACGATGAATAAAAAACAATGATCACTAAAAAACAACGATGAATAAAAAACAACGATGAATAAAAAACAACGATGAATAAAAACAACGATCAATAAAAACAACGATGAATAAACAACAACGATGAATAAAAAACAGTGATGAATAAAAAACAACGATGAATAAAAACAACGATGAATAAAAACAACGATCAATAAAAACAACGATGAATAAAAACAACGATGAATAAAAAACAATGATCACTAAAAAACAACGATGAATAAAAAACAACGATGAATAAAAAACAACGATGAATAAAAACAACGATCAATAAAAACAATGATGAAAAAAAAACAACGATGAATAAACAACAACGATGAATAAAAAACAATGATGAATAAAAAACAATGATCACTAAAAAACAACGATGAAT
This sequence comes from Euprymna scolopes, assembly GCF_053919585.1. Lineage (NCBI taxonomy): Eukaryota > Metazoa > Mollusca > Cephalopoda > Sepiida > Sepiolidae > Euprymna > Euprymna scolopes. Next base: position 45,270,288 of record NC_136512.1, read on the forward strand.
AAAAAACAACGATGAATAAAAAACAACGATGAATAAAAACAACGATCAATAAAAACAACGATGAATAAAAAACAACGATGAATAAAAAACAACGATGAATAAAAAACAACGATGAATAAAAAACAATGATGAATAAAAAACAACAATGAATATAAAACAATGATGGATAAAAAACAACGATGAATAAAAAACAACGATGAATAAAAAACAACGATGAATAAAAAACAACGATGAATAAAAAACAATGATGAATAAAAAACAATGATGAATAAAAAACAACGATGAATAAAAAACAACGATGAATAAAAAACAACGATGAATAAAAAACAATGATCACTAAAAAACAACGATGAATAAAAAACAACGATGAATAAAAAACAACGATGAATAAAAACAACGATCAATAAAAACAACGTTGAATAAAAAACAACGATGAATAAACAACAACGATGAATAAAAAACAACGATCAATAAAAAACAACGATGAATAAAAACAACGATCAATAAAAACAATGATGAATAAAAAACAACGATGAATAAACAACAACGATGAATAAAAAACAATGATGAATAAAAAACAACGATGAATAAAAACAACGATGAATAAAAACAACGATCAATAAAAACAACGATGAATAAAAACAACGATGAATAAAAAACAATGATGAATAAAAAACAACGATGAATAAAAAACAACGATGAATAAAAAACAATGATGAATAAAAAACAACGATGAATAAAAAACAACGATGAATAAACAACAACGATGAATAAAAAACAATGATGAATAAAAAACAACGATGAATAAAAACAACGATCAATAAAAACAACGATGAATAAAAAACAACGATGAATAAAAAACAACGATGAATAAAAAACAACGATGAATAAAAAACAATGATCACTAAAAAACAACGATGAATAAAAAACAACGATGAATAAAAACAACGATCAATAAAAACAACGATGAATAAAAAACAACGATGAATAAACAACAACGATGAATAAAAAACAACGATCAATAAAAAACAACGATGAATAAAAACAACGATCAATAAAAACAATGATGAATAAAAAACAACGATGAATAAACAACAACGATGAATAAAAAACAATGATGAATAAAAAACAACGATGAATAAAAACAACGATGAATAAAAACAACGATCAATAAAAACAACGATGAATAAAAACAACGATGAATAAAAAACAATGATCACTAAAAAACAACGATGAATAAAAAACAACGATCACTAAAAAACAACGATGAATAAAAACAACGATCAATAAAAACAACGATGAATAAACAACAACGATGAATAAAAACAATGATGAATAAAAAACAACGATGAATAAAAACAACGATGAATAAAAACAACGATCAATAAAAACAATGATGAATAAAAACAACGATGAATAAAAAACAATGATCACTAAAAAACAACGATGAATAAAAAACAACGATGAATAAAAAACAACGATGAATAAAAACAACGATCAATAAAAACAACGATGAATAAAAAACAATTATCACTAAAAAACAACGATGAATAAACAACAACGATGAATAAAAAACAATGATGAATAAAAAACAATGATCACTAAAAAACAACGATGAATAACAAACAACGATGAATAAAAAACAACGATGAATAAAAACAACGATCAATAAAAACAACGATGAATAAAAAACAACGATGAATAAAAAACAACGATGAATAAAAAACAATGATGAATAAAAAACAATGATCACTAAAAAACAACGATGAATAAAAAACAACGATCAATAAAAACAACGATGAATAAAAAACAACGATGAATAAAAAACAATGATGAATAAAAAACAACGATCAATAAAAAACAACGATGAATAAAAAACAACGATGAATAAAAACAACGATGAATAAAAAACAACGATGAATAAAAAACAACGATGAATAAAAAACAACGATGAATAAAAAACAACGATGAATAAAAAACAACGATCAATAAAAAACAACGATCAATAAAAAACAACGATGAATAAACAACAACGATGAATAAAAAACAATGATGAATAAAAAACAATGATGAATAAAAAACAATGATGAATAAAAAACAACGATGAATAAAAAACAACGATGAATAAAAAACAACGATCAATAAAAAACAATGATGAATAAAAAACAACGATGAATAAAAAACAACGATGAATAAAAAACAACGATGAATAAAAAACAACGATGAATAAAAAACAACGATGAATAAAAAACAACGATCAATAAAAAACAATGATGAATAAAAAACAATGATCACTAAAAAACAACGATGAATAAAAAACAACGATGAATAAAAAACAACGATGAATAAAAACAACGATCAATAAAAACAACGATGAATAAAAACAACGATGAATAAAAAACAATGATCACTAAAAAACAACGATGAATAAAAAACAACGATGAATAAAAAACAACGATGAATAAAAACAACGATCAATAAAAACAACGATGAATAAAAAACAACGATGAATAAACAACAACGATGAATAAAAAACAATGATGAATAAAAAACAATGATCAATAAAAAACAACGATGAATAAAAAACAACGATGAATAAAAAACAACGATGAATAAAAACAACGATCAATAAAAACAACGATGAATAAAAAACAACGATGAATAAAAAACAACGATGAATAAAAAACAACGATGAATAAAAAACAATGATGAATAAAAAACAACAATGAATAAAAAACAATGATGAATAAAAAACAACGATGAATAAAAAACAACGATGAATAAAAAACAACGATGAATAAAAAACAATGATGAATAAAAAACAATGATGAATAAAAAACAACGATGAATAAAAAACAACGATGAATAAAAAACAACGATGAATAAAAAACAATGATCACTAAAAAACAACGATGAATAAAAACAACGATCAATAAAAACAACGATGAATAAAAAACAACGATGAATAAAAACAACGATCAATAAAAACAACGATGAATAAAAAACAACGATGAATAAACAACAACGATGAATAAAAAACAACGATCAATAAAAAACAACGATGAATAAAAACAACGATCAAAAAAAACAACGATGAATAAAAAACAACGATGAATAAACAACAACGATGAATAAAAAACAATGATGAATAAAAAACAACGATGAATAAAAACAACGATGAATAAAAACAACGATCAATAAAAACAACGATGAATAAAAACAACGATGAATAAAAAACAATGATGAATAAAAAACAACGATGAATAAAAAACAACGATGAATAAAAAACAACGATGAATAAAAAACAATGATGAATAAAAAACAACGATGAATAAAAAACAACGATGAATAAACAACAACGATGAATAAAAAACAATGATGAATAAAAAACAACGATGAATAAAAACAACGATCAATAAAAACAACGATGAATAAAAAACAACGATGAATAAAAAACAACGATGAATAAAAAACAACGATGAATAAAAAACAACGATGAATAAAAAACAATGATCACTAAAAAACAACGATGAATAAAAAACAACGATGAATAAAAAACAACGATGAATAAAAACAACGATCAATAAAAACAACGATGAATAAAAAACAACGATGAATAAACAACAACGATGAATAAAAAACAACGATCAATAAAAAACAACGATGAATAAAAACAACGATCAATAAAAACAATGATGAATAAAAAACAACGATGAATAAACAACAACGATGAATAAAAAACAATGATGAATAAAAAAACAACGATGAATAAAAACAACGATGAATAAAAACAACGATCAATAAAAACAACGATGAATAAAAACAACGATGAATAAAAAACAATGATCACTAAAAAACAACGATGAATAAAAAACAACGATGAATAAAAAACAACGATGAATAAAAACAACGATCAATAAAAACAACGATGAATAAACAACAACGATGAATAAAAAACAATGATGAATAAAAAACAACGATGAATAAAAACAACGATGAATAAAAACAACGATCAATAAAAACAACGATGAATAAAAACAACGATGAATAAAAAACAATGATCACTAAAAAACAACGATGAATAAAAAACAACGATGAATAAAAAACAACGATGAATAAAAACAACGATCAATAAAAACAACGATGAATAAAAAACAACGATGAATAAACAACAACGATGAATAAAAAACAATGATGAATAAAAAACAATGATCACTAAAAAACAACGATGAATAAAAAACAACGATGAATAAAAAACAACGATGAATAAAAACAACGATCAATAAAAACAACGATGAATAAAAAACAACGATGAATAAAAAACAACGATGAATAAAAAACAATGATGAATAAAAAACAATGATCACTAAAAAACAACGATGAATAAAAAACAACGATCAATAAAAACAACGATGAATAAAAAACAACGATGAATAAAAAACAATGATGAATAAAAAACAACGATCAATAAAAAACAACGATGAATAAAAAACAATGATGAATAAAAAACAACGATGAATAAAAAACAACGATGAATAAAAAACAACGATCAATAAAAAACAACGATGAATAAAAAACAACGATCAATAAAAAACAACGATGAATAAAAAACAACGATGAATAAAAAACAACGATCAATAAAAAACAACGATGAATAAAAAACAACGATCAATAAAAAACAACGATGAATAAAAAACAACGATCAATAAAAAATAAAGCTCAATAAAAAACAACGATGAATAAAAACAACGATCAATAAAAACAACGATGAATAAAAAACAACGATGAATAAACAACAACGATGAATAAAAAACAACGATGAATAAAAAACAACGATGAATAAAAAACAACGATGAATAAACAACAACGATGAATAAAAAACAATGATGAATAAAAAACAATGATCACTAAAAAACAACGATGAATAAAAAACAACGATGAATAAAAAACAACGATGAATAAAAACAACGATCAATAAAAACAACGATGAATAAAAAACAACGATGAATAAACAACAACAATGAATAAAAAACAACGATCAAGAAAAAACAACGATGAATAAACAACAACGATCACTAAAAAACAACGATCAATAAAAAACAACGATCAATAAAAAACAACGATGAATAAAAAACAACGATCACTAAAAAACAACGATGAATAAAAAACAACGATGAATAAAAAACAACGATGAATAAAAAACAATGATGAATAAAAAACAACAATGAATAAAAAACAATGATGAATAAAAAACAACGATGAATAAGAAACAACGATGAATAAAAAACAACGATGAATAAAAAACAACGATGAGTAAAAAACAACGATCAATAAAAAACAACGATGACTAAAAAACAATGATGAATAAAAAACAACGATGAATAAAAAACAAGGATCAATAAAAAGCAACGATCAATAAAAAACAACGATCAATACAAAACAACGATGAATAAAAAACAACGATGAATAAAAAACAACGATCACTAAAAAACAACGATCAATAAAAAACAACGATCAATAAAAAACAACGATGAATAAAAAACAACGATGAATAAAAAACAACGATCAATAAATAGCAACGATGAATAAAAAACAACGATGATTAAAAAACAACGATGAATAAAAACAACGATGAATAAAAAAAACGATTAATAAAAAGCAACGATCAATAGAAAGCAACGATCAATAAAAAACAACGATCAATAAAAAGCAACGATCAATAAAAAACAACGATTAATGAATAAAAAACAACGATGAATAAAAAACAACGATGAATAAAAAACAACGATCACTAAAAAACAACGATGAATAAAAAACAACGATGAATAAAAACAACGATGAATAAAAAACAACGATCAATAAGAAACAACGATGAATAAAAAACAACGATGACTAAAAAACAACGCTCAACAAAAAACAACGATGAATAAGAAACAACGATCAATAAAAAAACAACGATCAATCAAAAACAACGATCAATAAAAAACAACGATGAATAAAAAGCAACGATGAATAAAAAACAACGATGAATAAAAAACAACGATGAATAAAAAACAACGATGCATAAAAAACAACGATGAATGAAAAACAACGATGAATAAAAAACAACGATGAATAAAAAACAACGATGAATAAAAAACAACGATGAATAAAAAACAATGATGAATAAAAAACAATGATGAATAAAAAACAACGATGAATAAAAAACAATGATGAATAAAAAACAACGATGAATAAAAAACAATGATGAATAAAACACAACGATGAATAAAAAACAATGATGAATAAAAAACAACGATGAATAAAAAACAATGATGAATAAAAAACAACGATGAATAAAAAACAATGATGAATAAAAAACAACGATGAATAAAAAACAACGATGAATAAAAAACAACGATCACTAAAAAACAACGATCAATAAAAAACAACGATGTATAAAAAACAACGATGAATAAAAAACAACGATCAATAAAAAACAACGATCAATAAAAAACAACGATCAATAAAAAACAACGATCAATAAAAAACAACGATCAATAAAAAACAACAATGAATAAAATACAACGATGAATAAAAAACAACGATCACTAAAAAACAACGATGAATAAAAAACAACAATGAATAAAAAACAACGATAAAAAAAAACAACGATCAAAAAAAACAACGATGAATGAATAAAAAACAACGATGAATAAAAAACAACGATGAATAAAAAACAACGATCACTAAAAAACAACTATGAATAAAAAACAACGATGAATAAAAACAACGATGAATAAAAAACAACGATCAATAAGAAACAACGATGAATAAAAAACAACGATGAATAAAAAACAACGATCAACAAAAAACAACGATGAATAAAAAACAACGATCAATAAAAAACAACGATCAATCAAAAACAACGATCAATAAAAAACAACGATGAATAAAAAGCAACGATCAATAAAAAACAACGATTAATAAAAAGCAACGATCAATAAAAAACAACGATGAATAAAAAACAACGATGAATAAAAAACAACGATGAATAAATAACAACGATGAATAAAAAACAACGATGAATGAAAAACAACGATGAATGAAAAACAACGATGAATAAAAAACAACGATGACTAAAAAACAACGATGAATAAAAAACAACGATGAATAAAAAACAATGATGAATAAAAAACAACGATGAATAAAAAACAATGATGAATAAAAAACAACAATGAATAAAAAACAACGATGAATAAAAAACAATGATGAATAAAAAACAACGATGAATAAAAAACAACGATGACTAAAAAACAATGATGAATAAAAAACAACGATGAATAAAAAACAAGGATCAATAAAAAGCAACGATCAATAAAAAACAACGATCAATACAAAACAACGATGAATAAAAAACAACGATGAATAAAAAACAACGATCACTAAAAAACAACGATCAATAAAAAACAACGATCAATAAAAAACAACGATGAATAAAAAACAACGATGAATAAAAAACAACGATCAATAAATAGCAACGATGAATAAAAAACAACGATGATTAAAAAACAACGATGAATAAAAACAACGATGAATAAAAAAAACGATTAATAAAAAGCAACGATCAATAGAAAGCAACGATCACTAAAAAACAACGATCAATAAAAAGCAACGATCAATAAAAAACAACGATCAATTAAAACCAACGATCAATAAAAAACAACGATTAATGAATAAAAAACAACGATGAATAAAAAACAACGATGAATAAAAAACAACGATCACTAAAAAACAACGATGAATAAAAAACAACGATGAATAAAAACAACGATTAATAAAAAACAACGATCAATAAGAAACAACGATGAATAAAAAACAACGATGATTAAAAAACAATGATCAACAAAAAACAACGATGAATAAGAAACAACGATCAATAAAAAACAACGATCAATCAAAAACAACGATCAATAAAAAACAACGATGAATAAAAAGCAACGATGAATAAAAAACAACGATCAATCAAAAACAACGAGCAATCAAAAACAACGATCAATAAAAAACAACGATGAATGAAAAACAAAGATGAATAAAAAACAATGATGAATAAAAAACAACGATGAATAAAAAACAACGATGAATAAAAAACAACGATGAATAAAAAACAATGATGAATAAAAAACAATGATGAATAAAAAACAACGATGAATAAAAAACAATGATGAATAAAATACAACGATGAATAAAAAACAATGATGAATAAAAAACAACGATGAATAAAAAACAACGATGAATAAAAAACAACGATGAATAAAAAACAACGATGAATAAAAAACAACGATGAATAAAAAACAACGATGAATAAAAAACAATGATGAATAAAAAACAACGATGAATAAAAAACAATGATGAATAAAAAACAACGATGAATAAAAAACAACGATGAATAAAAAACAATGATGAATAAAAAACAACGATGAATAAAAAACAATGATGAATAAAAAACAATGATGAATAAAAAACAACGATGAATAAAAAACAACGATGAATAAAAAACAATGATGAATAAAAAACAATGATGAATAAAAAACAACGATGAATAAAAAACAATGATGAATAAAAAACAATGATGAATAAAAAACAACGATGAATAAAAAACAATGATGAATAAAAAACAACGATGAATAAAAAACAATGATGAATAAAAAACAATGATGAATAAAAAACAACGATGAATAAAAAACAATGATGAATAAAAAACAATGATGAATAAAAAACAACGATGAATAAAAAACAACGATGAATAAAAAACAACGATGAATAAAAAACAATGATGAATAAAAAACAATGATGAATAAAAAACAACGATGAATAAAAAACAATGATGAATAAAAAACAACGATGAATAAAAAACAACGATGAATAAAAAACAATGATGAATAAAAAACAACGATGAATAAAAAACAACGATGAATAAAAAACAACGATCACTAAAAAACAACGATCAATAAAAAACAACGATCAATAAAAAACAACGATGAATAAAAAACAACGATGAATAAAAAACAACGATCAATAAAAAACAACGATCAATAAAAAACAACAATGAATAAAATACAACGATGAATAAAAAACAACGATCACTAAAAAACAACGATGAATAAAAAACAACAATGAATAAAAAACAACGATAAAAAAAAACAACGATAAAAAAAAACAACGATGAATGAATAAAAAACAACGATGAATAAAAAACAACGATGAATAAAAAACAACGATCACTAAAAAACAACGATGAATAAAAAACAACGATGAATAAAAACAACGATGAATAAAAAACAACGATCAACAAAAAACAACGATGAATAAAAAACAACGATGAATAAAAAACAACGATGAATAAAAAACAATGATGAATAAAAAACAACGATGAATAAAAAACAATGATGAATAAAAAACAACAATGAATAAAAAACAACGATGAATAAAAAACAACGATGAATAAAAAACAACGATGAATAAAAAACAACGATGACTAAAAAACAACGATGAATAAAAAACAACGATGACTAAAAAACAATGATGAATAAAAAACAACGATGAATAAAAAACAAGGATCAATAAAAAGCAACGATCAATAAAAAACAACGATCAATACAAAACAACGATGAATAAAAAACAACGATGAATAAAAAACAACGATCACTAAAAAACAACGATCAATAAAAAACAACGATCAATAAAAAACAACGATGAATAAAAAACAACGATGAATAAAAAACAACGATCAAACAATAGCAACGATGAATAAAAAACAACGATGATTAAAAAACAACGATGAATAAAAACAACGATGAATAAAAAAAACGATTAATAAAAAGCAACGATCAATAGAAAGCAACGATCACTAAAAAACAACGATCAATAAAAAGCAACGATCAATAAAAAACAACGATCAATAAAAAGCAACGATCAATAAAAAACAACGATTAATGAATAAAAAACAACGATGAATAAAAAACAACGATGAATAAAAAACAACGATCACTAAAAAACAACGATGAATAAAAAACAACGATGAATAAAAACAACGATGAATAAAAAACAACGATCAATAAGAAACAACGATGAATAAAAAACAACGATGACTAAAAAACAACGATCAACAAAAAACAACGATGAATAAGAAACAACGATCAATAAAAAACAACGATCAATCAAAAACAACGATCAATAAAAAACAACGATGAATAAAAAGCAACGATCAATAAAAAACAACGATGAATAAAAAACAACGATGAATAAAAAACAACGATGAATAAAAAACAACGATGAATGAAAAACAACGATGAATAAAAAACAATGATGAATAAAAAACAACGATGAATAAAAAACAACGATGAATAAAAAACAATGATGAATAAAAAACAATGATGAATAAAAAACAACGATGAATAAAAAACAACGATGAATAAAAAACAACGATGAATAAAAAACAATGATGAATAAAAAACAACGATGAATAAAAAACAATGATGAATAAAAAACAATGATGAATAAAAAACAATGATGAATAAAAAACAACTTTGAATAAAAAACAACGATGAATAAAAAACAACGATCACTAAAAAACAAGGATCAATAAAAAACAACGATCAATAAAAAACAACGATGAATAAAAAAACACCGATGAATAAAAAACAACGATCAATAAAAAACAACGATCAATAAAAAACAACAATGAATAAAATACAACGATGAATAAAAAACAACGATCACTAAAAAACAACGATGAATAAAAAACAACAATGAATAAAAAACAACGATAAAAAAAAACAACGATCAAAAAAAACAACGATGAATGAATAAAAAACAACGATGAATAAAAAACAACGATGAATGAAAAACAACGATGAATGAAAAACAACGATGAATAAAAAACAACGATGACTAAAAAACAACGATGAATAAAAAACAACGATGAATAAAAAACAATGATGAATAAAAAACAACGATGAATAAAAAACAATGATGAATAAAAAACAACAATGAATAAAAAACAACGATGAATAAAAAACAACGATGAATAAAAAACAACGATGAATAAAAAACAACGATGACTAAAAAACAACGATGACTAAAAAACAACGATGAATAAAAAACAACGATGACTAAAAAACAATGATGAATAAAAAACAACGATGAATAAAAAACAAGGATCAATAAAAAGCAACGATCAATAAAAAACAACGATCAATACAAAACAACGATGAATAAAAAACAACGATGAATAAAAAACAACGATCACTAAAAAACCACGATCAATAAAAAACAACGATCAATAAAAAACAACGATGAATAAAAAACAACGATGAATAAAAAACAACGATCAATAAATAGCAACGATGAATAAAAAACAACGATGATTAAAAAACAACGATGAATAAAAACAACGATGAATAAAAAAAACGATTAATAAAAAACAACGATCAATAGAAAGCAACGATCACTAAAAAACAACGATCAATAAAAAGCAACGATCAATAAAAAACAACGATCAATAAAAAGCAACGATCAATAAAAAACAACTATTAATGAATAAAAAACAACGATGAATAAAAAACAACGATGAATAAAAAACAACGATCACTAAAAAACAACGATGAATAAAAAACAACGATGAATAAAAACAACGATGAATAAAAAACAACGATCAATAAGAAACAACGATGAATAAAAAACAACGATGACTAAAAAACAACGATCAACAAAAAACAACGATGAATAAGAAACAACGATCAATAAAAAACAACGATCAATCAAAAACAACGATCAATAAAAAACAACGATGAATAAAAAGCAACGATCAATAAAAAACAACGATCAATAAAAAACAACGATGACTAAAAAACAACGATGAATAAAAAACAACGATGAATAAAAAACAACGATGAATAAAAAACAACGATGAATAAAAAACAACGATGAATAAAAAACAACGATGAATGAAAAACAACGATGAATAAAAAACAACGATGAATAAAAAACAACGATGACTAAAAAACAACGATGACTAAAAAACAACGATGAATAAAAAACAATGATGAATAAAAAACAACGATGAATAAAAAACAACGATGAATAAAAAACAACGAGAATAAAAAACAACGATGAATAAAAAACAACGATGACTAAAAAACAACGATGAATAAAAAACAACGATGAATAAAAAACAATGATGAATAAAAAACAACGATGAATAAAAAACAACGATGAATAAAAAACAACGATAAATAAAAACCAACGATGAATAAAAAACAACGATGAATAAAAAACAACGATGAATAAAAAACAACGATGAATAAAAAACAACGATGAATAAAAAACAACGATCAATAAAAAACAACGATGAATAAAAAACAACGATGAATAAAAAACAATAATGAATAAAAAACAACGATGAATAATAAACAACGATGAATAAAAAACAACGATGAATAAAAAACAACGATGAATAAAAAACAACGATGAATAAAAAACAACGATGAATAAAAAACAACGATGAATAAAAAACAACGATGAATAAAAAACAACGATGAATAAAAAACAACGATGAATAAAAAACAACGATGAATAAAAAACAACGATGAATAAAAAACAACGATGAATAAAAAACAATGATGAATAAAAAACAACGATGAATAAAAAACAATGATGAATAAAAAACAACGATGAATAAAAAACAACGATGAATAAAAAACAACGATGAATAAAAAACAACGATGAATAAAAAACAATGATGAATAAAAAACAACGATGAATAAAAAACAACGATGAATAAAAAACAACGATGAATAAAAAACAACGATGAATAAAAAACAACGATGAATAAAAAACAAGGATCAATAAAAAGCAACGATCAATAAAAAACAACGATCAATACAAAACAACGATGAATAAAAAACAACGATGACTAAAAAACAATGATGAATAAAAACAACGATGAATAAAAAACAACGATGAATAAAAACAACGATGAATAAAAAACAACGATGAATAAAAAACAACGATGAATAAAAAAAAGGATCAATAAAAAGCAACGATCAATAAAAAACAACGATGAATACAAAACAACGATGAATAAAAAACAACGATGAATAAAAAACAACGATCACTAAAAAACAACGATCAATAAAAAACAACGATGAATAAAAAACAACGATGAATAAAAAACAATGATGAATAAAAAACAACGATGAATAAAAAACAACGATGAATAAAAAACAACGATCAATAAAAAACAACGATGACTAAAAAACAATGATGAATAAAAAACAACGATGAATAAAAAACAAGGTGCAATAAAAAGCAACGATCAATAAAAAACAACGATCAATACAAAACAACGATGAATAAAAAACAACGATTAATAAAAAACAACGATCACTAAAAAACAACGATCAATAAAAAACAACGATGAATAAAAAACAACGATGAATAAAAAACAGCGATCAATAAAAAACAACGATGAATAAAAAACAACGATCAATAAATAGCAACGATGAATAAAAAACAACGATGATTAAAAAACAACGATGAATAAAAACAACGATGAATAAAAAACAACGATTAATAAAAGGCAACGATCAATAGAAAGCAACGATCACTAAAAAACAACGATCACTAAAAAACAATGATCAATAAAAAGCAACAATCAATAAAAAGTAACGATCAATAAAAAAACAACGATCAATAAAAAACAACGATGACTAAAAAACAATGATCAATAAAAAACAACGATCAATAAAAAGCAACGAATAATAAAAAGCAACGATGAATAAAAAACAACGATCACTAAAAAACAACGATGAATAACAATTAATGATGAATAAAAAACAACGATCAATTAAAAAACAACGATCAATAAAAAACAACGATCAATAAAAAACAACGATCACTAAAAAATAACGATCAATAAAAAACAATGATCAATAAAAAGCAACGATCACTAAAATCAACGATCACTAAAAAAACAACTATCAATAAAAAGCAACGATCGCTAAAAAGCAACGATCACTAAAAAGCATTGATCACTTAAAAACAACGATCAATAAAAAGCAACGAATAATAAAAATCAACGATGAATAAAAAACAGCGATCACTAAAAAACAATGATTAATAAAAATTAATGATGAATAAAAAACAACGATTAATTAAAAACAACGATCAATAAAAAGCAACGAGCAATAAAAAGCAACGATCTATAAAAAGCAACGATCACTAAAAAACAACGATCAATAAAAATTAACGATCAATAAAAAGCAACAATCACTAAAAACAACGATCAATAAAAAGCAACGAACTATAAAAAGCAACGATCAATAAAAAGCAACGAACTATAAAAAGCAACGATCAATAAAAAGGCCGTAATCAATAAAAAGCAACGAACAATAAAAAGCAACGATCAATAAAAAGCAACAATCAATAAAAGGCAACGATCAAGTAGAAAACAATGATCAATAAAAAGCAACGATCAATAAAAAGGCAACGATTAATAAAAAGCAGCGAACTCATAAAAAGCAACGATCAATAAAAAGTAACAATCAATAAAAAGCAACGATCATAAAAAGCAACGGATAATAAAAAGCAACGGTCAATAAAAAGCAACGATCAATTAGAAAACAACGATCAATAAAAAGCAACGATCTCTAAAAAACAACGATCAATAAAAAGCAACGATCAATAAAAAGGCAAAGATTAATAAAAAGCAACGATCAATAAAAAGCAACGGTCAATAAAAAGCAATGATCAATAAAAAGCAACGATCACTAAAAAACAACGATCAATAAAAAACAACGATCAATAAAAAGCAACGATCAATAAAAAGCAACGATCAATAGAAAACAACGATCAATAAAAAACAACGATCAATAAAAAACAACGATGAATAAAAAGCAACGATCAATAATAAACAACGGTCAATAAAAAGCAACGATGAATAAAAAACAATGATCACTAAAAAACAACGATCAATAAAAAACAACGATCAATAAAAAACAACGATGAATAAAAAACAACGATCAATAAAAAGCAACGATCAATAAAAAGCAAAGATCACTAAAAAACAACGATCAATAAAAAACAATGATCAATAAAAAGCAACGATCACTAAAAAACAACGATCAATAAAAAACAACGATCAATAAAAAACAACGATCAATAAAAAGCAACGATCAATAAAAAGCAACGATCAATAAAAAGCAATGATCAATAAAAAACAACGATCAATAAAAAACAACGATCAATAAAAAGCAACGATCAATAAAAAGCAACGATCAATAAAAAGCAACGATCACTAAAAAACAACGATCAATAAAAAACAACGATCAGTAAAAAGCAACCATCATTAAAAAAGCAACGATCAATAAAAGCAACACAGGTTTTGGTTGTTGCGGCAAAAACCATCCTCAAGAATAATGCACGGCAAAAGGAATATCGTGCATGATATTCAACAAAAAAGGAAATTTTGCTAATGTTTGTAACGCCAACATGGGAGATAAAAAACAAACAGTCACTGTAGCACAAAAACAGGAGAATCCACATGGCGACACAAAATGAAATAATTCTAGTGGTTTGAGTGAAGATTTATATTTCCACACCATTCAGCAGTAATCATCAACTCTTACAGAGACAGTTAAAAATTGGCAACAATCAAATGCAGATAGGTATCAATGTAAAAGTCGACACAGGTGCTATGAGCAAGGTGCTATTGTCCAAGCTCAAAGTGACTGCTATAAAGTTAATTTATTGTGGCAGAACGACAATAAAGTTAATTTATTGTGGCAGAACGACAATAAAGTTAATTTATTGTGGCAGAACAACAATAAAGTAAATTTATTGTGGCAGAACAACAATAAAGTTAATTTATTGTGGCAGAACAACAATAAAGTTAATTTATTGTGACAGAACAACAATAAAGTTAATTTATTGTGGCAGAACAACAATAAAGTAAATTTATTGTGGCAGAACAACAATAAAGTTAATTTATTGTGGCAGAACAACAATAAAGTTCATTTATTGTGGCAGAACAACAATAAAGTTAATTTATTGTGGCAGAACAACAATAAAGTTAATTTATTGTGACAGAACAACAATAAAGTTAATTTATTGTGGCAGAACAACAATAAAGTTCATTTATTGTGACAGAACAACAATAAAGTTAATTTATTGTGACAGAACAACAATAAAGTTAATTTATTGTGGTAGAACAACAATAAAGTTAATTTATTGTGGCAGAACAACAATAAAGTTAATTTATTGTGACAGAACAACAATAAAGTTAATTTTTTGTGGCAGAACAACAATAAAGTTAATTTATTGTGGTAGAACAACAATAAAGTACATTTATTGTGGCAGAACAACAATAAAGTTAATTTATTGTGACAGAACAACAATAAAGTTAATTTATTGTGGCAGAACAACAATAAAGTTAATTTATTGTGGCAGAACAACAATAAAGTTAATTTATTGTGACAGAACAACAATAAAGTTAATTTATTGTGGAAGAACAACAATAAAGTTAATTTATTGTGGAAGAACAACAATAAAGTTAATTTATTGTGGCAGAACAACAATAAAGTTAATTTATTGTGACAGAACAACAATAAAGTTAATTTATTGTGACAGAACAACAATAAAGGTGATTTATTGTGGTAGAACAACAATAAAGAGAATAAATAAGAAGAAACCTTGACTTGCGAGGAGTAAGATTTGTTGGGGCAACATTCCAATGTTTACCAATATTGCTAGAATTATATCACAGGAGTTAGGATTAGTGACCCTAAACTTAACTGTAAAATCACACACACACACACACACACACACACACACACACACACACACACACACACACACACACACACACACACACACACACACACACACACACGAGGGCAAATACCGAACTATTATTCATTGCAATTTTCCCCTCGCATTTTGAAAAAAAAACATAATCTCTCAGCAACGGCACAATTTCAAATACGCCCACACACTTTACTCACACAACACAAGTAAAAAATAGCATGTTTAGCAGATGTAGGTGAAAGCACTATCACGTGACACCACCAACCAATGAGAAAATTAAGAAAATAATCTTTTTAACGAATTTCCAAACGCCAAAATATCAGCAGAAGCTAATGCTCTCTGGAGCCGGTCTGGATCTATAAAAAGAGCATTTTGTGTCCAAACGAGTCAGTCGACCTTTTGAGCAGCGAGCAGCATGATGTAGACATCAATGTCGACCCGTCCGCGTTGCACGTTAAACACGCGTACGCCCGACAATTAATTCCTCCACAATGGAGACGGACTTGCTACCCTAATGGACTTTTTACCCTTTTCTATCTTTCCACTAAGTAAGCAAGGGACTTTTATATTGATTAATTCTTCCTTAAAAAGAATAGTTTTCTTCTTTACATAAACACGTTTAATTACCTCAGTCACCAGTCACAAAGAAAACAACCTGTTCATTTATGTACCTTTGTGTAATTACCTTATTGCTGTTGTTTAAAAAATAAATGCGGTTCATTTAAATCAGAAGGAGGTGTCGTTCGTTTCATTCTCATTCGTTTTTTTTTAATTATTTGTTTGGAGCGAGGAAATTTAATCTCACTTAAATTTCTGACCCTCACTACAAGGTCTCTTCACAGCTCGAAATGGTGCTAGAACGATGTAAAACCTGTTAAAATTCTGATTCATTCCTATGTCACTCATAACCATCAGAGTAGCATGTCGGTGAATATCGGTGAATTGTGGAAGAAAGGAAAATTTTGTCATGCAACACTGGAAAAACTATATGGTCCCCAACTGATTTTGGTTATTTTCCCCATTTAAACCTCTCACCTGGTGTGAAACATCAGGGTAAAACAGCCAAATTACACCGTTTCATGATAAACGATGCATTAATTTGAATTTGGTACTATTTAAAACCCCTCTTTAGACACGTATGAATTTTTGAAGAAAAATAAAAATTAGCTCCAAAAGGGGTGTTTTTTATCCCTAAAACATCCCGGGACTCAAGCCCCACAATTTTCCCAGGGTAAAATATTATGTTTTCAGGTGTATATTTATATGATCTTGCTTTTGGGTAATTTTCAGCAAAATGTAAGGGTCGGAAAATATTCTATTGTAAGAACAACTACCAAGATGAGATTGATAGTCCAAACAATCAAAATTAATACCAATCCTCATCTCAAAAAAAGTTAAAACAAGTTATCTAACCGGAATAGATCATATTTATAGAAAATTTGTTCAAATGAAAAAGAAATAAATTTGAAAACTTTAGAAAAACCTAAGTAATGCTGATAATTTTTGTTATTTAATGAAAAAAAAATGAAAAAATACAAAAATAATAATAATTTGCCGGATTGCCGCCTTCTTATTTCAGTCACATAAATTTTTTTCTTCCAAACAAATTATCTCTGCTTAAACCATGTTTGTAATAATAATAAAAATGATAACTTAAAAAGAATAATTTGCCACTTATGTATGACACTAGCGGGGGATACCCGGCATTGCCCGGGTGTTTCGAGGTGTGTGTGCTCGGGCGGGGTGTAAATCAAAACATAAGAATAAGTGAAGTAAATATTTTAAAACTTTAAAAAATTGAAAAAAAATAAACAAAAAAAAACTAACATAAGGCAAACGAACGATGTTAAATGTAAAAATGGGAAAAACAAAAAAAGAAAACGTGAAAAAGAAAACAGTAAAAAGAACGTTAAAACTTCTTTAAAAAATCTGGAAAATAAAAACAAAAATACAGGTAAAAAATGGCTTAAATAACCCCGGAGGTACCCGGCGTTGCCCGGGTGTTTGTAGGTGTGTGTGCTCGGACGGGGATGGGGGGGGGGGTAATGAAAACCTAAGAATAAGTGAAGTAAAAAAAACTAACTTAAGGCAAACGAACGATGTTAAATGTAAAAATCTGAAAACACGTGAAAAATGGCTTAAATAAACATGCTTCAATATCAAAATTTAAAAAAAAAAGACATCTCACATCACAATTCGAACCCAAAACTTTTAGATAATGAGACCACGCTCAAAGCTAAAACAACGTCCACGAAATTCTGTCAGTTTTTCAAATATTTAAAGTAAAGCATGCGTAGAACCGAACTCGTCACGAGAGGACGATTTTTGCTGACCCCCCCCCCCGTAGGAAACTGCTGATTTCAGGGTGAAGAAATTAACGTTTTTGGCCAATCTTTCGATATTTGTCGGGCAAAGGTTGGAAGTATAAAATGATACTGATCTGGCAAAAATCCGTGACCCGTGTTGAAAGTTTTTGCGAGACATACAAACACACATATATACACACATACATACAAACAAACACACATACATACAAACACACATTTTTGCTTTTATATATATAGATTTGTAGATGGATCAAGATATACAATTACCAGACTATGATTATTTTTCAAGGCCAAATGTTTAAGAAAAAAAGGTAAATTCAAAAAAGAAGCTACATTTTTGTGATTAACAGGCAATGGGTATTTCTATATTATTTGAGCGAACGAAATATTGAATTTCACGTAAAACAAATGGTACTTACGTAGTTGTCATTGGCGAAAATACTAACATATCCAAAAATTACAAAAAACGAGGAGATAGTAGATTAATTATTAATAAAAAAAAGAAATTTGTGAAATTTGTGTTTATGAGCGAAATGCGACAAAAAATAACATGTACTTTTGTATTTAACGACCCACGCTGAAATAATAACGTTAATATTAAGAAACCTATTATTTAACATAGGGAGGGAGGGAAAGGGTGTTTTGTAACTATTTTGCATTTTCACCTAACAATTTAATAAAAATGATATTGTAAAACTTGAATTTAACTTATAAATACTATTTAACAAATAGCGTGGGTCGTTAAATGGCAAAAGTACCATACAACATTTATTTTATCAAAATAAGATTGTAAAACCATTTATTATATCCAAATTTAAGACACTTATGCATTATATGGGCGAGGCCATTTTGTTTTGTTAGGTTTCATTGAACGACCGATAGGGGACGCAACTTTTCAACCTAATTCAACAATGAGGCACTACACGGGCGGAGCCATTTTGTTTTGTTGGGTTTCATTAAACAGTCGATAGGGGACGCAACTTTTCAACCTAATTCAACAGTGACAATAATTAAAATTATATTTTGTTATAGTTTTACTTTAATTCAAATATTTTTTTTATTAAAATTCTGTTTTTCACTAAGGCGACTTCTTTCAGTTAAATTGTTTGAAAAAAAATCCAACGATACTTCAATTAAAAAAATATTAAAAAATTGTTTTAAAAATATCCAATGTTGCTTTAATTTTTATTAAAATTTTATTTTCTTATGATGAGTTTCCATTAAATTGTTTGGAAAAAATCCAATGTTGCTTTAATTTTTATTAAAATTTTATTTTCTTATGATGAGTTTCCATTAAATTGTTTGGAAAAAATCCAATGTTGCTTCAATTTTTATTAAAATTTTATTTTCTTATGATGAGTTTCCATTAAATTGTTTTAAAAAAATCCAATGTTGCTTTAATTTTTATTAAAATTTTATTTTCTTATGATGAGTTTCCATTAAATTGTTTTAAAAAAATCCAATGTTGCTTTAATTTTTATTAAAATTTTATTTTCTTATGATGAGTTTCCATTAAATTGTTTTAAAAAAATCCAATGTTGCTTTAATTTTTATTAAAATTTTATTTTCTTATGATGAGTTTCCATTAAATTGTTTGGAAAAAATCCAATGTTGCTTTAATTTTTATTAAAATTTTATTTTCTTATGATGAGTTTCCATTAAATTGTTTTTAAAAAATCCAATGTTGCTTTAATTTTTATTAAAATTTTATTTTCTTATGATGAGTTTCCATTAAATTGTTTGGAAAAAATCCAATGTTGCTTTAATTTTTATTAAAATTTTATTTTCTTATGATGAGTTTCCATTAAATTGTTTTAAAAAAATCCAATGTTGCTTTAATTTTTATTAAAATTTTATTTTCTTAGATGAGTTTCCATTAAATTGTTTGGAAAAATCCAATGTTGCTTTAATTTTTATTAAAATTTTATTTTCTTATGATGAGTTTCCATTAAATTGTTTTAAAAAAATCCAATGTTGCTTTAATTTTTATTAAAATTTTATTTTCTTATGATGAGTTTCCATTAAATTGTTTGGAAAAAATCCAATGTTGCTTCAATTTTTATTAAAATTTTATTTTCTTATGATGAGTTTCCATTAAATTGTTTTTAAAAAATCCAATGTTGCTTTAATTTTTATTAAAATTTTATTTTCTTATGATGAGTTTCAATTAAATTGTTTGGAAAAAATCCAATGTTGCTTTAATTTTTATTAAAATTTTATTTTCTTATGATGAGTTTCCATTAAATTGTTTTAAAAAAATCCAATGTTGCTTTAATTTTTATTAAAATTTTATTTTCTTATGATGAGTTTCCATTAAATTGTTTGGAAAAAATCCAATGTTGCTTTAATTTTTAATAAAATTTTATTTTCTTATGATGAGTTTCCATTCAATTGTTTTAAAAAAATCCAATGTTGCTTTAATTTTTATTAAAATTTTATTTTCTTATGATGAGTTTCCATTAAATTGTTTAAAAATAATCCAATGTTGCTTTAATTTTTATTAAAATTTTATTTTCTTATGATGAGTTTCTATTAAATTGTTTTAAAAAAATCCAATGTTGCTTTAATTTTTATTAAAATTTTATTTTCTTATGATGAGTTTCCATTAAATTGTTTTAAAAAAATCCAATGTTGCTTTAATTTTTATTAAAATTTTATTTTCTTATGATGAGTTTCCATTAAATTGTTTTAAAAAAATCCAATGTTGCTTTAATTTTTATTAAAATTTTATTTTCTTATGATGAGTTTCCATTAAATTGTTTTAAAAAATCCAATGTTGCTTTAATTTTTATTAAAATTTTATTTTCTTATGATGAGTTTCCATTAAATTGTTTTAAAAAAATCCAATGTTGCTTTAATTTTTATTAAAATTTTATTTTCTTATGATGAGTTTCCATTAAATTGTTTGGAAAAAATCCAATGTTGCTTTAATTTTTATTAAAATTTTATTTTCTTATGATGAGTTTCCATTAAATTGTTTTAAAAAAATCCAATGTTGCTTTAATTTTTATTAAAATTTTATTTTCTTATGATGAGTTTCCATTAAATTGTTTTAAAAAAATCCAATGTTGCTTTAATTTTTATTAAAATTTTATTTTCTTATGATGAGTTTCCATTAAATTGTTTGGAAAAAATCCAATGTTGCTTTAATTTTTATTAAAATTTTATTTTCTTATGATGAGTTTCCATTAAATTGTTTTAAAAAAATCCAATGTTGCCTTAATTTTGATTAAAATTTTATTTTCTTATGATGAGTTTCCATTAAATTGTTTTAAAAAAATCCAATGTTGCTTTAATTTTTATTAAAATTTTATTTTCTTATGATGAGTTTCCATTTAATTGTTTGGAAAAAATCCAATGTTGCTTTAATTTTTATTAAAATTTTATTTTCTTATGATGAGTTTCCATTAAATTGTTTTAAAAAAATCCAATGTTGCTTTAATTTTTATTAAAATTTTATTTTCTTATGATGAGTTTTCATTAAATTGTTTGGAAAAAATCCAATGTTGCTTTAATTTTTATTAAAATTTTATTTTCTTATGATGAGTTTCCATTAAATTGTTTTAAAAAAATCCAATGTTGCCTTAATTTTTATTAAAATTTTATTTTCTTATGATGAGTTTCCATTAAATTGTTTTAAAAAAATCCAATGTTGCTTTAATTTTTATTAAAATTTTATTTTCTTATGATGAGTTTCCATTAAATTGTTTTAAAAAAATCCAATGTTGCTTTAATTTTTATTAAAATTATATTTTCTTATGATGAGTTTCCATTAAATTGTTTTAAAAAAATCCAATGTTGCTTTAATTTTTATTAAAATTTTATTTTCTTATGATGAGTTTCCATTAAATTGTTTGGAAAAAATCCAATGTTGCTTTAATTTTTATTAACATTTTATTTTCTTATGATGAGTTTCCATTAAATTGTTTGGAAAAAATCCAATGTTGCTTTAATTTTTATTAAAATTTTATTTTCTTATGATGTGTTTCCATTAAATTGTTTGGAAAAAATCCAATGTTGCTTTAATTTTTATTAAAATTTTATTTTCTTATGATGAGTTTCCATTAAATTGTTTGGAAAAAATCCAATGTTGCTTTAATTTTTATTAAAATTTTATTTTCTTATGATGAGTTTCCATTAAATTGTTTTAAAAAAATCCAATGTTGCTTTAATTTTTATTAAAATTATATTTTCTTATGATGAGTTTCCATTAAATTGTTTTAAAAAAATCCAATGTTGCTTTAATTTTTATTAAAATTTTATTTTCTAAAGATGAGTTTCCATTAAATTGTTTGGAAAAAATCCAATGTTGCTTTAATTTTTATTAAAATTTTATTTTCTTATGATGAGTTTCCATTAAATTGTTTGGAAAAAATCCAATGTTGCTTTAATTTTTATTAAAATTTCATTTTCTGATGATGTGTTTCCATTAAATTGTTTGGAAAAAATCCAATGTTGCTTTAATTTTTATTAAAATTTTATTTTCTTATGATGAGTTTCCATTAAATTGTTTGGAAAAAATCCAATGTTGCTTTAATTTTTATTAAAATTTTATTTTCTTATGATGAGTTTCCATTAAATTGTTTGGAAAAAACCCAATGTTGCTTTAATTTTTATTAAAATTTTATTTTCTTATGATGAGTTTCCATTAAATTGTTTTAAAAAAATCCAATGTTGCTTTAATTTTTATTAAAATTTTATTTTCTTATGATGAGTTTCCATTAAATTGTTTGGAAAAAATCCAATGTTGCTTTAATTTTTATTAAAATTTTATTTTCTTATGATGAGTTTCCATTAAATTGTTTGGAAAACATCCAATGTTGCTTTAATTTTTATTAAAATTTTATTTTCTTATGATGAGTTTCCATTAAATTGTTTTAAAAAAATCCAATGTTGCTTTAATATTTATTAAAATTTTATTTTTTTATGATGAGTTTCCATTAAATTGTTTGGAAAAAATCCAATGTTGCTTCAATTTTTATTAAAATTTTATTTTCTTATGATGAGTTTCCATTAAATTGTTTTAAAAAAATCCAATGTTGCTGTAATATTTATTAAAATTTTATTTTCTTATGATGAGTTTCCATTAAATTGTTTGGAAAAAATCCAATGTTGCTTCAATTTTTATTAAAATTTTATTTTCTTATGATGAGTTTCCATTAAATTGTTTTAAAAAAATCCAATGTTGCTTTAATTTTTATTAAAATTTTATTTTCTTATGATGAGTTTCCATTAAATTGTTTGGAAAAAATCCAATGTTGCTTTAATTTTTATTAAAATTTTATTTTCTTATGATTAGTTTCCATTAAATTGTTTGGAAAAAATCCAATGTTGCTTTAATTTTTATTAAAATTTTATTTTCTTATGATGTGTTTCCATTAAATTGTTTGGAAAAAATCCAATGTTGCTTTAATTTTTATTAAAATTTTATTTTCTTATGATGAGTTTCCATTAAATTGTTTGGAAAAAATCCAATGTTGCTTTAATTTTTATTAAAATTTTATTTTCTTATGATGAGTTTCCATTAAATTGTTTTAAAAAAATCCAATGTTGCCTTAATTTTTATTAAATTTTTATTTTCTTATGATGAGTTTCCATTAAATTGTTTGGAAAAAACCCAATGTTGCTTCAATTTTTATTAAAATTTTATTTTCTTATGATGAGTTTCCATTAAATTGTTTTAAAAAAATCCAATGTTGCTTTAATTTTTATTAAAATTTTATTTTCTTATGATGAGTTTCCATTAAATTGTTTTAAAAAAATCCAATGTTGCTTTAATTTTTATTAAAATTTTATTTTCTTATGATGAGTTTCCATTAAATTGTTTGGAAAAAATCCAATGTTGCTTCAATTTTTATTAAAATTTTATTTTCTTATGATGAGTTTCCATTAAATTGTTTTAAAAAAATCCAATGTTGCTTTAATTTTTATTAAAATTTTATTTTCTTATGATGAGTTTCCATTAAATTGTTTTTAAAAAATCCAATGTTGCTTTAATTTTTATTAAAATTTTATTTTCTTATGATGAGTTTCCATTAAATTGTTTGGAAAAAATCCAATGTTGCTTTAATTTTTATTAAAATTTTATTTTCTTATGATGAGTTTCCATTAAATTGTTTTAAAAAAATCCAATGTTGCTTTAATTTTTATTAAAATTTTATTTTCTTATGATGAGTTTCCATTAAATTGTTTGGAAAAAATCCAATGTTGCTTCAATTTTTATTTAAATTTTATTTTCTTATGATGAGTTTCCATTAAATTGTTTTAAAAAAATCCAATGCTGCTTTAATTTTTATTAAAATTTTATTTTCTTATGATGAGTTTCCATTAAATTGTTTGGAAAAAATCCAATGTGGCTTCAATTTTTATTAAAATTTTATTTTCTTATGATGAGTTTCCATTAAATTGTTTTAAAAAAATCCAATGTTGCTTTAATTTTTATTAAAATTTTATTTTCTTATGATGAGTTTCCATTTAATTGTTAGGAAAAAATCCAATGTTGCTTCAATTTTTATTAAAATTTTATTTTCTTATGATGAGTTTCCATTAAATTGTTTTAAAAAAATCCAATGTTGCTTTAATTTTTATTAAAATTTTATTTTCTTATGATGAGTTTCCATTTAATTGTTTGGAAAAAATCCAATGTTGCTTTAATTTTTATTAAAATTTTATTTTCTTATGATGAGTTTCCATTAAATTGTTTTAAAAAAATCCAATGTTGCTTTAATGTTTATTAAAATTTTATTTTCTTATGATGAGTTTCCATTAAATTGTTTGGAAAAAATCCAATGTTGCTTTAATTTTTATTAAAATTTTATTTTCTTATGATGAGTTTCCATTTAATTGTTTTAAAAGAATCCAATGTTGCTTTAATTTTTATTAAAATTTTATTTTCTTATGATGAGTTTCCATTAAATTGTTTTAAAAAAATCCAATGTTGCTTTAATTTTTATTAAAATTTTATTTTCTTATGATGAGTTTCCATTAAATTGTTTTAAAAAAATCCAATGTTGCGTTAATTTTTATTAAAATTTTATTTTCTTATGATGAGTTTCCATTAAATTGTTTTAAAAAAATCCAATGTTGCCTTAATTTTTATTAAAATTTTATTTTCTTATGATGAGTTTCCATTAGATTGTTTTAAAAAAATCCAATGTTGCTTTAATTTTTATTAAAATTTTATTTTCTTATGATGAGTTTCCATTAAATTGTTTTAAAAAAATCCAATGTTGCTTTAATTTTTATTAAAATTTTGTTTTCTTATGATGAGTTTCCATTAAATTGTTTGGAAAAAATCCAATGTTGCTTTACTTTTTATTAAAATTTTATTTTCTTATGATGAGTTTCCATTAAATTGTTTGGAAAAAATCCAATGTTGCTTCAATTTTTATTAAAATTTTATTTTCTTATGATGAGTTTCCATTAAATTGTTTTAAAAAAATTCAATGTTGCTTTAATTTTTATTAAAATTTTATTTTCTTATGATGAGTTTCCATTAAATTGTTTTTAAAAAATCCAATGTTGCTTTAATTTTTATTAAAATTTTATTTTCTTATGATGAGTTTCCATTAAATTGTTTTAAAAAAATCCAATGTTGCTTTAATTTTTATTAAAATTTTATTTTCTTATGATGAGTTTCCATTAAATTGTTTTAAAAAAATCCAATGTTGCTTTAATTTTTATTAAAATTTTATTTTCTTATGATGAGTTTCCATTAAATTGTTTGGAAAAAATCCAACGTTGCTTCAATTTTTATTAAAATTTTATTTTCTTATGATGAGTTTCCATTAAATTGTTTTAAAAAAATCCAATGCTGCTTTAATTTTTATTAAAATTTTATTTTCTTATGATGAGTTTCCATTAAATTGTTTTAAAAAAGTCCAATTTTGCTTTAATTTTTATTAAAATTTTATTTTCTTATGATGAGTTTCCATTAAATTGTTTTAAAAAAATCCAATGTTGCTTTAATTTTTATTAAAACTTTATTTTCTTATGATGAGTTTCCATTAAATTGTTTGGAAAAAATCCAATGTTGCTTCAATTTTTATTAAAATTTTATTTTCTTATGATGAGTTTCCATTAAATTGTTTTAAAAAAATCCAATGTTGCTTTAATTTTTATTAAAATTTTATTTTCTTATGATGAGTTTCCATTAAATTGTTTGGAAAAAATCTAATGTGGCTTCAATTTTTATTAAAATTTTATTTTCTTATGATGAGTTTCCATTAAATTGTTTTAAAAAAATCCAATGTTGCTTTAATTTTTATTAAAATTTTATTTTCTTATGATGAGTTTCCATTTAATTGTTTGGAAAAAATCCAATGTTGCTTTAATTTTTATTAAAATTTTATTTTCTTATGATGAGTTTCCATTAAATTGTTTTAAAAAAATCCAATGTTGCTTTAATTTTTATTAAAATTTTATTTTCTTATGATGAGTTTCCATTAAATTGTTTTAAAAAAATCCAATGTTGCTTTAATTTTTATTAAAATTTTATTTTCTTATGATGAGTTTCCATTAAATTGTTTTAAAAAAATCCAATGTTGCTTTAATTTTTATTAAAATTTTATTTTCTTATGATGAGTTTCCATCAAATTGTTTGGAAAAAAACCAATGTTGCTTTAATTTTTATTAAAATTTTATTTTCTTATGATGAGTTTCCATTAAATTGTTTTAAAAAAATCCAATGTTGCTTTAATTTTTATTAAAATTTTATTTTCTTATGATGAGTTTCCATTAAATTGTTTGGAAAAAATCCAATGTTACTTTACTTTTTATTAAAATTTTATTTTCTTATGATGAGTTTCCATTAAATTGTTTGGAAAAAATCCAATGTTGCTTTAATTTTTAATAAAATTTTATTTTCTTATGATGAGTTTCCATTAAATTGTTTTAAAAAAATCCAATGTTGCTTTAATTTTTATTAAAATTTTATTTTCTTATGATGAGTTTCCATTAAATTGTTTTAAAAAAATCCAATGTTGCTTTAATTTTTATTAAAATTTTATTTTCTTATGATGAGTTTCCATTAAATTGTTTTAAAAAAATCCAATGTTGCTTTAATTTTTATTAAAATTTTATTTTCTTATGATGAGTTTCCATTACATTGTTTGGAAAAAATCCAATGCTGCTTTACTTTTTATTAAAATTTTATTTTCTTATGATGAGTTTCCATTAAATTGTTTGGAAAAAATCCAATGTTGCTTTAATTTTTAATAAAATTTTATTTTCTTATGATGAGTTTCCATTAAATTGTTTTAAAAAAATCCAATGTTGCTTTAATTTTTATTAAAATTTTATTTTCTTATGATGAGTTTCCATTAAATTGTTTTAAAAAAATCCAATGTTGCTTTAATTTTTATTAAAATTTTATTTTCTTATGATGAGTTTCCATTAAATTGTTTGGAAAAAATCCAATGTTGCTTTAATTTTTATTAACATTTTATTTTCTTATGATGAGTTTCCATTAAATTGTTTTAAAAAAATCCAATGTTGCTTTAATTTTTATTAAAATTTTATTTTCTTATGATGTGTTTCCATTAAATTGTTTGGAAAAAATCCAATGTTGCTTTAATTTTTATTAAAATTTTATTTTCTTATGATGAGTTTCCATTAAATTGTTTGGAAAAAATCCAATGTTGCTTTAATTTTTATTAAAATTTTATTTTCTTATGATGAGTTTCCATTAAATTGTTTTAAAAAAATCCAATGTTGCTTTAATTTTTATTAAAATTTTATTTTCTTATGATGAGTTTCCATTAAATTGTTTTAAAAAAATCCAATGTTGCTTTAATTTTTATTAAAACTTTATTTTCTTATGATGAGTTTCCATTAAATTGTTTGGAAAAAATCCAATGTTGCTTCAATTTTTATTAAAATTTTATTCTCTTATGATGAGTTTCCATTAAATTGTTTTAAAAAAATCCAATGTTGCTTTAATTTTTATTAAAATTTTATTTTCTTATGATGAGTTTCCATTAAATTGTTTGGAAAAAATCCAATGTGGCTTCAATTTTTATTAAAATTTTATTTTCTTATGATGAGTTTCCATTAAATTGTTTTAAAAAAATCCAATGTTGCTCTAATTTTTATTAAAATTTTATTTTCTTATGATGAGTTTCCATTTAATTGTTTGGAAAAAATCCAATGTTGCTTGAATTTTTATTAAAATTTTATTTTCTTATGATGAGTTTCCATTAAATTGTTTTAAAAAAATCCAATGTTGCTTTAATTTTTATTAAAATTTTATTTTCTTATGATGAGTTTCCATTAAATTGTTTTAAAAAAATCCAATGTTGCTTTAATTTTTATTAAAATTTTATTTTCTTATGATGAGTTTCCATTAAATTGTTTTAAAAAAATCCAATGTTGCTTTAATTTTTATTAAAATTTTATTTTCTTATGATGAGTTTCCATCAAATTGTTTGGAAAAAAACCAATGTTGCTTTAATTTTTATTAAAATTTTATTTTCTTATGATGAGTTTCCATTAAATTGTTTGGAAAAAATCCAATGTTGCTTTAATTTTTAATAAAATTTTATTTTCTTATGATGAGTTTCCATTAAATTGTTTTAAAAAAATCCAATGTTGCTTTAATTTTTATTAAAATTTTATTTTCTTATGATGAGTTTCCATTAAATTGTTTTAAAAAAATCCAATGTTGCTTTAATTTTTATTAAAATTTTATTTTCTTATGATGAGTTTCCATTAAATTGTTTTAAAAAAATCCAATGCTGCTTTAATTTTTATTAAAATTTTATTTTCTTATGATGAGTTTCCATTACATTGTTTGGAAAAAATCCAATGTTGCTTTACTTTTTATTAAAATTTTATTTTCTTATGATGAGTTTCCATTAAATTGTTTGGAAAAAATCCAATGTTGCTTTAATTTTTAATAAAATTTTATTTTCTTATGATGAGTTTCCATTAAATTGTTTTAAAAAAATCCAATGTTGCTTTAATTTTTATTAAAATTTTATTTTCTTATGATGAGTTTCCATCAAATTGTTTGGAAAAAAACCAATGTTGCTTTAATTTTTATTAAAATTTTATTTTCTTATGATGAGTTTCCATTAAATTGTTTGGAAAAAATCCAATGTTGCTTCAATTTTTATTAAAATTTTATTTTCTTATGATGAGTTTCCATTAAATTGTTTTAAAAAAATCCAATGCTGCTTTAATTTTTATTAAAATTTTATTTTCTTATGATGAGTTTCCATTAAATTGTTTTAAAAAAGTCCAATGTTGCTTTAATTTTTATTAAAATTTTATTTTCTTATGATGAGTTTCCATTAAATTGTTTTAAAAAAATCCAATGTTGCTTTAATTTTTATTAAAACTTTATTTTCTTATGATGAGTTTCCATTAAATTGTTTGGAAAAAATCCAATGTTGCTTCAATTTTTATTAAAATTTTATTTTCTTATGATGAGTTTCCATTAAATTGTTTTAAAAAAATCCAATGTTGCTTTAATTTTTATTAAAATTTTATTTTCTTATGATGAGTTTCCATTAAATTGTTTGGAAAAAATCCAATGTGGCTTCAATTTTTATTAAAATTTTATTTTCTTATGATGAGTTTCCATTAAATTGTTTTAAAAAAATCCAATGTTGCTTTAATTTTTATTAAAATTTTATTTTTATATGATGAGTTTCCATTTAATTGTTTGGAAAAAATCCAATGTTGCTTTAATTTTTATTAAAATTTTATTTTCTTATGATGAGTTTCCATTAAATTGTTTTAAAAAAATCCAATGTTGCCTTAATTTTTATTAAAATTTTATTTTCTTATGATGAGTTTCCATTAAATTGTTTTAAAAAAATCCAATGTTGCTTTAATTTTTATTAAAATTTTATTTTCTTATGATGAGTTTCCATTAAATTGTTTTAAAAAAATCCAATGTTGCTTTAATTTTTATTAAAATTTTAGTTTCTTATGATGAGTTTCCATCAAATTGTTTGGAAAAAAACCAATGTTGCTTTAATTTTTATTAAAATTTTATTTTCTTATGATGAGTTTCCATTAAATTGTTTTAAAAAAATCCAATGTTGCTTTAATTTTTATTAAAATTTTATTTTCTTATGATGAGTTTCCATTAAATTGTTTGGAAAAAATCCAATGTTACTTTACTTTTTATTAAAATTTTATTTTCTTATGATGAGTTTCCATTAAATTGTTTGGAAAAAATCCAATGTTGCTTTAATTTTTAATAAAATTTTATTTTCTTATGATGAGTTTCCATTAAATTGTTTTAAAAAAATCCAATGTTGCTTTAATTTTTATTAAAATTTTATTTTCTTATGATGAGTTTCCATTAAATTGTTTTAAAAAAATATAATGTTGCTTTAATTTTTATTAAAATTTTATTTTCTTATGATGAGTTTCCATTAAATTGTTTAAAAAAAATCCAATGTTGCTTTAATTTTTATTAAAATTTTATTTTCTTATGATGAGTTTCCATTACATTGTTTGGAAAAAATCCAATGTTGCTTTACTTTTTATTAAAATTTTATTTTCTTATGATGAGTTTCCATTAAATTGTTTGGAAAAAATCCAATGTTGCTTTAATTTTTAATAAAATTTTATTTTCTTATGATGAGTTTCCATTAAATTGTTTTAAAAAAATCCAATGTTGCTTTAATTTTTATTAAAATTTTATTTTCTTATGATGAGTTTCCATTAAATTGTTTTAAAAAAATCCAATGTTGCTTTAATTTTTATTAAAATTTTATTTTCTTATGATGAGTTTCCATTAAATTGTTTGGAAAAAATCCAATGTTGCTTTAATTTTTATTAACATTTTATTTTCTTATGATGAGTTTCCATTAAATTGTTTTAAAAAAATCCAATGTTGCTTTAATTTTTATTAAAATTTTATTTTCTTATGATGTGTTTCCATTAAATTGTTTGGAAAAAATCCAATGTTGCTTTAATTTTTATTAAAATTTTATTTTCTTATGATGAGTTTCCATTAAATTGTTTGGAAAAAATCCAATGTTGCTTTAATTTTTATTAAAATTTTATTTTCTTATGATGAGTTTCCATTAAATTGTTTTAAAAAAATCCAATGTTGCTTTAATTTTTATTAAAATTTTATTTTCTTATGATGAGTTTCCATTAAATTGTTTGGAAAACATCCAATGTTGCTTTAATGTTTATTAAAATTTTATTTTCTTATGATGAGTTTCCATTAAATTGTTTTAAAAAAATCCAATGTTGCTTTAATTTTTATTAAAATTTTATTTTCTTATGATGAGTTTCCATTAAATTGTTTGGAAAAAATCCAATGTTGCTTTACTTTTTATTAAAATTTTATTTTCTTATGATGAGTTTCCATTAAATTGTTTTAAAAAAATCCAATGTTGCTTTAATTTTTATTAAAATTTTATTTTCTTATGATGAGTTTCCATTAAATTGTTTGGAAAAAATCCAATGTTGCTTCAATTTTTATTAAAATTTTATTTTCTTATGATGAGTTTCCATTAAATTGTTTTAAAAAAATCCAATGTTGCTTTAATTTTTATTAAAATTTTATTTTCTTATGATGAGTTTCCATTTAATTGTTTGGAAAAAATCCAATGTTTCTTTAATTTTTATTAAAATTTTATTTTCTTATGATGAGTTTCCATTAAATTGTTTTAAAAAAATCCAATGTTGCTTTAATTTTTATTAAAATTTTATTTTCTAAAGATGAGTTTCCATTAAATTGTTTGGAAAAAATCCAATGTTGCTTTAATTTTTATTAAAATTTTAATTTCTTATGATGAGTTTCCATTTAATTGTTTTAAAAAAATCCAATGTTGCTTTAATTTTTATTAAAATTTTATTTTCTTATGATGAGTTTCCATTAAATTGTTTTAAAAAAATCCAATGTTGCTTTAATTTTTATTAAAATTTTATTTTCTTATGATGAGTTTCCATTAAATTGTTTTAAAAAAATCCAATGTTGCCTTAATTTTTATTAAAATTTTATTTTCTTATGATGAGTTTCCATTAAATTGTTTTAAAAAAATCCAATGTTGCTTTAATTTTTATTAAAATTTTATTTTCTTATGATGAGTTTCCATTAGATTGTTTGGAAAAAACCCAATGTTGCTTCAATTTTTATTAAAATTTTATTTTCTTATGATGAGTTTCCATTAAATTGTTTTAAAAAAATCCAATGTTGCTTTACTTTTTATTAAAATTTTATTTTCTTATGATGAGTTTCCATTAAATTGTTTGGAAAAAATCCAATGTTGCTTTAATTTTTATTAAAATTTTATTTTCTTATGATGAGTTTCCATTAAATTGTTTGGAAAAAATCCAATGTTGCTTCAATTTTTATTAAAATTTTATTTTCTTATGATGAGTTTCCATTAAATTGTTTTAAAAAAATCCAATGTTGCTTTAATTTTTATTAAAATTTTATTTTCTTATGATGAGTTTCCATTAAATTGTTTTAAAAAAATCCAATGTTGCTTTAATTTTTATTAAAATTTTATTTTCTTATGATGAGTTTCCATTAAATTGTTTTAAAAAAATCCAATGTTGCTTTAATTTTTATTAAAACTTTATTTTCTTATGATGAGTTTCCATTAAATTGTTTGGAAAAAATCCAATGTTGCTTCAATTTTTATTAAAATTTTATTTTCTTATGATGAGTTTCCATTAAATTGTTTTAAAAAAATCCAATGTTGCTTTAATTTTTATTAAAATTTTATTTTCTTATGATGAGTTTCCATTAAATTGTTTGGAAAAAATCCAATGTGGCTTCAATTTTTATTAAAATTTTATTTTCTTATGATGAGTTTCCATTAAATTGTTTGGAAAAAATCCAATGTTGCTTTAATTTTTATTAAAATTTTATTTTCTTATGATGAGTTTCCATTTAATTGTTTGGAAAAAATCCAATGTTGCTTTAATTTTTATTAAAATTTTATTTTCTTATGATGAGTTTCCATTAAATTGTTTTAAAAAAATCCAATGTTGCTTTAATTTTTATTAAAATTTTATTTTCTTATGATGAGTTTCCATTAAATTGTTTTAAAAAAATCCAATGTTGCTTTAATTTTTATTAAAATTTTATTTTCTTATGATGAGTTTCCATTTAATTGTTTTAAACAAATCCAATGTTGCTTTAATTTTTATTAAAATTTTATTTTCTTATGATGAGTTTCCATCAAATTGTTTTGAAAAAAACCAATGTTGCTTTAATTTTTATTAAAATTTTATTTTCTTATGATGAGTTTCCATTAAATTGTTTGGAAAAAATCCAATGTTACTTTACTTTTTATTAAAATTTTATTTTCTTATGATGAGTTTCCATTAAATTGTTTGGAAAAAATCCAATGTTGCTTTAATTTTTAATAAAATTTTATTTTCTTATGATGAGTTTCCATTAAATTGTTTTAAACAAATCCAATGTTGCTTTAATTTTTATTAAAATTTTATTTTCTTATGATGAGTTTCCATTAAATTGTTTTAAAAAAATCCAATGTTGCTTTAATTTTTATTAAAATTTTATTTTCTTATAATGAGTTTCCATTAAATTGTTTTAAAAAAATCCAATGTTGCTTTAATTTTTATTAAAATTTTATTTTCTTATGATGAGTTTCCATTAAATTGTTTGGAAAAAATCCAATGTTGCTTCAATTTTTATTAAAATTTTTTTTTCTTATGATGAGTTTCCATTAAATTGTTTTAAAAAAATCCAATGTTGCTTTAATTTTTATTAAAATTTTATTTTCTTATGATGAGTTTCCATTAAATTGTTTGGAAAAAATCCAATGTTGCTTTAATTTTTATTAAAATTTTATTTTCTTATGATGAGTTTCCATTAAATTGTTTGGAAAAAAAACAATGTTGCTTTAATTTGTATTAAAATTTTATTTTCTTATGATGAGTTTCCATTAAATTGTTTTAAAAAAATCCAATGTTGCTTTAATTTTTATTAAAATTTTATTTTCTCATGATGAGTTTCCATTAAATTGTTTGGAAAAAATCCAATGTTGCTTTACTTTTTATTAAAATTTTATTTTCTTATGATGAGTTTCCATTAAATTGTTTGGAAAAAATCCAATGTTGCTTCAATGTTTATTAAAATTTTATTTTCTTATGATGAGTTTCCATTAAATTGTTTTAAAAAAATCCAATGTTGCTTTAATTTTTATTAAAATTTTATTTTCTTATGATGAGTTTCCATTAAATTGTTTTTAAAAAATCCAATGTTGCTTTAATTTTTATTAAAATTTTATTTTCTTATGATGAGTTTCCATTAAATTGTTTGGAAAAAATCCAATGTTGCTTTAATTTTTATTAAAATTTTATTTTCTTATGATGAGTTTCCATTAAATTGTTTTAAAAAAATCCAATGTTGCTTTAATTTTTATTAAAATTTTATTTTCTTATGATGAGTTTCCATTAAATTGTTTGATAAAAATCCAATGTTGCTTCAATTTTTATTAAAATTTTATTTTCTTATGATGAGTTTCCATTAAATTGTTTGGAAAAAATCCAATGTTGCTTCAATTTTTATTAAAATTTTATTTTCTTATGATGAGTTTCCATTAAATTGTTTTAAAAAAATCCAATGTTGCTTTAATTTTTATTAAAATTTTATTTTCTTATGATGAGTTTCCATTTAATTGTTTGGAAAAAATCCAATGTTTCTTTAATTTTTATTAAAATTTTATTTTCTTATGATGAGTTTCCATTAAATTGTTTTAAAAAAATCCAATGTTGCTTTAATTTTTATTAAAATTTTATTTTCTAAAGATGAGTTTCCATTAAATTGTTTGGAAAAAATCCAATGTTGCTTTAATTTTTATTAAAATTTTAATTTCTTATGATGAGTTTCCATTTAATTGTTTTAAAAAAATCCAATGTTGCTTTAATTTTTATTAAAATTTTATTTTCTTATGATGAGTTTCCATTAAATTGTTTTAAAAAAATCCAATGTTGCTTTAATTTTTATTAAAATTTTATTTTCTTATGATGAGTTTCCATTAAATTGTTTTAAAAAAATCCAATGTTGCCTTAATTTTTATTAAAATTTTATTTTCTTATGATGAGTTTCCATTAAATTGTTTTAAAAAAATCCAATGTTGCTTTACTTTTTATTAAAATTTTATTTTCTTATGATGAGTTTCCATTAGATTGTTTGGAAAAAACCCAATGTTGCTTCAATTTTTATTAAAATTTTATTTTCTTATGATGAGTTTCCATTAAATTGTTTTAAAAAAATCCAATGTTGCTTTACATTTTATTAAAATTTTATTTTCTTATGATGAGTTTCCATTAACTTGTTTTAAAAAAAATCCAATGTTGCTTTAATTTTTATTAAAATTTTATTTTCTTATGATGAGTTTCCATTAAATTGTTTTAAAAAAATCCAATGTTGCTTTAATTTTTATTAAAATTTTATTTTCTTATGATGAGTTTCCATTAAATTGTTTTAAAAAAATCCAATGTTGCTTTAATTTTTATTAAAATTTTATTTTCTTATGATGAGTTTCCATTAAATTGTTTTAAAAAAATCCAATGTTGCTTTAATTTTTATTAAAATTTTATTTTCTTATGATGAGTTTCCATTAAATTGTTTGGAAAAAATCCAATGTTGCTTCAATTTTTATTAAAATTTTATTTTCTTATGATGAGTTTCCATTAAATTGTTTTAAAAAAATCCAATGTTGCTTTAATTTTTATTAAAATTTTATTTTCTTATGATGAGTTTCCATTAAATTGTTTGGAAAAAATCCAATGTTGCTTTACTTTTTATTAAAATTTTATTTTCTTATGATGAGTTTCCATTAAATTGTTTGGAAAAAATCCAATGTTGCTTCAATGTTTATTAAAATTTTATTTTCTTATGATGAGTTTCCATTAAATTGTTTTAAAAAAATCCAATGTTGCTTTAATTTTTATTAAAATTTTATTTTCTTATGATGAGTTTCCATTAAATTGTTTTTAAAAAATCCAATGTTGCTTTAATTTTTATTAAAATTTTATTTTCTTATGATGAGTTTCCATTAAATTGTTTGGAAAAAATCCAATGTTGCTTTAATTTTTATTAAAATTTTATTTTCTTATGATGAGTTTCCATTAAATTGTTTTAAAAAAATCCAATGTTGCTTTAATTTTTATTAAAATTTTATTTTCTTATGATGAGTTTCCATTAAATTGTTTGATAAAAATCCAATGTTGCTTCAATTTTTATTAAAATTTTATTTTCTTATGATGAGTTTCCATTAAATTGTTTGGAAAAAATCCAATGTTGCTTCAATTTTTATTAAAATTTTATTTTCTTATGATGAGTTTCCATTAAATTGTTTTAAAAAAATCCAATGTTGCTTTAATTTTTATTAAAATTTTATTTTCTTATGATGAGTTTCCATTTAATTGTTTGGAAAAAATCCAATGTTTCTTTAATTTTTATTAAAATTTTATTTTCTTATGATGAGTTTCCATTAAATTGTTTTAAAAAAATCCAATGTTGCTTTAATTTTTATTAAAATTTTATTTTCTAAAGATGAGTTTCCATTAAATTGTTTGGAAAAAATCCAATGTTGCTTTAACTTTTATTAAAATTTTAATTTCTTATGATGAGTTTCCATTTAATTGTTTTAAAAAAATCCAATGTTGCTTTAATTTTTATTAAAATTTTATTTTCTTATGATGAGTTTCCATTAAATTGTTTTAAAAAAATCCAATGTTGCTTTAATTTTTATTAAAATTTTATTTTCTTATGATGAGTTTCCATTAAATTGTTTTAAAAAAATCCAATGTTGCTTTAATTTTTATTAAAATTTTATTTTCTTATGATGAGTTTCCATTAAATTGTTTGATAAAAATCCAATGTTGCTTCAATTTTTATTAAAATTTTATTTTCTTATGATGAGTTTCCATTAAATTGTTTGGAAAAAATCCAATGTTGCTTTAATTTTTATTAAAATTTTATTTTCTTATGATGAGTTTCCATTAAATTGTTTTAAAAAAATCCAATGTTGCTTTAATTTTTATTAAAATTTTATTTTCTTATGATGAGTTTCCATTTAATTGTTTGGAAAAAATCCAATGTTTCTTTAATTTTTATTAAAATTTTATTTTCTTATGATGAGTTTCCATTAAATTGTTTTAAAAAAATCCAATGTTGCTTTAATTTTTATTAAAATTTTATTTTCTAAAGATGAGTTTCCATTAAATTGTTTTAAAAAAATCCAATGTTGCTTTAATTTTTATTAAAATTTTAATTTCTTATGATGAGTTTCCATTTAATTGTTTTAAAAAAATCCAATGTTGCTTTACTTTTTATTAAAATTTTATTTTCTTATGATGAGTTTCCATTAGATTGTTTGGAAAAAACCCAATGTTGCTTCAATTTTTATTAAAATTTTATTTTCTTATGATGAGTTTCCATTAAATTGTTTTAAAAAAATCCAATGTTGCTTTACTTTTTATTAAAATTTTATTTTCTTATGATGAGTTTCCATTAACTTGTTTTAAAAAAAATCCAATGTTGCTTTAATTTTTATTAAAATTTTATTTTCTTATGATGAGTTTCCATTAAATTGTTTTAAAAAAATCCAATGTTGCTTTAATTTTTATTAAAATTTTATTTTCTTATGATGAGTTTCCATTTAATTGTTTGGAAAAAATCCAATGTTTCTTTAATTTTTATTAAAATTTTATTTTCTTATGATGAGTTTCCATTAAATTGTTTTAAAAAAATCCAATGTTGCTTTAATTTTTATTAAAATTTTATTTTCTAAAGATGAGTTTCCATTAAATTGTTTGGAAAAAATCCAATGTTGCTTTAATTTTTATTAAAATTTTAATTTCTTATGATGAGTTTCCATTTAATTGTTTTAAAAAAATCCAATGTTGCTTTAATTTTTATTAAAATTTTATTTTCTTATGATGAGTTTCCATTAGATTGTTTGGAAAAAACCCAATGTTGCTTCAATTTTTATTAAAATTTTATTTTCTTATGATGAGTTTCCATTAAATTGTTTTAAAAAAATCCAATGTTGCTTTACTTTTTATTAAAATTTTATTTTCTTATGATGAGTTTCCATTAACTTGTTTTAAAAAAAATCCAATGTTGCTTTAATTTTTATTAAAATTTTATTTTCTTATGATGAGTTTCCATTAAATTGTTTTAAAAAAATCCAATGTTGCTTTAATTTTTATTAAAATTTTATTTTCTTATGATGAGTTTCCATTAAATTGTTTTAAAAAAATCCAATGTTGCTTTAATTTTTATTAAAATTTTATTTTCTTATGATGAGTTTCCATTAAATTGTTTTAAAAAAATCCAATGTTGCTTTAATTTTTATTAAAATTTTATTTTCTTATGATGAGTTTCCATTAAATTGTTTGGAAAAAATCCAATGTTGCTTCAATTTTTATTAAAATTTTATTTTCTTATGATGAGTTTCCATTAAATTGTTTTAAAAAAATCCAATGTTGCTTTAATTTTTATTAAAATTTTATTTTCTTATGATGAGTTTCCATTAAATTGTTTGGAAAAAATCCAATGTTGCTTTAATTTTTATTAAAATTTTATTTTCTTATGATGAGTTTCCATTAAATTGTTTGGAAAAAAAACAATGTTGCTTTAATTTGTATTAAAATTTTATTTTCTTATGATGAGTTTCCATTAAATTGTTTTAAAAAAATCCAATGTTGCTTTAATTTTTATTAAAATTTTATTTTCTTATGATGAGTTTCCATTAAATTGTTTGGAAAAAATCCAATGTTGCTTTACTTTTTATTAAAATTTTATTTTCTTATGATGAGTTTCCATTAAATTGTTTGGAAAAAATCCAATGTTGCTTCAATGTTTATTAAAATTTTATTTTCTTATGATGAGTTTCCATTAAATTGTTTTAAAAAAATCCAATGTTGCTTTAATTTTTATTAAAATTTTATTTTCTTATGATGAGTTTCCATTAAATTGTTTTTAAAAAATCCAATGTTGCTTTAATTTTTATTAAAATTTTATTTTCTTATGATGAGTTTCCATTAAATTGTTTGGAAAAAATCCAATGTTGCTTTAATTTTTATTAAAATTTTATTTTCTTATGATGAGTTTCCATTAAATTGTTTTAAAAAAATCCAATGTTGCTTTAATTTTTATTAAAATTTTATTTTCTTATGATGAGTTTCCATTAAATTGTTTGATAAAAATCCAATGTTGCTTCAATTTTTATTAAAATTTTATTTTCTTATGATGAGTTTCCATTAAATTGTTTGGAAAAAATCCAATGTTGCTTCAATTTTTATTAAAATTTTATTTTCTTATGATGAGTTTCCATTAAATTGTTTTAAAAAAATCCAATGTTGCTTTAATTTTTATTAAAATTTTATTTTCTTATGATGAGTTTCCATTTAATTGTTTGGAAAAAATCCAATGTTTCTTTAATTTTTATTAAAATTTTATTTTCTTATGATGAGTTTCCATTAAATTGTTTTAAAAAAATCCAATGTTGCTTTAATTTTTATTAAAATTTTATTTTCTAAAGATGAGTTTCCATTAAATTGTTTGGAAAAAATCCAATGTTGCTTTAATTTTTATTAAAATTTTAATTTCTTATGATGAGTTTCCATTTAATTGTTTTAAAAAAATCCAATGTTGCTTTAATTTTTATTAAAATTTTATTTTCTTATGATGAGTTTCCATTAAATTGTTTTAAAAAAATCCAATGTTGCTTTAATTTTTATTAAAATTTTATTTTCTTATGATGAGTTTCCATTAAATTGTTTTAAAAAAATCCAATGTTGCCTTAATTTTTATTAAAATTTTATTTTCTTATGATGAGTTTCCATTAAATTGTTTTAAAAAAATCCAATGTTGCTTTACTTTTTATTAAAATTTTATTTTCTTATGATGAGTTTCCATTAGATTGTTTGGAAAAAACCCAATGTTGCTTCAATTTTTATTAAAATTTTATTTTCTTATGATGAGTTTCCATTAAATTGTTTTAAAAAAATCCAATGTTGCTTTACTTTTTATTAAAATTTTATTTTCTTATGATGAGTTTCCATTAACTTGTTTTAAAAAAAATCCAATGTTGCTTTAATTTTTATTAAAATTTTATTTTCTTATGATGAGTTTCCATTAAATTGTTTTAAAAAAATCCAATGTTGCTTTAATTTTTATTAAAATTTTATTTTCTTATGATGAGTTTCCATTAAATTGTTTGGAAAAAATCCAATGTTGCTTCAATTTTTATTAAAATTTTATTTTCTTATGATGAGTTTCCATTAAATTGTTTTAAAAAATCCAATGTTGCTTTAATTTTTATTAAAATTTTATTTTCTTATGATGAGTTTCCATTAAATTGTTTTAAAAAAATCCAATGTTGCTTTAATTTTTATTAAAATTTTATTTTCTTATGATGAGTTTCCATTAAATTGTTTTAAAAAAATCCAATGTTGCTTTAATTTTTATTAAAATTTTATTTTCTTATGATGAGTTTCCATTAAATTGTTTTAAAAAAATCCAATGTTGCTTTAATTTTTATTAAAATTTTATTTTCTTATGATGAGTTTCCATTAAATTGTTTTAAAAAAATCCAATGTTGCTTTAATTTTTATTAAAATTTTATTTTCTTATGATGAGTTTCCATTAAATTGTTTTAAAAAAATCCAATGTTGCTTTAATTATTATTAAAATTTTATTTTCTTATGATGAGTTTCCATTAAATTGTTTGGAAAAAATCCAATGTTGCTTTAATTTTTATTAAAATTTTATTTTTTATGATGAGTTTCCATTAAATTGTTTTAAAAAAATCCAATGTTGCTTTAATTTTTATTAAAATTTTATTTTCTTATGATGAGTTTCCATTAAATTGTTTTAAAAAAATCCAATGTTGCTTTAATTTTTATTAAAATTTTATTTTCTTATGATG
This sequence comes from Euprymna scolopes, assembly GCF_053919585.1. Taxonomy (NCBI): domain Eukaryota; kingdom Metazoa; phylum Mollusca; class Cephalopoda; order Sepiida; family Sepiolidae; genus Euprymna; species Euprymna scolopes. The sequence goes on from NC_136512.1 coordinate 45,312,352, forward strand.
AGTTTCCATTAAATTGTTTTAAAAAAATCCAATGTTGCTTTAATTTTTATTAAAATTTTATTTTCTTATGATGAGTTTCCATTAAATTGTTTTAAAAAAATCCAATGTTGCTTTAATTTTTATTAAAATTTTATTTTCTTATGATGAGTTTCCATTAAATTGTTTTAAAAAAATCCAATGTTGCTTTAATTTTTATTAAAATTTTATTTTCTTATGATGAGTTTCCATTAAATTGTTTTAAAAAAATCCAATGTTGCTTTAATTTTTATTAAAATTTTATTTTCTTATGATGGGTTTCCATTAAATTGTTTTAAAAAAATCCAATGTTGCTTTAATTTTTATTAAAATTTTATTTTCTTATGATGAGTTTCCATTAAATTGTTCTAAAAAAATCCAATGTTGCTTTAATTTTTATTTAAATTTTATTTTCTTATGATGAGTTTCCATTAAATTGTTTTAAAAAAATCCAATGTTGCTTTAATCTTTATTAAAATTTTATTTTCTTATGATGAGTTTCCATTAAATTGTTTTAAAAAAATCCAATGTTGCTTTAATTTTTATTAAAATTTTATTTTCTTATGATGAGTTTCCATTAAATTGTTTTAAAAAAATCCAATGTTGCTTTATTTTTTATTAAAATTTTATTTTCTTATGATGAGTTTCCATTAAATTGTTTTAAAAAAATCCAATGTTGCTTTAATTTTTATTAAAATTTTATTTTCTTATGATGAGTTTCCATTAAATTGTTTTAAAAAAATCCAATGTTGCTTTAATTTTTATTAAAATTTTATTTTCTTATGATGAGTTTCCATTAAATTGTTTGGAAAAAATCTAATGTTGCTTTAATTTTTATTAAAATTTTATTTTCTTATGATGAGTTTCCATTAAATTGTTTTAAAAAAATCCAATGTTGCTTTAATTTTTATTAAAATTTTATTTTCTTATGATGAGTTTCCATTAAATTGTTTTAAAAAAATCCAATGTTGCTTTAATTTTTATTAAAATTTTATTTTCTTATGATGAGTTTCCATTAAATTGTTTTAAAAAAATCCAATGTTGCTTTAATTTTTATTAAAATTTTATTTTCTTATGATGAGTTTCCATTAAATTGTTTTAAAAAAATCCAATGTTGCTTTAATTTTTATTAAAATTTTATTTTCTTATGATGAGTTTCCATTAAATTGTTTTAAAAAAATCCAATGTTGCTTTAATTTTTATTAAAATTTTATTTTCTTATGATGAGTTTCCATTAAATTGTTTTAAAAAAATCCAATGTTGCTTTAATTTTTATTAAAATTTTATTTTCTTATGATGAGTTTCCATTAAATTGTTTTAAAAAAATCCAATGTTGCTTTAATTTTTATTAAAATTTTATTTTCTTATGATGAGTTTCCATTAAATTGTTTTAAAAAAATCCAATGTTGCTTTAATTTTTATTAAAATTTTATTTTCTTATGATGAGTTTCCATTAAATTGTTTTAAAAAAATCCAATGTTGCTTTAATTTTTATTAAAATTTTATTTTCTTATGATGAGTTTCCATTAAATTGTTTTAAAAAAATCCAATGTTGCTTTAATTATTATTAAAATTTTATTTTCTTATTATGAGTTTCCATTAAATTGTTTGGAAAAAATCCAATGTTGCTTTAATTTTTATTAAAATTTTATTTTCTTATGATGAGTTTCCATTAAATTGTTTTAAAAAAATCCAATGTTGCTTTAATTTTTATTAAAATTTTATTTTCTTATGATGAGTTTCCATTAAATTGTTTTAAAAAAATCCAATGTTGCTTTAATTTTTATTAAAATTTTATTTTCTTATGATGAGTTTCCATTAAATTGTTTTAAAAAAATCCAATGTTGCTTTAATTTTTATTAAAATTTTATTTTCTTATGATGAGTTTCCATTAAATTGTTTTTAAAAAATCCAATGTTGCTTTAATTTTTATTAAAATTTTATTTTCTTATGATGAGTTTCCATTAAATTGTTTGGAAAAAATCCAATGTTGCTTTAATGTTTATTAAAATTTTATTGTCTTATGATGAGTTTCCATTAAATTGTTTTAAAAAAATCCAATGTTGCTTTAATTTTTATTAAAATTTTATTTTCTTATGATGAGTTTCCATTAAATTGTTTGGAAAAAATCCAATGTTGCTTTAATTTTTATTAAAATTTTATTTTCTTATGATGAGTTTCCATTAAATTGTTTTAAAAAAATCCAATGTTGCTTTAATTTTTATTAAAATTTTATTTTCTTATGATGAGTTTCCATTAAATTGTTTTAAAAAAATCCAATGTTGCTTTAATTTTTATTAAAATTTTATTTTCTTATGATGAGTTTCCATTAAATTGTTTTAAAAAAATCCAATGTTGCTTTAATTTTTATTAAAATTTTATTTTCTTATGATGAGTTTCCATTAAATTGTTTTAAAAAAATCCAATGTTGCTTTAATTTTTATTAAAATTTTATTTTCTTATGATGAGTTTCCATTAAATTGTTTTAAAAAAATCCAATGTTGCTTTAATTTTTATTAAAATTTTATTTTCTTATGATGAGTTTCCATTAAATTGTTTTAAAAAAATCCAATGTTGCTTTAATTTTTATTAAAATTTTATTTTCTTATGATGAGTTTCCATTAAATTGTTTTAAAAAAATCCAATGTTGCTTTAATTTTTATTAAAATTTTATTTTCTTATGATGAGTTTCCATTAAATTGTTTTAAAAAAATCCAATGTTGCTTTAATTTTTATTAAAATTTTATTTTCTTATGATGAGTTTCCATTAAATTGTTTTAAAAAAATCCAATGTTGCTTTAATTTTTATTAAAATTTTATTTTCTTATGATGAGTTTCCATTAAATTGTTTTAAAAAAATCCAATGTTGCTTTAATTTTTATTAAAATTTTATTTTCTTATGATGAGTTTCCATTAAATTGTTTGGAAAAAATCCAATGTTGCTTTAATTTTTATTAAAATTTTATTTTCTTATGATGAGTTTCCATTAAATTGTTTTAAAAAAATCCAATGTTGCTTTAATTTTTATTAAAATTTTATTTTCTTATGATGAGTTTCCATTAAATTGTTTTAAAAGAATCCAATGTTGCTTTAATTTTTATTAAAATTTTATTTTCTTATGATGAGTTTCCATTAAATTGTTTTTAAAAAATCCAATGTTGCTTTAATTTTTATTAAAATTTTATTTTCTTATGATGAGTTTCCATTAAATTGTTTTAAAAAAATCCAATGTTGCTTTAATTTTTATTAAAATTTTATTTTCTTATGATGAGTTTCCATTAAATTGTTTTAAAAAAATCCAATGTTGCTTTAATTTTTATTAAAATTTTATTTTCTTATGATGAGTTTCCATTAAATTGTTTTAAAAAAATCCAATGTTGCTTTAATTTTTATTAAAATTTTATTTTCTTATGATGAGTTTCCATTAAATTGTTTTAAAAAAATCCAATGTTGCTTTAATTTTTATTAAAATTTTATTTTCTTATGATGAGTTTCCATTAAATTGTTTTAAAAAAATCCAATGTTGCTTTAATTTTTATTAAAATTTTATTTTCTTATGATGAGTTTCCATTAAATTGTTTTAAAAAAATCCAATGTTGCTTTAATTTTTATTAAAATTTTATTTTCTTATGATGAGTTTCCATTAAATTGTTTTAAAAAAATCCAATGTTGCTTTAATTTTTATTAAAATTTTATTTTCTTATGATGAGTTTCCATTAAATTGTTTTAAAAAAATCCAATGTTGCTTTAATTTTTATTAAAATTTTATTTTCTTATGATGAGTTTCAATTAAATTGTTTGGAAAAAATCCAATGTTGCTTTAATTTTTATTTAAATGTTATTTTCTTATGATGAGTTTCCATTAAATTGTTTGGAAAAAATCCAATGTTGCTTTAATTTTTATTAAAATTTTATTTTCTTATGATGAGTTTCCATTAAATTGTTTGGAAAAAATCCAATGTGGCTTTAATTTTTATTAAAATTTTATTTTCTTATGATGAGTTTCCATTAAATTGTTTGGAAAAAATCCAATGTTGCTTTAATTTTTATTAAAATTTTATTTTCTTATGATGAGTTTCCATTAAATTGTTTGGAAAAAATCCAATGTTGCTTTAATTTTTATTAAAATTTTATTTTCTTATGATGAGTTTCCATTAAATTGTTTTAAAAAAATCCAATGTTGCTTTAATTTTTATTAAAATTTTATTTTCTTATGATGAGTTTCCATTAAATTGTTTTAAAAAAATCCAATGTTGCTTTAATTTTTATTAAAATTATTATTTTCTTATGATGAGTTTCCATTAAATTGTTTTAAAAAAATCCAATGTTGCTTTAATTTTTATTAAAATTTTATTTTCTTATGATGAGTTTCCATTAAATTGTTTTAAAAAAATCCAATGTTGCTTTAATTTTTATTAAATTTTTATTTTCTTATGATGAGTTTCCATTAAATTGTTTTAAAAAAATCCAATGTTGCTTTAATTTTTATTAAAATTTTATTTTCTTATAATGAGTTTCCATTAAATTGTTTTAAAAAAATCCAATGTTGCTTTAATTTCTATTAAAATTTTATTTTCTTATGATGAGTTTCCATTAAATTGTATTAAAAAAATCCAATGTTGCTTTAATTTTTATTAAAATTTTCTTTTCTTATGATGAGTTTCCATTAAATTGTTTTAAAAAAATCCAATGTTGCTTTAATTTTTATTAAAATTTTATTTTCTTATGATGAGTTTCCATTAAATTGTTTTAAAAAAATCCAATGTTGCTTTAATTTTTATTAAAATTTTATTTTCTTATGATGAGTTTCCATTAAATTGTTTTTAAAAAATCCAATGTTGCTTTAATTTTTATTAAAATTTTATTTTCTTATGATGAGTTTCCATGAAATTGTTTTAAAAAAATCCAATGTTGCTTTAATTTTTATTAAAATTTTATTTTCTTATGATGAGTTTCCATTAAATTGTTTTAAAAAAATCCAATGTTGCTTTAATTTTTATTAAAATTTTATTTTCTTATGATGAGTTTCCATTAAATTGTTTTAAAAAAATCCAATGTTGCTTTAATTTTTATTAAAATTTTATTTTCTTATGATGAGTTTCCATTAAATTGTTTTAAAAAAATCCAATGTTGCTTTAATTTTTATTAAAATTTTATTTTCTTATGATGAGTTTCCATTAAATTGTTTTAAAAAAATCCAATGTTGCTTTAATTTTTATTAAAATTTTATTTTCTTATGATGAGTTTCCATTAAATTGTTTTAAAAAAATCCAATGTTGCTTTAATTTTTATTAAAATTTTATTTTCTTATGATGAGTTTCCATTAAATTGTTTTAAAAAAATCCAATGTTGCTTTAATTTTTATTAAAATTTTATTTTCTTATGATGAGTTTCCATTAAATTGTTTTAAAAAAATCCAATGTTGCTTTAATTTTTATTAAAATTTTATTTTCTTATGATGAGTTTCCATTAAATTGTTTTAAAAAAATCCAATGTTGCTTTAATTTTTATTAAAATTTTATTTTCTTATGATGAGTTTCCATTAAATTGTTTTAAAAAAATCCAATGTTGCTTTAATTTTTATTAAAATTTTATTTTCTTATGATGAGTTTCCATTAAATTGTTTTAAAAAAATCCAATGTTGCTTTAATTTTTATTAAAATTTTATTTTCTTATGATGAGTTTCCATTAAATTGTTTTAAAAAAATCCAATGTTGCTTTAATTTTTATTAAAATTTTATTTTCTTATGATGAGTTTCCATTAAATTGTTTTAAAAAAATCCAATGTTGCTTTAATTTTTATTAAAATTTTATTTTCTTATGATGAGTTTCCATTAAATTGTTTTAAAAAAATCCAATGTTGCTTTAATTTTTATTAAAATTTTATTTTCTTATGATGAGTTTCCATTAAATTGTTTTAAAAAAATCCAATGTTGCTTTAATTTTTATTAAAATTTTATTTTCTTATGATGAGTTTCCATTAAATTGTTTTAAAAAAATCCAATGTTGCTTTAATTTTTATTAAAATTTTATTTTCTTATGATGAGTTTCCATTAAATTGTTTTAAAAAAATCCAATGTTGCTTTAATTTTTATTAAAATTTTATTTTCTTATGATGAGTTTCCATTAAATTGTTTTAAAAAAATCCAATGTTGCTTTAATTTTTATTAAAATTTTATTTTCTTATGATGAGTTTCCATTAAATTGTTTTAAAAAAATCCAATGTTGCTTTAATTTTTATTAAAATTTTATTTTCTTATGATGAGTTTCCATTAAATTGTTTTTAAAAAATCCAATGTTGCTTTAATTTTTATTAAAATTTTATTTTCTTATGATGAGTTTCCATTAAATTGTTTTAAAAAAATCCAATGTTGCTTTAATTTTTATTAAAATTTTATTTTCTTATGATGAGTTTCCATTAAATTGTTTTAAAAAAATCCAATGTTGCTTTAATTTTTATTAAAATTTTATTTTCTTATGATGAGTTTCCATTAAATTGTTTTAAAAAAATCCAATGTTGCTTTAATTTTTATTAAAATTTTATTTTCTTATGATGAGTTTCCATTAAATTGTTTTAAAAAAATCCAATGTTGCTTTAATTTTTATTAAAATTTTATTTTCTTATGATGAGTTTCCATTAAATTGTTTTAAAAAAATCCAATGTTGCTTTAATTTTTATTAAAATTTTATTTTCTTATGATGAGTTTCCATTAAATTGTTTTAAAAAAATCCAATGTTGCTTTAATTTTTATTAAAATTTTATTTTCTTATGATGAGTTTCCATTAAATTGTTTTAAAAAAATCCAATGTTGCTTTAATTTTTATTAAAATTTTATTTTCTTATGATGAGTTTCCATTAAATTGTTTTAAAAAAATCCAATGTTGCTTTAATTTTTATTAAAATTTTATTTTCTTATGATGAGTTTCCATTAAATTGTTTGGAAAAAATCCAATGTTGCTTTAATTTTTATTTAAATGTTATTTTCTTATGATGAGTTTCCATTAAATTGTTTGGAAAAAATCCAATGTTGCTTTAATTTTTATTAAAATTTTATTTTCTTATGATGAGTTTCCATTAAATTGTTTGGAAAAAATCCAATGTGGCTTTAATTTTTATTAAAATTTTATTTTCTTATGATGAGTTTCCATTAAATTGTTTGGAAAAAATCCAATGTTGCTTTAATTTTTATTAAAATTTTATTTTCTTATGATGAGTTTCCATTAAATTGTTTGGAAAAAATCCAATGTTGCTTTAATTTTTATTAAAATTTTATTTTCTTATGATGAGTTTCCATTAAATTGTTTTAAAAAAATCCAATGTTGCTTTAATTTTTATTAAAATTTTATTTTCTTATGATGAGTTTCCATTAAATTGTTTTAAAAAAATCCAATGTTGCTTTAATTTTTATTAAAATTATTATTTTCTTATGATGAGTTTCCATTAAATTGTTTTAAAAAAATCCAATGTTGCTTTAATTTTTATTAAAATTTTATTTTCTTATGATGAGTTTCCATTAAATTGTTTTAAAAAAATCCAATGTTGCTTTAATTTTTATTAAATTTTTATTTTCTTATGATGAGTTTCCATTAAATTGTTTTAAAAAAATCCAATGTTGCTTTAATTTTTATTAAAATTTTATTTTCTTATAATGAGTTTCCATTAAATTGTTTTAAAAAAATCCAATGTTGCTTTAATTTCTATTAAAATTTTATTTTCTTATGATGAGTTTCCATTAAATTGTTTTAAAAAAATCCAATGTTGCTTTAATTTTTATTAAAATTTTATTTTCTTATGATGAGTTTCCATTAAATTGTTTTAAAAAAATCCAATGTTGCTTTAATTTTTATTAAAATTTTATTTTCTTATGATGAGTTTCCATTAAATTGTTTTAAAAAAATCCAATGTTGCTTTAATTTTTATTAAAATTTTATTTTCTTATGATGAGTTTCCATTAAATTGTTTTTAAAAAATCCAATGTTGCTTTAATTTTTATTAAAATTTTATTTTCTTATGATGAGTTTCCATGAAATTGTTTTAAAAAAATCCAATGTTGCTTTAATTTTTATTAAAATTTTATTTTCTTATGATGAGTTTCCATTAAATTGTTTTAAAAAAATCCAATGTTGCTTTAATTTTTATTAAAATTTTATTTTCTTATGATGAGTTTCCATTAAATTGTTTTAAAAAAATCCAATGTTGCTTTAATTTTTATTAAAATTTTATTTTCTTATGATGAGTTTCCATTAAATTGTTTTAAAAAAATCCAATGTTGCTTTAATTTTTATTAAAATTTTATTTTCTTATGATGAGTTTCCATTAAATTGTTTTAAAAAAATCCAATGTTGCTTTAATTTTTATTAAAATTTTATTTTCTTATGATGAGTTTCCATTAAATTGTTTTAAAAAAATCCAATGTTGCTTTAATTTTTATTAAAATTTTATTTTCTTATGATGAGTTTCCATTAAATTGTTTTAAAAAAATCCAATGTTGCTTTAATTTTTATTAAAATTTTATTTTCTTATGATGAGTTTCCATTAAATTGTTTTAAAAAAATCCAATGTTGCTTTAATTTTTATTAAAATTTTATTTTCTTATGATGAGTTTCCATTAAATTGTTTTAAAAAAATCCAATGTTGCTTTAATTTTTATTAAAATTTTATTTTCTTATGATGAGTTTCCATTAAATTGTTTTAAAAAAATCCAATGTTGCTTTAATTTTTATTAAAATTTTATTTTCTTATGATGAGTTTCCATTAAATTGTTTTAAAAAAATCCAATGTTGCTTTAATTTTTATTAAAATTTTATTTTCTTATGATGAGTTTCCATTAAATTGTTTTAAAAAAATCCAATGTTGCTTTAATTTTTATTAAAATTTTATTTTCTTATGATGAGTTTCCATTAAATTGTTTTTAAAAAATCCAATGTTGCTTTAATTTTTATTAAAATTTTATTTTCTTATGATGAGTTTCCATTAAATTGTTTGGAAAAAATCCAATGTTGCTTTAATTTTTATTAAAATTTTATTTTCTTATGATGAGTTTCCATTAAATTGTTTTAAAAAAATCCAATGTTGCTTTAATTTTTATTAAAATTTTATTTTCTTATGATGAGTTTCCATTAAATTGTTTGATAAAAATCCAATGTTGCTTCAATTTTTATTAAAATTTTATTTTCTTATGATGAGTTTCCATTAAATTGTTTGGAAAAAATCCAATGTTGCTTCAATTTTTATTAAAATTTTATTTTCTTATGATGAGTTTCCATTAAATTGTTTTAAAAAAATCCAATGTTGCTTTAATTTTTATTAAAATTTTATTTTCTTATGATGAGTTTCCATTTAATTGTTTGGAAAAAATCCAATGTTTCTTTAATTTTTATTAAAATTTTATTTTCTTATGATGAGTTTCCATTAAATTGTTTTAAAAAAATCCAATGTTGCTTTAATTTTTATTAAAATTTTATTTTCTAAAGATGAGTTTCCATTAAATTGTTTGGAAAAAATCCAATGTTGCTTTAACTTTTATTAAAATTTTAATTTCTTATGATGAGTTTCCATTTAATTGTTTTAAAAAAATCCAATGTTGCTTTAATTTTTATTAAAATTTTATTTTCTTATGATGAGTTTCCATTAAATTGTTTTAAAAAAATCCAATGTTGCTTTAATTTTTATTAAAATTTTATTTTCTTATGATGAGTTTCCATTAAATTGTTTTAAAAAAATCCAATGTTGCTTTAATTTTTATTAAAATTTTATTTTCTTATGATGAGTTTCCATTAAATTGTTTGATAAAAATCCAATGTTGCTTCAATTTTTATTAAAATTTTATTTTCTTATGATGAGTTTCCATTAAATTGTTTGGAAAAAATCCAATGTTGCTTTAATTTTTATTAAAATTTTATTTTCTTATGATGAGTTTCCATTAAATTGTTTTAAAAAAATCCAATGTTGCTTTAATTTTTATTAAAATTTTATTTTCTTATGATGAGTTTCCATTTAATTGTTTGGAAAAAATCCAATGTTTCTTTAATTTTTATTAAAATTTTATTTTCTTATGATGAGTTTCCATTAAATTGTTTTAAAAAAATCCAATGTTGCTTTAATTTTTATTAAAATTTTATTTTCTAAAGATGAGTTTCCATTAAATTGTTTTAAAAAAATCCAATGTTGCTTTAATTTTTATTAAAATTTTAATTTCTTATGATGAGTTTCCATTTAATTGTTTTAAAAAAATCCAATGTTGCTTTACTTTTTATTAAAATTTTATTTTCTTATGATGAGTTTCCATTAGATTGTTTGGAAAAAACCCAATGTTGCTTCAATTTTTATTAAAATTTTATTTTCTTATGATGAGTTTCCATTAAATTGTTTTAAAAAAATCCAATGTTGCTTTACTTTTTATTAAAATTTTATTTTCTTATGATGAGTTTCCATTAACTTGTTTTAAAAAAAATCCAATGTTGCTTTAATTTTTATTAAAATTTTATTTTCTTATGATGAGTTTCCATTAAATTGTTTTAAAAAAATCCAATGTTGCTTTAATTTTTATTAAAATTTTATTTTCTTATGATGAGTTTCCATTTAATTGTTTGGAAAAAATCCAATGTTTCTTTAATTTTTATTAAAATTTTATTTTCTTATGATGAGTTTCCATTAAATTGTTTTAAAAAAATCCAATGTTGCTTTAATTTTTATTAAAATTTTATTTTCTAAAGATGAGTTTCCATTAAATTGTTTGGAAAAAATCCAATGTTGCTTTAATTTTTATTAAAATTTTAATTTCTTATGATGAGTTTCCATTTAATTGTTTTAAAAAAATCCAATGTTGCTTTAATTTTTATTAAAATTTTATTTTCTTATGATGAGTTTCCATTAGATTGTTTGGAAAAAACCCAATGTTGCTTCAATTTTTATTAAAATTTTATTTTCTTATGATGAGTTTCCATTAAATTGTTTTAAAAAAATCTAATGTTGCTTTACTTTTTATTAAAATTTTATTTTCTTATGATGAGTTTCCATTAACTTGTTTTAAAAAAAATCCAATGTTGCTTTAATTTTTATTAAAATTTTATTTTCTTATGATGAGTTTCCATTAAATTGTTTTAAAAAAATCCAATGTTGCTTTAATTTTTATTAAAATTTTATTTTCTTATGATGAGTTTCCATTAAATTGTTTTAAAAAAATCCAATGTTGCTTTAATTTTTATTAAAATTTTATTTTCTTATGATGAGTTTCCATTAAATTGTTTTAAAAAAATCCAATGTTGCTTTAATTTTTATTAAAATTTTATTTTCTTATGATGAGTTTCCATTAAATTGTTTGGAAAAAATCCAATGTTGCTTCAATTTTTATTAAAATTTTATTTTCTTATGATGAGTTTCCATTAAATTGTTTTAAAAAAATCCAATGTTGCTTTAATTTTTATTAAAATTTTATTTTCTTATGATGAGTTTCCATTAAATTGTTTGGAAAAAATCCAATGTTGCTTTAATTTTTATTAAAATTTTATTTTCTTATGATGAGTTTCCATTAAATTGTTTGGAAAAAAAACAATGTTGCTTTAATTTGTATTAAAATTTTATTTTCTTATGATGAGTTTCCATTAAATTGTTTTAAAAAAATCCAATGTTGCTTTAATTTTTATTAAAATTTTATTTTCTTATGATGAGTTTCCATTAAATTGTTTGGAAAAAATCCAATGTTGCTTTACTTTTTATTAAAATTTTATTTTCTTATGATGAGTTTCCATTAAATTGTTTGGAAAAAATCCAATGTTGCTTCAATGTTTATTAAAATTTTATTTTCTTATGATGAGTTTCCATTAAATTGTTTTAAAAAAATCCAATGTTGCTTTAATTTTTATTAAAATTTTATTTTCTTATGATGAGTTTCCATTAAATTGTTTTTAAAAAATCCAATGTTGCTTTAATTTTTATTAAAATTTTATTTTCTTATGATGAGTTTCCATTAAATTGTTTGGAAAAAATCCAATGTTGCTTTAATTTTTATTAAAATTTTATTTTCTTATGATGAGTTTCCATTAAATTGTTTTAAAAAAATCCAATGTTGCTTTAATTTTTATTAAAATTTTATTTTCTTATGATGAGTTTCCATTAAATTGTTTGATAAAAATCCAATGTTGCTTCAATTTTTATTAAAATTTTATTTTCTTATGATGAGTTTCCATTAAATTGTTTGGAAAAAATCCAATGTTGCTTCAATTTTTATTAAAATTTTATTTTCTTATGATGAGTTTCCATTAAATTGTTTTAAAAAAATCCAATGTTGCTTTAATTTTTATTAAAATTTTATTTTCTTATGATGAGTTTCCATTTAATTGTTTGGAAAAAATCCAATGTTTCTTTAATTTTTATTAAAATTTTATTTTCTTATGATGAGTTTCCATTAAATTGTTTTAAAAAAATCCAATGTTGCTTTAATTTTTATTAAAATTTTATTTTCTAAAGATGAGTTTCCATTAAATTGTTTGGAAAAAATCCAATGTTGCTTTAATTTTTATTAAAATTTTAATTTCTTATGATGAGTTTCCATTAAATTGTTTTAAAAAAATCCAATGTTGCTTTAATTTTTATTAAAATTTTATTTTCTTATGATGAGTTTCCATTAAATTGTTTTAAAAAAATCCAATGTTGCTTTAATTTTTATTAAAATTTTATTTTCTTATGATGAGTTTCCATTAAATTGTTTTAAAAAAATCCAATGTTGCCTTAATTTTTATTAAAATTTTATTTTCTTATGATGAGTTTCCATTAAATTGTTTTAAAAAAATCCAATGTTGCTTTACTTTTTATTAAAATTTTATTTTCTTATGATGAGTTTCCATTAGATTGTTTGGAAAAAACCCAATGTTGCTTCAATTTTTATTAAAATTTTATTTTCTTATGATGAGTTTCCATTAAATTGTTTTAAAAAAATCCAATGTTGCTTTACTTTTTATTAAAATTTTATTTTCTTATGATGAGTTTCCATTAACTTGTTTTAAAAAAAATCCAATGTTGCTTTAATTTTTATTAAAATTTTATTTTCTTATGATGAGTTTCCATTAAATTGTTTTAAAAAAATCCAATGTTGCTTTAATTTTTATTAAAATTTTATTTTCTTATGATGAGTTTCCATTAAATTGTTTGGAAAAAATCCAATGTTGCTTCAATTTTTATTAAAATTTTATTTTCTTATGATGAGTTTCCATTAAATTGTTTTAAAAAATCCAATGTTGCTTTAATTTTTATTAAAATTTTATTTTCTTATGATGAGTTTCCATTAAATTGTTTTAAAAAAATCCAATGTTGCTTTAATTTTTATTAAAATTTTATTTTCTTATGATGAGTTTCCATTAAATTGTTTTAAAAAAATCCAATGTTGCTTTAATTTTTATTAAAATTTTATTTTCTTATGATGAGTTTCCATTAAATTGTTTTAAAAAAATCCAATGTTGCTTTAATTTTTATTAAAATTTTATTTTCTTATGATGAGTTTCCATTAAATTGTTTTAAAAAAATCCAATGTTGCTTTAATTTTTATTAAAATTTTATTTTCTTATGATGAGTTTCCATTAAATTGTTTTAAAAAAATCCAATGTTGCTTTAATTATTATTAAAATTTTATTTTCTTATGATGAGTTTCCATTAAATTGTTTGGAAAAAATCCAATGTTGCTTTAATTTTTATTAAAATTTTATTTTTTTATGATGAGTTTCCATTAAATTGTTTTAAAAAAATCCAATGTTGCTTTAATTTTTATTAAAATTTTATTTTCTTATGATGAGTTTCCATTAAATTGTTTTAAAAAAATCCAATGTTGCTTTAATTTTTATTAAAATTTTATTTTCTTATGATGAGTTTCCATTAAATTGTTTTAAAAAAATCCAATGTTGCTTTAATTTTTATTAAAATTTTATTTTCTTATGATGAGTTTCCATTAAATTGTTTTAAAAAAATCCAATGTTGCTTTAATTTTTATTAAAATTTTATTTTCTTATGATGAGTTTCCATTAAATTGTTTTAAAAAAATCCAATGTTGCTTTAATTTTTATTAAAATTTTATTTTCTTATGATGAGTTTCCATTAAATTGTTTTAAAAAAATCCAATGTTGCTTTAATTTTTATTAAAATTTTATTTTCTTATGATGGGTTTCCATTAAATTGTTTTAAAAAAATCCAATGTTGCTTTAATTTTTATTAAAATTTTATTTTCTTATGATGAGTTTCCATTAAATTGTTCTAAAAAAATCCAATGTTGCTTTAATTTTTATTTAAATTTTATTTTCTTATGATGAGTTTCCATTAAATTGTTTTAAAAAAATCCAATGTTGCTTTAATCTTTATTAAAATTTTATTTTCTTATGATGAGTTTCCATTAAATTGTTTTAAAAAAATCCAATGTTGCTTTAATTTTTATTAAAATTTTATTTTCTTATGATGAGTTTCCATTAAATTGTTTTAAAAAAATCCAATGTTGCTTTATTTTTTATTAAAATTTTATTTTCTTATGATGAGTTTCCATTAAATTGTTTTAAAAAAATCCAATGTTGCTTTAATTTTTATTAAAATTTTATTTTCTTATGATGAGTTTCCATTAAATTGTTTTAAAAAAATCCAATGTTGCTTTAATTTTTATTAAAATTTTATTTTCTTATGATGAGTTTCCATTAAATTGTTTGGAAAAAATCTAATGTTGCTTTAATTTTTATTAAAATTTTATTTTCTTATGATGAGTTTCCATTAAATTGTTTTAAAAAAATCCAATGTTGCTTTAATTTTTATTAAAATTTTATTTTCTTATGATGAGTTTCCATTAAATTGTTTTAAAAAAATCCAATGTTGCTTTAATTTTTATTAAAATTTTATTTTCTTATGATGAGTTTCCATTAAATTGTTTTAAAAAAATCCAATGTTGCTTTAATTTTTATTAAAATTTTATTTTCTTATGATGAGTTTCCATTAAATTGTTTTAAAAAAATCCAATGTTGCTTTAATTTTTATTAAAATTTTATTTTCTTATGATGAGTTTCCATTAAATTGTTTTAAAAAAATCCAATGTTGCTTTAATTTTTATTAAAATTTTATTTTCTTATGATGAGTTTCCATTAAATTGTTTTAAAAAAATCCAATGTTGCTTTAATTTTTATTAAAATTTTATTTTCTTATGATGAGTTTCCATTAAATTGTTTTAAAAAAATCCAATGTTGCTTTAATTTTTATTAAAATTTTATTTTCTTATGATGAGTTTCCATTAAATTGTTTTAAAAAAATCCAATGTTGCTTTAATTTTTATTAAAATTTTATTTTCTTATGATGAGTTTCCATTAAATTGTTTTAAAAAAATCCAATGTTGCTTTAATTTTTATTAAAATTTTATTTTCTTATGATGAGTTTCCATTAAATTGTTTTAAAAAAATCCAATGTTGCTTTAATTATTATTAAAATTTTATTTTCTTATTATGAGTTTCCATTAAATTGTTTGGAAAAAATCCAATGTTGCTTTAATTTTTATTAAAATTTTATTTTCTTATGATGAGTTTCCATTAAATTGTTTTAAAAAAATCCAATGTTGCTTTAATTTTTATTAAAATTTTATTTTCTTATGATGAGTTTCCATTAAATTGTTTTAAAAAAATCCAATGTTGCTTTAATTTTTATTAAAATTTTATTTTCTTATGATGAGTTTCCATTAAATTGTTTTAAAAAAATCCAATGTTGCTTTAATTTTTATTAAAATTTTATTTTCTTATGATGAGTTTCCATTAAATTGTTTTTAAAAAATCCAATGTTGCTTTAATTTTTATTAAAATTTTATTTTCTTATGATGAGTTTCCATTAAATTGTTTGGAAAAAATCCAATGTTGCTTTAATGTTTATTAAAATTTTATTGTCTTATGATGAGTTTCCATTAAATTGTTTTAAAAAAATCCAATGTTGCTTTAATTTTTATTAAAATTTTATTTTCTTATGATGAGTTTCCATTAAATTGTTTGGAAAAAATCCAATGTTGCTTTAATTTTTATTAAAATTTTATTTTCTTATGATGAGTTTCCATTAAATTGTTTTAAAAAAATCCAATGTTGCTTTAATTTTTATTAAAATTTTATTTTCTTATGATGAGTTTCCATTAAATTGTTTTAAAAAAATCCAATGTTGCTTTAATTTTTATTAAAATTTTATTTTCTTATGATGAGTTTCCATTAAATTGTTTTAAAAAAATCCAATGTTGCTTTAATTTTTATTAAAATTTTATTTTCTTATGATGAGTTTCCATTAAATTGTTTTAAAAAAATCCAATGTTGCTTTAATTTTTATTAAAATTTTATTTTCTTATGATGAGTTTCCATTAAATTGTTTTAAAAAAATCCAATGTTGCTTTAATTTTTATTAAAATTTTATTTTCTTATGATGAGTTTCCATTAAATTGTTTTAAAAAAATCCAATGTTGCTTTAATTTTTATTAAAATTTTATTTTCTTATGATGAGTTTCCATTAAATTGTTTTAAAAAAATCCAATGTTGCTTTAATTTTTATTAAAATTTTATTTTCTTATGATGAGTTTCCATTAAATTGTTTTAAAAAAATCCAATGTTGCTTTAATTTTTATTAAAATTTTATTTTCTTATGATGAGTTTCCATTAAATTGTTTTAAAAAAATCCAATGTTGCTTTAATTTTTATTAAAATTTTATTTTCTTATGATGAGTTTCCATTAAATTGTTTTAAAAAAATCCAATGTTGCTTTAATTTTTATTAAAATTTTATTTTCTTATGATGAGTTTCCATTAAATTGTTTGGAAAAAATCCAATGTTGCTTTAATTTTTATTAAAATTTTATTTTCTTATGATGAGTTTCCATTAAATTGTTTTAAAAAAATCCAATGTTGCTTTAATTTTTATTAAAATTTTATTTTCTTATGATGAGTTTCCATTAAATTGTTTTAAAAGAATCCAATGTTGCTTTAATTTTTATTAAAATTTTATTTTCTTATGATGAGTTTCCATTAAATTGTTTTTAAAAAATCCAATGTTGCTTTAATTTTTATTAAAATTTTATTTTCTTATGATGAGTTTCCATTAAATTGTTTTAAAAAAATCCAATGTTGCTTTAATTTTTATTAAAATTTTATTTTCTTATGATGAGTTTCCATTAAATTGTTTTAAAAAAATCCAATGTTGCTTTAATTTTTATTAAAATTTTATTTTCTTATGATGAGTTTCCATTAAATTGTTTTAAAAAAATCCAATGTTGCTTTAATTTTTATTAAAATTTTATTTTCTTATGATGAGTTTCCATTAAATTGTTTTAAAAAAATCCAATGTTGCTTTAATTTTTATTAAAATTTTATTTTCTTATGATGAGTTTCCATTAAATTGTTTTAAAAAAATCCAATGTTGCTTTAATTTTTATTAAAATTTTATTTTCTTATGATGAGTTTCCATTAAATTGTTTTAAAAAAATCCAATGTTGCTTTAATTTTTATTAAAATTTTATTTTCTTATGATGAGTTTCCATTAAATTGTTTTAAAAAAATCCAATGTTGCTTTAATTTTTATTAAAATTTTATTTTCTTATGATGAGTTTCCATTAAATTGTTTTAAAAAAATCCAATGTTGCTTTAATTTTTATTAAAATTTTATTTTCTTATGATGAGTTTCCATTAAATTGTTTGGAAAAAATCCAATGTTGCTTTAATTTTTATTTAAATGTTATTTTCTTATGATGAGTTTCCATTAAATTGTTTGGAAAAAATCCAATGTTGCTTTAATTTTTATTAAAATTTTATTTTCTTATGATGAGTTTCCATTAAATTGTTTGGAAAAAATCCAATGTGGCTTTAATTTTTATTAAAATTTTATTTTCTTATGATGAGTTTCCATTAAATTGTTTGGAAAAAATCCAATGTTGCTTTAATTTTTATTAAAATTTTATTTTCTTATGATGAGTTTCCATTAAATTGTTTGGAAAAAATCCAATGTTGCTTTAATTTTTATTAAAATTTTATTTTCTTATGATGAGTTTCCATTAAATTGTTTTAAAAAAATCCAATGTTGCTTTAATTTTTATTAAAATTTTATTTTCTTATGATGAGTTTCCATTAAATTGTTTTAAAAAAATCCAATGTTGCTTTAATTTTTATTAAAATTATTATTTTCTTATGATGAGTTTCCATTAAATTGTTTTAAAAAAATCCAATGTTGCTTTAATTTTTATTAAAATTTTATTTTCTTATGATGAGTTTCCATTAAATTGTTTTAAAAAAATCCAATGTTGCTTTAATTTTTATTAAATTTTTATTTTCTTATGATGAGTTTCCATTAAATTGTTTTAAAAAAATCCAATGTTGCTTTAATTTTTATTAAAATTTTATTTTCTTATAATGAGTTTCCATTAAATTGTTTTAAAAAAATCCAATGTTGCTTTAATTTCTATTAAAATTTTATTTTCTTATGATGAGTTTCCATTAAATTGTATTAAAAAAATCCAATGTTGCTTTAATTTTTATTAAAATTTTATTTTCTTATGATGAGTTTCCATTAAATTGTTTTAAAAAAATCCAATGTTGCTTTAATTTTTATTAAAATTTTATTTTCTTATGATGAGTTTCCATTAAATTGTTTTAAAAAAATCCAATGTTGCTTTAATTTTTATTAAAATTTTATTTTCTTATGATGAGTTTCCATTAAATTGTTTTTAAAAAATCCAATGTTGCTTTAATTTTTATTAAAATTTTATTTTCTTATGATGAGTTTCCATGAAATTGTTTTAAAAAAATCCAATGTTGCTTTAATTTTTATTAAAATTTTATTTTCTTATGATGAGTTTCCATTAAATTGTTTTAAAAAAATCCAATGTTGCTTTAATTTTTATTAAAATTTTATTTTCTTATGATGAGTTTCCATTAAATTGTTTTAAAAAAATCCAATGTTGCTTTAATTTTTATTAAAATTTTATTTTCTTATGATGAGTTTCCATTAAATTGTTTTAAAAAAATCCAATGTTGCTTTAATTTTTATTAAAATTTTATTTTCTTATGATGAGTTTCCATTAAATTGTTTTAAAAAAATCCAATGTTGCTTTAATTTTTATTAAAATTTTATTTTCTTATGATGAGTTTCCATTAAATTGTTTTAAAAAAATCCAATGTTGCTTTAATTTTTATTAAAATTTTATTTTCTTATGATGAGTTTCCATTAAATTGTTTTAAAAAAATCCAATGTTGCTTTAATTTTTATTAAAATTTTATTTTCTTATGATGAGTTTCCATTAAATTGTTTTAAAAAAATCCAATGTTGCTTTAATTTTTATTAAAATTTTATTTTCTTATGATGAGTTTCCATTAAATTGTTTTAAAAAAATCCAATGTTGCTTTAATTTTTATTAAAATTTTATTTTCTTATGATGAGTTTCCATTAAATTGTTTTAAAAAAATCCAATGTTGCTTTAATTTTTATTAAAATTTTATTTTCTTATGATGAGTTTCCATTAAATTGTTTTAAAAAAATCCAATGTTGCTTTAATTTTTATTAAAATTTTATTTTCTTATGATGAGTTTCCATTAAATTGTTTTTAAAAAATCCAATGTTGCTTTAATTTTTATTAAAATTTTATTTTCTTATGATGAGTTTCCATTAAATTGTTTTAAAAAAATCCAATGTTGCTTTAATTTTTATTAAAATTTTATTTTCTTATGATGAGTTTCCATTAAATTGTTTTAAAAAAATCCAATGTTGCTTTAATTTTTATTAAAATTTTATTTTCTTATGATGAGTTTCCATTAAATTGTTTTAAAAAAATCCAATGTTGCTTTAATTTTTATTAAAATTTTATTTTCTTATGATGAGTTTCCATTAAATTGTTTTAAAAAAATCCAATGTTGCTTTAATTTTTATTAAAATTTTATTTTCTTATGATGAGTTTCCATTAAATTGTTTTAAAAAAATCCAATGTTGCTTTAATTTTTATTAAAATTTTATTTTCTTATGATGAGTTTCCATTAAATTGTTTTAAAAAAATCCAATGTTGCTTTAATTTTTATTAAAATTTTATTTTCTTATGATGAGTTTCCATTAAATTGTTTTAAAAAAATCCAATGTTGCTTTAATTTTTATTAAAATTTTATTTTCTTATGATGAGTTTCCATTAAATTGTTTTAAAAAAATCCAATGTTGCTTTAATTTTTATTAAAATTTTATTTTCTTATGATGAGTTTCCATTAAATTGTTTGGAAAAAATCCAATGTTGCTTTAATTTTTATTTAAATGTTATTTTCTTATGATGAGTTTCCATTAAATTGTTTGGAAAAAATCCAATGTTGCTTTAATTTTTATTAAAATTTTATTTTCTTATGATGAGTTTCCATTAAATTGTTTGGAAAAAATCCAATGTGGCTTTAATTTTTATTAAAATTTTATTTTCTTATGATGAGTTTCCATTAAATTGTTTGGAAAAAATCCAATGTTGCTTTAATTTTTATTAAAATTTTATTTTCTTATGATGAGTTTCCATTAAATTGTTTGGAAAAAATCCAATGTTGCTTTAATTTTTATTAAAATTTTATTTTCTTATGATGAGTTTCCATTAAATTGTTTTAAAAAAATCCAATGTTGCTTTAATTTTTATTAAAATTTTATTTTCTTATGATGAGTTTCCATTAAATTGTTTTAAAAAAATCCAATGTTGCTTTAATTTTTATTAAAATTATTATTTTCTTATGATGAGTTTCCATTAAATTGTTTTAAAAAAATCCAATGTTGCTTTAATTTTTATTAAAATTTTATTTTCTTATGATGAGTTTCCATTAAATTGTTTTAAAAAAATCCAATGTTGCTTTAATTTTTATTAAATTTTTATTTTCTTATGATGAGTTTCCATTAAATTGTTTTAAAAAAATCCAATGTTGCTTTAATTTTTATTAAAATTTTATTTTCTTATAATGAGTTTCCATTAAATTGTTTTAAAAAAATCCAATGTTGCTTTAATTTCTATTAAAATTTTATTTTCTTATGATGAGTTTCCATTAAATTGTTTTAAAAAAATCCAATGTTGCTTTAATTTTTATTAAAATTTTATTTTCTTATGATGAGTTTCCATTAAATTGTTTTAAAAAAATCCAATGTTGCTTTAATTTTTATTAAAATTTTATTTTCTTATGATGAGTTTCCATTAAATTGTTTTAAAAAAATCCAATGTTGCTTTAATTTTTATTAAAATTTTATTTTCTTATGATGAGTTTCCATTAAATTGTTTTTAAAAAATCCAATGTTGCTTTAATTTTTATTAAAATTTTATTTTCTTATGATGAGTTTCCATGAAATTGTTTTAAAAAAATCCAATGTTGCTTTAATTTTTATTAAAATTTTATTTTCTTATGATGAGTTTCCATTAAATTGTTTTAAAAAAATCCAATGTTGCTTTAATTTTTATTAAAATTTTATTTTCTTATGATGAGTTTCCATTAAATTGTTTTAAAAAAATCCAATGTTGCTTTAATTTTTATTAAAATTTTATTTTCTTATGATGAGTTTCCATTAAATTGTTTTAAAAAAATCCAATGTTGCTTTAATTTTTATTAAAATTTTATTTTCTTATGATGAGTTTCCATTAAATTGTTTTAAAAAAATCCAATGTTGCTTTAATTTTTATTAAAATTTTATTTTCTTATGATGAGTTTCCATTAAATTGTTTTAAAAAAATCCAATGTTGCTTTAATTTTTATTAAAATTTTATTTTCTTATGATGAGTTTCCATTAAATTGTTTTAAAAAAATCCAATGTTGCTTTAATTTTTATTAAAATTTTATTTTCTTATGATGAGTTTCCATTAAATTGTTTTAAAAAAATCCAATGTTGCTTTAATTTTTATTAAAATTTTATTTTCTTATGATGAGTTTCCATTAAATTGTTTTAAAAAAATCCAATGTTGCTTTAATTTTTATTAAAATTTTATTTTCTTATGATGAGTTTCCATTAAATTGTTTTAAAAAAATCCAATGTTGCTTTAATTTTTATTAAAATTTTATTTTCTTATGATGAGTTTCCATTAAATTGTTTTAAAAAAATCCAATGTTGCTTTAATTTTTATTAAAATTTTATTTTCTTATGATGAGTTTCCATTAAATTGTTTTAAAAAAATCCAATGTTGCTTTAATTTTTATTAAAATTTTATTTTCTTATGATGAGTTTCCATTAAATTGTTTTAAAAAAATCCAATGTTCCTATTTACTTGCCTTCCCGCGAAGGCAGAGTTATACACAAGGTCGGTTTTTAATGTGGGGAAAGGAACAAAAATAAAAATTGCCTCAGTCAAGAAGGATTACTCCTTCACTGACTGAGGACAGAAAAGAGGATGTGTAGTATCAGAACAGATACTACACTTTGCTCCTAGCCACAAGATCGTAATCTTGTTTTAATTAAAAAAATGTATTTTTTCAATAAATGTTTTTAAAATTATATTTTGATGCATTTTTATAGAATAACTTTTGGCTTTCAAGAATTTTAGTGTTATTTATTTATTTTTTTATTCATATTGCATGTTATTTAACCAAGAAATGATGTTTTATGAAATTTAGATGATTCAATAACTTTTTTTTGGTAAATGTAAAGTTTAAGCATGATGCTCTTTTTTAACATTATTATTTACAAACATAATAATTTTGTAACTATTCCAAGGAGAAATTGGAGTTATCGCCAATAACAATGGCGCCGTCCATATAATGTATAAGTGGCAAAAAAAAAACAATTTTCGTTCAAATTCAACGTACAATTAATATCCTTCTAGACTGGGGGAATTTTTATTTTTGTTCTTATCCAGAGTGCCCCTTTTTGGGAAGCTAGATTTTCCCCACATTAATAACAGACTTTGTTGCTAACTCTGCTCTTGTGGGGAGGCAAGTAAATAGGAACAATCTATATATAAAAGTGAAAATGTCTGTGTGTGTGTGTGTGTATACTTCACTATCAAGTAACTCTGTCAATTTTCGGTCTACAGACTCGAGATTTGACGTAAGGGGTGATTTGGGAAAATCTTTTTAATCGGTTTTCGGCCAGAAATTTGGCTGTTAAGGAGTCAAAGTTCCACGATTTGACCTTTGAGAACTCTAAGAAACTCATCCGCCAATTTTGGGTCTAAACACTTGAAATTTTAGATATAGGTTATTTGGGCATGGATCTAACTTTATAATTTGATTTGAGCCCAAAACAGTAAGTGTTAAGGGGTCATAAATAGGGTCAAAGTTTTTAAAAAATTGACCTCTGCAGTCTCTACCAAATTACTCAACCAATTTTTTGGTCTAAACATTTGAAATTTTACATAAAGTGTATCCAGACATAGGGCAAGCTTTTTAATCTTTTTTTTTTTTTGCTAAAAATTTAGCTTCCAAGGTGTCAGAGTTCAAAAGATTTTACCTTTTTGGTCTCTAGCAAACTATTCAGCCAATTTTGGGTCTAAACATTTGAAATTTTACATAAAGAGTATTCAGACATGCAGCAAGCTTTTTAATCAGTTTTTGTGCAAAAATTTAGCTGGCAAGAGGTCAAAGTTTACAGAGTTAACCTTTGCAGACTCTACCAAATTCCTCCGCCAATTTTGGGTCTAAACACTTGAATTTTTAGATGTAGATTACTTGGACATCTACCAACTTTTTTCTATGGTAGTTAAAGAAGCCTATTATATAGAAAGGCATTACCGTACATATTCACACTTTATAATATATACATATGCACAAAAAGTTATGAACAGTATATAGGGCCCGAGCAAAGTCGGGTGGAACTGTTAGTATTTAAAATCAAATAAAAGCTTAACAATCAAAGGGAAATAACCTAAAAAAATTTCTGAGAAAAAAATAAATCAGATTTTTTAATTTTGATTTTAAAAAATCCATTTTCTTTTTACCCCATGCATCAAAATATAAACTAGAATTTTTCCATCGTCAAATATTACGTTTCCAGATGTATATCTAAGTGGTCTTGCTTTTGGGTAATTTTTAGCAAAAGCTCATGGCCGGAAAATATTTTATATCCCGAAAAGTGCTATTTTTGGCCATTTTGACCCCTTTTAACCCCCTGGGGACACAACCAAAATTTTTATCAAAAATCTGAGAATGTTATATTTCCTTTCTTACCTAGTTGTAACTTCATGCAAAATTTCAAAAAAATGTAATGAGTAGTCATTGAGAATTTCGGGAATGAACGAATAGACAAGGGTTCTAAGGTCCAAATCCGACTAAGTACACAAAATTGTATTGCTGGCTCTCAGCCCTCAGCTTCTCAATTCATTAAATTCAGACTTGACATCCGTATGTTTCAAGACCAATTTTACACAGAAAATTGGGGGTGATGCATTGTGGGCATTTTCTGAATTAATGTTCCGTCTGCCTGCTTCCCACCGGACTACAACTTGGATGTCTTCAAGTCCAATGTTAACAAATTCCTAATGAACCGCCCCCTTGAGTAAACACTTCATCAAATCTCCACACTAACGTAATGTACTTGCAATAACCCTTATCCCTGAGTGGCTTCCGGGCCTTGATAAGTGGTGATCACTGTGTAAAAAAAAAAAAAAAAAAAATGATTTATCTCTAAATTCTGATGTGTTGGAAGAGATGGAACAGATCTTCAGAATCCTCAGGTTGGAAAACTTGAAGGACATATGCAATTTATATCGCAATCAAGTCGAGTCGATCTTTTGATCAAGACTTCACAGACATTGAAGTCGTTGTCTACAAACGACTTATCTTCAGCATAATTGCTCAGTGGTTTACAAATACATATACCACTAGTATCCAAACAGTGACTTGGTAACAAGCAGACTAGAACAGCATTACAACAGTACAAGGAGAAATCAAAGAAATGTTGTGACAAACAGTACAACAGACAATACTCACTTTTACATGCGAGGTAGAAAGTCTATGTCCAGCATAAGAAGACAAAGCGAAGGGATCCTGGGATCGTTTGGCATTCTGCTATGGCACCAAGATCATACATAGTTGAGTCTGAAAGTGGTAACATCTTCTGAAGGAATAGGCAATCGATCAGACTAGCTAGAAAAAGCTTAATACTTCAAGGTAGATCTAACCAAAGAAATTGCATCACCAAGGGAACTGCATATCAACAATGTTTCAACAATACACACACACGACAGAACAGGCCATCCCTAGACCCTTTGCGAGCATCCATCAGACCTGGGGACTAGGTATCACCTAGATGGAAAAAGCAGCAGACCATGACATTGCACACCAATGGATCCTGCAGTAAGGTGTCGAGCTTAAGAATGCATGAAAAAAATTGAATAATTCGACCTATCTTTCCAAGCTTATAACTACTTGAAAAATGTAATTCAAACCCTAAATTTTTTTTTCAATTAAAGGAGCAAAGACCAAATTTAACAAAAATAACATGTTTAATAACAAATTATGCAATATTTGTTTTTTTAAATCGGTTTTCTTTAAAAAAGATTTGAAGAAAATCAACAAAATTTTACTTAGGTAGATTATAAAAAATCGATATAAATTCAAAAAATCACTTACCTATAAAAATTACTAATCAATGTGTAGTTCCATTCTTCATTGTTAAGAATTTATCAATATTTATATTTTAAATTCAATTTATTTATTAAATAAAAGAATTTTAAAACGCCTATTTGAAAAAGGCGGACATTACGTAAGCATTTTACGTTCTTATCGAAAAAACGGAAGTAGTTTTTTTTTATTGTTTTGAACTACGGATGGACAGAAGGAAGTAAAAACCACACATTCGCATTACTTGTCTAGCATTGCCCGTGAAGAAATATGTGTTCCCATAGTTTCAAAATAGTCAAATTTTACTTATCTATTTTTGTTTTTAAAAAAAAAGACAGTCGAGGAATTTTTTTTTTCTTTTCTCAAAGAAATACATAAATTTTTGATTTAATATATTTTAATTCTACTTTATCAAGTGATTTTTTTTAAATATCTAAAAAAAGAAAACATTGAATGAAATAGAAAAATTGTCATCAGCGTCCAATACTTACAGTACAATATAAGCAGAACATAGGCTTCCAATTTAAAAAAAAAAAATTCAACGAGTTTTTTTAAAAGAAAAGGTTTTACACTTCAGACTTTACAGGTAAATTTCCAAAAAACACTTCTTTTTTTTGTTTTGTTTTAATTTACAATATATTATTTATTAATCTTTTATCTTCAATTTGTGATATATAAAAATTCGGTGAGTAAATTAATTATTAAAATTTTAATAGACATTTCAAAATAGACGGGGGTGAATATAAAAAAAAAACGTTTGTCTAAAATATATTCGGTTTATTGGAAAGAGCATAAAATGTCACATTGACCCTGAAAATATCGTAAAAATTGAACCAATAGAAAAAATTTGACAGATTTTTAAAGTTTAAAAATTGAAAAAAAAATAACTCGTAAAATTCAATTGATTTCATTATGTAAGAAATTGGCTACATAAAGGCGCGCCGGCACTTTGTAAACATTTTGTAAACACTGTTTTTTAAAAAATAAAAAATAATATTTCTATTATATTTTATACAACTTTAATAGTTTATTTTAGAAGTATTGTAGCAGAAACAAATAGAATCTCTTTTCTTATGCGTCAGTGCCTCCCCTGACTGTGCGATATGGCACATACTGACCAATTAGAGGCATAGCACAGGGACCTTCCTTACACCCTAAGGAACTCTAACTGCTTCCATTCCGGATGAGAAAAAAATCCTCCTTTTCCAGCCAAAGGCCAAAGAGAACGGACCTGTTTCCTCACTCTCTGCCTACACTGGTGTAAAGTCGAACAGAATGAAGGAAGAAAGCGACTACGTATCTGCGCGTGTTGTCTTACCTACTGGGAGCGATGACGTCAGGCCTCATGTGACTGTTTTTCTGGCCACTGATTCGCTGATGACGAACGCTTGGACAATAAAAGGAGTATGTTCAGAAGATCAAGAACAGTGTGTATCAACTGCTTCAGTGTTATTAGAAGTTCAACGTGCGTGTTAATCGACTGCCGTAGTTGCGAAACGAATTCAAGCTATTTCGGTGAAATGGGGGAAAAAATTGACCTCAAATTAATACCAGAGTTTGATGGATTGACCCCGGTAATTGACTGGGTGGAAAAGGTGGAATTACATTGCCTTTTGTCTGGCGTAAAAAACTTCGAACATGTTGTTCCTCTGCATTTGTCCGGCGGCGCCTTTGTGGTGTATCAACAGCTCAGCCATGAGAGCAAACAAGACTACGAGAAAATCAAGGCGGCGCTGTTCAAGGCGTTTGCAATTGACCCCACCACTGCTTGAGAGCAACTTGAGGCAAGGACCTTACGTCCAGGCGAAACGGTCGACGTGTACTTGGCAGAGCTGACGAAGTTGACAGTGTTGTTTGGTGGACTGCCTGAGCGGACTTTAGCATACAAATTCCTAGCAGGACTCCTGACAGGAGCAAAGCAACTACTACGAACTAGCTCGAGTGCAGATTCGTTGCCCCTTAATGACCTAGTAGATCGGGCCAGGACTGTAATGAAGAATTACTCCGAGATGAGGGAACCAGTAATTGCTGCTGCTCAGTCCACACTGAATGATAAGAAACCGTATCAGGGACCCGGTCCACGTGGTGGAATCATATGCTACAGATGTAATGGACAGGGCCACATTGCAAGGAACTGCCAGCAACAACCAACGGCTGTTCGCTGCTACCGGTGTAAGGAAACTGGCCATATAGCTCAAGACTGTCCGGAAAACAGAACCGGGGGCAAGGTGTCAGCGTCGACCTCTTACCCACGCAGAAATTAAATGGGACGCTGCCGATCATCCCGATATATATCAACGAAACACTGTGCTCAGCACTCCTCAATTCCGGGTGCTCCCGCACTATCGTATGTGCAGATCTCTGCCACATTTGGAGAAAGAAGAACGTCAGAGTGACTACCATCAGTGGAGAGAGGCGCACATGTTGCGGGGTGGGCAATGTAAACATTCGGACGAAAAATGGAAGCTCCACTAACCTAGAGGCGCTGGTAGTGCTCGAAAAACCCTTGAGTTTTGACCTGCTCCTAGGATATGATGCCATCAGAGCCCTTGGTGGTGTCTATATAACGGCGACAGGGGCAGTACGTTTTCAGGAGAAAACCGCAGTGTGTGCTGCGCTAAGGATCGACCAACCAGACTTCAGCGTCGAATTTGACGAGCAAAAGAGGGCTTGAACTGCCTCATGGAAGTGGTCGGAAAACCGGGAACCAGCTAAACTGCAGAATGGAATAACTTAATACCATGTACCCGACCACATGAGGCCCGCGTACGAAGAAGAACTTCGCAAATGGATCGAGGATGGCTGGCTGATTCCCTACCCCTACAAGAAACTTGGACCTCCTAAGGGTCTGATCCCATTAATGGTGGTTGCTCAGCACAACAAAGCCAAAGTCAGGCCGGTAATGGACTACCGAGAACTGAACTCATATGTTGATGTGTTCACAGCTGATGCTGACGTGTGTGCTAGAAAACTACGAGAGTGGCGCCAGCTGGGTTCTAATGTGTCCCTGTTGGATCTGAGAAGAGCATATCTGCAGGTCCGGGTTAGCGAGACAATGTGGCCATTTCAGACAGTAGTGTTTGCCGGTAGGAGGTATTGCCTCACAAGACTGGGCTTTGGGCTGAACGTTGCTCCCCAAATAATGAAGACGATCGTCAATGCTGTATTGTCCCAGGATAAGACCATAAAAGAGGGGACATCAGCATACCTTGACGACATATACGTGAATGAAGACATTGTGCCATCATCACATGTGAGGGCCAAGCTAGCCGAACTTGGACTGATGTGTAAGGATCCAGAACGCTTGGATGATGGTGCTCGTGTCTTGGGGTTGAACGTTACACAGGAGCGAGGGACCTTGAAGTGGGGGCGCGGAACTGCAGTTCCTGAAGTGCCCCATGTCCTCACGAGGCGGGCTATATTTTCCCTGTGTGGAAAACTG
This sequence comes from Euprymna scolopes, assembly GCF_053919585.1. Lineage (NCBI taxonomy): Eukaryota > Metazoa > Mollusca > Cephalopoda > Sepiida > Sepiolidae > Euprymna > Euprymna scolopes. The sequence continues at coordinate 45,341,329 of NC_136512.1, forward strand.
TTGGGACATTTACCAGTAGGTGGATGGACTCGGGTCGCGACAGCCATCATGAAGAGGAGGGCGAGTGCAGTTACCAAAGGCTGGGATGATGAAATGGTGGGCAATCTGTTGCTGCGCATGGTGATGCAGACCATCACAAGAGTACCCCGCTAAAGGAGATTGGTGCATCCAGGGAGACAGGATAAATGTGTGGGTGGATGCGAGCTCCCTTGCGATTGGGGCGCTATTGGAGATGAACGGGTCTGTGATTGAGGACGCCTGCTGGTTGCGACCAATGGATAATGCTGCTCCCATCAACCTGGCAGAGTTGGATGCGGTAATAAAAGGAATAAACTTGGCACTCCAGTGGAAAGTCAAAGAATTATGCATATGCACAGATTCGCTGTGCGTATACCACTGGATAGTTGACACACTAACAGGCAAAACGAGAGTGCGCACCAAGGCGGCTACCAAAATGCTAATCAGACGAAGGTTGGAGACAATAAGGAAGTTGGTGGAAGAGTACGACCTATCGGTGAATGCGGTGCTTGTCACTTCAACCTGCAATCTTGCTGATAGACTTACCCATGTGCCCCAGAGATGGTTCGATGCAATGAAGAAAGAAGTCGAACCAGGGTCTTTATGTGCTGCCTCTGTTGAGGAGACGGATAAAATCAAGAAGGTACACCATGACAGTGGACACCCCGGAGTGAGACGGACATATTATTTCGTACACTTAACCAACCCATCAGTGTTCAAAAGCAAAGTAGAAGCAAGGATTGCCAAATATGCCAGTCAATCGACCCTGTTCCCACCAAATGGCAGAAAGGTCGGCTGGAAGTCGACGAGAATTGGAGCCGACTGGGCATGGACATAACTCATTATCGTGGTCAGCACTTCCTCACACTGATCGATTGCGGACCAATGAGGTTTGCGATCTGGCGACTATTAACAAGACAGAACTCGGCTAGTGTCATCCGTCAATTAGAGTCCATATTTTAGGAGCGGGGGATACCTGAAGAGATTCTCACTGACAACGACACAGCCTTTTGCAGCGGAGAATTCAGGCATTTCGTAGACGAGTGGGGGATCCAGCTTAGACACAGGTGTGCATATGTACCGAGTGGCAACGGTATAGCGGAGCGGTGCCACCGAACTGTGAAGAGGATAGCAGCAAGGAAGCAATGTACGATTGCAGAGGCAGTATATAAGTACAATACAACACCAAAGGATGACGCGACTGCTAAAAGTGCACCTGCTAATGCGATACATTGCTATCGAGTGCGTGTTAAGGGCATTGACGCCTGCCTGCCTAATCAGAAGAGGACGCAAGGACGGTACAAGTTAGGGGACACTGTCTGGGTAAGGCCTCCCAATAACCGATGTATGACCAGTTTCAGAAGAGGACAGATCACCGGCGTAATTAGTGAGCAGGCTGTGCTGGTTGATGGTACTCCACGGCATGTGAGGGATGTCCGGCCTGCCCTTGATACAAACCAAATGGCGAACAGCGAAAGTGATGAATCATCCAATGATGAAATGTGGATCCGACCTATGCCCCATTGCCGTGATGACATGGCTGAGACCTTAAGCACAGATGGCGATAGTTCCAGCGCCACTTCTGAGAGCCCCAATGACGATGGCGCCCAGCTTGATGGAAGGACTGCTGGCAACGTTAATGGCGACAGGTCTGTTACCCCTTCTGAGAGCTCGGATGGAGATGGAGCGCAGCCGGATAGTAGGACTATGGACACTGACCCAAGTAGCATTGATGAAGACGAAGAGGTCTAGCTAATTCCCCTCCATAGGTGTGCCTGTAACAAACGACCGCGGCCACAATGCCGCATGTGTGATCTTGAGACCAGGGGGTGTAAAGTCGAACAGAATGAAGGAAGAAAGCGACCATGTGTCTGCGCGTGTTGTCTTACCTGCTGGGAGGATCACAGGGAGGGCAGAAATTAAAAATGGCGGCTGTGGTTTTTGTAAGATTATTTAGCGATGACGTCAGGCCTCATGTGACTGTTTTTCTGGCCGCCGATTGGCTGATGACGAACGTTTGGACAATAAAAGGAGTATGTTCAGAAGATCGACGATAGTGTGTATCAACTGCATCAGTGTGATTAGAAGTTCGACATGTGTGTTAATCAACTGCCGTAGTTGTGAAACGAATTCAAGCTTTAGAAGTTCGACATGTGTGTTAATCAACTGTCGTAGTTGTGAAACGAATTCAATACCAGTGTAGGCAATAGAAAAATTTTGACAGATTTTTAAAGTTTAAAAATTGAAAAAAAAATAACTCGTAAAATTCAATTGATTTCATTACATAAGAAATTGGCTACATGAAGGCACGCCGGCACTTTGTAAACATTTTGTAAACACTGTTTTTTAAAAAATAAAAAATAATATTTCTATTATATTTTATACAACTTTAATAGTTTATTTTAGAAGTATTGTAGCAGAAACAAATAGAATCTCTTTTCTTATGCGTCAGTGCCTCCCCTGACTGTGCGATATGGCACATACTGACCAATTAGAGGCATAGCACAGGGACCTTCCTTACACCCTAAGGAACTCTAACTGCTTCCATTCCGGACGAGAAAAAAATCCTCCTTTTCCAGCCAGAGGCCAAAGAGAGCGGACCTGTTTCCTCACTCTCTGCGTACACTGGTATCGACGATTCCCACTTGGGAATAACTACCAGGCAAAGGCAGACAAGTTTTATCTGAGTTATATCTTTTTGGCATCTTACCCTGACTCGTTTCAATAAACCTTTCCCTTGTTAAGTTTTACGAAGTTGTTTGCTCGTTTATTCAGTAGCTTGTGTCAAATTATTTATTTTATTAGGAAGTGCCCGAAAAGCACTAACTCAACTCCCTTAAATGGTGACCCGACTTGTACACAAGTTTACTGAATGGCGAGCCTTACTTCTTCCCTGTTTAAGCAAGGAAAAGGCGGCGAACAGAAATTCTTGTGAAATACTTTTCTCAAGAAAAGTAATACTATACGGACAAACTTCACGCCTCTGAGAAAAAAAAAAATTTGTCACAGAAACATTTTTTTTTGTCACCGTATTAAAAAAAAAAAAAAAAAACTTTTCTCGAGAGACTTCACAAAGGCATATTTAAAAAAAAAAAAAACGAAAAAAGAAGACATTATTTCCTGCACCAAACTCTTGACGCGCGTGGTGGATATCCTAGGAAAAAGAAGGCGAGAGACACAGATAACCGTTCGTTGTAAATGAATTGAAAACCAAAAAAAAAAAAAAAAAGTACTAAAAGTTCCCCCCCCCCTTCTTGGGGAAAACGACACCAGAAAGCACACAAATGCGAACAGGAGACAAGTAATTCAAGGGACAGTTAATTCCGCGAAATATATGAGAGCACTTTTACTAAAAAAAAAAAAAAAAAAAACTTGCTTTCACGTATCGACCAAAACGTAAGTACCCATTTAAAGAATTCATTTACCTCCAGCTTATAGGTTACACATACAGGCACAAAAAAAAACAACAAAAAAAAACACCCACACACACATATTGTCCATTTTTTTTTACCACTACTCTTTTGAACCATTTTTCTACTTTATTTTCTTGTAAACATTTTTTTTCTCTCTTTTTAGCCTGTTAAATATTTTTCTTATTTTTGCCTCTGTCTAAATATTTTCTCTAAATATTTCTCCCTTTTTCCGCATCTGGTCCTTCAACAATGTCCTACCTATATTTTGGATAGTTAATTTTATTTTGGTCTGTTGTCGCTTTCTTTATATATACGAGTATATAAAATAGTTGGCGCAAGCCTTTGCAATGAAGTCACAACCTAACGACATTGTAGGTATGGCTATTATAAAGACTCACCCACAAGGTAAAAAAATTTAGCAAGCTGGACCCGCAGTTGAGCAGGCACCGACTCCAGGCTAACTCCTTACATTCAGGCCACTATCGTCGCCACCGCCGCCACTCAAACAAGCCGAAACTGTGCTTTTATCACAGTCGTTTTGGTATGGAGGTGTGGAAATGCAAAAACCCCTGTTCATACATGAACCAGGGAAACTAAGGTCTGGGGAGCTGAGCATGGCAGGTTCTCCATGGGATATTTTCAACAACCGTGCCTATTTCATCACAGACTCCCTATCCCAAGCATGTTACTTGGTTGATACTGGAGCGGCCTGCAGTATTCGGCCATTGAAACTTCTCACAGAGAAGCCTCCAGTATCGTCCAACACATTGCAGGCGGTAAATCACTCCCCCATTCCCACGTACGGTCAAATTTCACGTTCTTTGGACTTGGAATTACGGAGAGACTTTACATGGGTTTTTACCATAGCAGATTTACCTTACCCCATCCTATGCGCGGACTTCCTGCATCATTTTAATTTAATGGTAGACATGCGCAGACGCCGGCTGATAGATGCTAGTACGGAACTTTCCATCCCTGGCATAATGCCAAATGTCCCATCTATCAGCCCGGTATTTTTCATTGCCGCTTCAAATGACCCTTACCACGAGTTGCTACACTCCTACCCGGAATTAACAAACCTAAATTTTGTGGTGAGCAAACCCACACACACCATAAAACACCACATCAAAATCACAGGTGCTCCTGTGTTCTAATGCCCTCGTTGCCTCCCTGCTGATAAACTTAAAGCAGCGAAGGCTGAATTCAATCATATGCTACAATTGGGAATAATATCCCCCTCGTCCAGTCCATGGGCTTCCCCTTTGCATATGGTCCGAAAACGCGACGAAGATTGGCGTCTGACTGGGGACTACCGACGACTCAATGCCATGACGGTACCTGATCGTTACCCAATCCCACATATACAGGATTTTGCTTCCTCATTGCATGGTTGTAAGACCTTTTCCAAACTAGATTTGGTCAAGGCTTACCATCAAATCCCAGTAAATCCGGCCGACATACCAAAGACGGCAGTAACAACTCCATTTGGAGCATTTGAATATTTAACTATGCCTTTCAATTTATGTAATGCCGCTAGTACTTTTCAGCACTTCATGGACGAAGTAGTGCGTGATTTGGACTTTGTCTAGAACTATATAGACGACATTCTTGTGGCAAGTGCCTCACCTGAGGAACATGTCACTCACCTTCACCTACTGTTCGAACGGTTTCAGCAATACCAGGTGAGGATTAACCCTGGTAAATGTGTTTTTGGTGCTTTGTCACTAATTTTCCTGGGTCACATTATCAGCCCAGACGGTATATCTTCGTTACCGGAAAAGGTGAAGGCTCTGCAAGACCTTCAACCACCTACTTCACTTCGCCAACTAAGGCACTTCCTCGGTCTGTTGAACTACTACAGACGTTTTATCCCACACTGTGCGGATCTTCTAATTCCTTTTTCCGACCGTAACAGGAAGAAGAAAATGAGCAAATCTCACTTAAATAGTTTTCTCTCGCATATTTTTCGCGACAACTGAAACCGGCAAAACAACATTACAGCACGTTTGGCCGTGAACTGCTGGCAATGTACCTCGCAGTGAAACACTTTCAACATTCACTCGAGAGTCGTCAATTTGTGATCTACACTGATGTTATAAAATAACACGAGCGTATGGAAGCAAGGAGAACAAACGAAGTAATTTGGTTTCAACCTTTATTGAGGGTCAAAGTGAATAAGCATATATATCCTCAATCAAAGCCGGAACGGTCAGCCGGGCGTCAGGAAGGCCGGAATAGGGATTAGAGAGGTAGGGATCCTGGCCTGATCAGGTTCGGGCAGGTACAGGGGCCTAGATGCTGGTACGGTCTAGGGATGACGTCCGGGACTGGAACAAGCGGTGATATGGTGACTAGGCGCCTTGAATCAAACTGCTGTCGCTGAGCTGCCGCTGCTACTGCTGGATGGAGCTGAAGGGAACGGCTATTGCTGCTGCCGCTGCTGCTGCTAGAAAGTTGAGGGGAACGGCTGTCGCTGCTGCTGCTGCTGGATGGAGCTGAAGGGAACGGCTATTGCTGCTGCCGCTGCTGCTGCTAGAAAGTTGAGGGGAACGGCTGTTGCTGCTGCTGCTGCTAGAAGGTTGAGGGGAACGGCTGTTGCTGAGCTGCTGCTGCTGGATGGAGCTGAAGGAAACAGCTATTGCTGCTGCCGCTGCTGCTGCTAGAAGTTGAGGGGAACGGCTGTCGCTGAGCTGCTGCTGCTGGATGGAGCTGAAGGGAATGGCTACTGCTGCTGCCGCTGCTGCTGCCAGAAAGTTGAGGGGAACGGCTGTCGCTGAGCTGCTGCTGCTGGCTGGAGCTGAAGGAAACGGCTGTCGCTGGTATGGTGCAAAGGGTTGAGGGGAACAGCTGTATCCGCTTCTACTGGTAGCGAGGCGACCTGCTCTGGCCAGCGATCTGCTGGAAGACTGACTTTTTCTCTGACGGCCGGCTTATTTATACAGCACGTGCGGACGTAGTAAAAGGCACATCGGCTCCGGCGTCAAAATGGCCGTCGTATTTTTTATTTGTGTTTGTTTTTTGTGCTTTAATGAATTGTAGAGAATTATCTGTTTGGTGTGTGTATGCATGTGTTACATCGATTTAAAGCTGAGAAAGTTGTGAATGTAACCTAGTCGGTGTCGTATTGTTGGGGTGTTTTGTGGAATCATTATTTGCGTTTTTATGCTATCTGAGTTGCGTTTATGGTAGTGTCTGTGATTTTTTATTTAGGTTTTTTCTTTTGCTGTGCAACTTTCTCTGGAGGTTTTCTATGTTGAAGTAAGGTGCGAGTTATTTTAATGATGTGTGTATCTAAAGAGATGGGATTTGAAATTGTCCTGTGTATTATTGTGTTTGACTACGTTGTAACGGCGAACAGATTTGTCTTAGGGTCGCCATTGTTGCTGCCGTCATTGCCTTGCTGATTTCCGGTTTATTCATGGAAATGTGGAGAGATATGCGAATATAACAATGCTCCCCCAGATCTCGATCATATTTACATGATAAAGTCTCTGAAGCGTGTAGGGAGTTGTCCTCTTGTTGTTCTGGCTGGTAATCTCCTGGGTTGGCTGGCTTGTGAGGATGGCGTCCGATTCTCGTCCGGATTGCATGTGGGGCCGTTCGTGGAATGCTGTTCGTCGGTGATGCTGGGTGGGGGTGGGAGGTTTGTGATAGACAGGTGCGGCGGGCGTGGTGCTATTCGTCGGATGTGCGCCCGGTGTACCCAGGTTGTGATGCCGCTCTCATCTTGTACTTGGTACATCAAGCTGTTGGTTTTGGTGATAGTGAAGCTTCCTATCCATTGCATGTGTGTTGATTGGGCCGTGGCTGATTGAGGACGGTGAAGTAGGACCTTGTCTCCTACTTGTAGCGGGTTCTCATGGGAGAAGTGCTTTTCGCGGTTCTCCATTTTATGATCTGCTTCATCATTGGCCAGGGCGACACGGTGATGAACCTGTCTTAGCAGGGCGTTGATTTGCATGCCATATGCACCTGGGTCATCGCTCCTGGCTTCCTTTCTGTGGGGTGTTGGCAAGCCGATGCTAGGGTGGCGGCCCGTGACTGTGAAATGCGGGGAGACACCGGTGGCCTTGTTGATTGTGGCGTTCATGGAAGACACAACAGATTCGAGAACATCTGTCCACTCGCAATTCCTGTCTTCACACAGCATGTAGATGGCGTTCTTCATTGTCCGATGTTGTCTCTCTATGTTCCCTGAGCTTTGTGGGCGCCACGGGCAATGCAGTTCCTGTGTGATGGCCATTTGTTTGCAGAACTGTCGATAGACTTCCCCTGTGAAGTGTGTACCTCGGTCGGAGGACACTATGCGTGGGATTTCTCTGTGTCGGAGGAAGAACTGGTATAAACCACGGGCGGCGTCGATGGCACGGTCTCTTGCACATGGTATAGCTGTGAGATGCCGGCTGAAGCTGTCCAGTATCGTAAGTATATATCTTTTCCCCTTTGAGTTGGGCATTGTGACAAAGTCAACAAAGATGAGTTCAAATGGTCTCTTACCCCGCTTGCAGTGGCCCATAGGCCAGCGGGTTCGTCTGCCATAATTTCCCTTGCATTTTGCACATGTGATGCAGGAATCAGCATAAGCCTTGATGTCGTTGTTCTTGGACTCCCACCAGTAACCGGAGAGGAGTTCCTGCATCCGTGTTATGCCTGAGTGGTTGTTGGCGTCGTGTGCTTGATGCAGGTATTTGGGTCTGAGCTTGTATGGTACGACCAGCCTAGGGGAATGTTTGTGGTCTCTTATCATTAGGACCGTGGTTCCTGGTTCTAAGAAGAATTGATGTAGCTTTCTCTTGAATAACTTAGCTCGGTGGTCATCGGGGTCAATTTGTGGGCCGTCCGGGTATGATGTTTGGAGTGCGTGTATGATTCCGGTCAGGGTCTCATCCTTCTGTTGTTCAGTTGCAATATCCAGGTGTTCACAGATTTGTTCAGCAGGAATGGAGGAGTAGGTGTGGTATGCGAAAAACGCGTCGCTGATGCGTCTTTGCGTGTGGGCGTTCCGTGGTGTGTGCGTCTTGGGAATAAGTTTCAGACTGTCGATGTCATTGATGCACCATGATGGGACGTAGATGCATAAGCTTGAGCCATCCAGTATGAATGTCCTTCCTGCTGGATTGGGGTCGCTGGGAGTCTTGATCTTCTTCTGTCCACAGCCTCTGCTGAGCATATCAGCCCAAACGTTAGATTCGCCCTCCACGTATTCTAATACGAATTTGTAGCACGATATCTCATCCTGCCATCTTCGTATTTTTGCATTGTTGAATTCCCGTTGGTCAAGATATGTCAGAGATCTGTGGTCAGTGAACACCACGAAGGGACGGTTACGTAGAAAGTAGTCAAATTTCAGTATCGCCCACTTCACTGCATATGCCTCGCGTTCCGTTGTAGACCAGTTTTGCTCTGTTGTATTGAAGGAGTGGGACGCGACTCCGACAATGTTCTTCTTCCCGTTGCTGGACTCTTGCATCAGGATTGCTCCGCATGCGACATCACTGGCATCAGTAGTGAGCGTGAAGGGCATGGAGAAGTCTGGAAATGAGATAACCGGCGGGGAGGATAATCGGTTCTTGATCTTCCTGAATGCTCTGTCTGCATTCTCGGTCCAGTGGAATGGCTTGTTGACCTTGTTGAGCTCGTGTATAGGAGCCATGAGTTTTGAGAACATGCTTGATCTGATTTGTTCATGAAGGCGCGTCTCAAGGAATTGTCTGATCCAGACCAAGCAGCCGATGAGACTTTGGAGTTCCTTTCTTGAGGTTGGGGGTTTCATTTCTCCTATGGCACGAACATATTCGGGGTCGGCCTTGAACCCTTCGCTGTTTATTATGCGGCCGAGAAATTTGGCCTCAAGTGCGAGGAAGGAGCATTTGTCTGGGTTCAGCTTAAGTCCAAACTTTTGGAGGGCCATGGACAGTTGTTCTAGCGCGATGATGTACTCCTTGAATGTCTTAGCATGCACCAGGTTGTCGTCGATGTAAGATGATATGTTGCTGCGAGATGTGACCGTGGCTAAGGCCTCTGCTACGCAACGGGAAAAGATTTGTCCGGCCGAAGTGAGACCAAAGGCCAGGCGTGTGTACTGGTAGCATTTGTCCTTCCATGTGAAGGCTGTTTTGTGCCGGTCCTGCTCATCTATTTCAATCTGCCAATATCCACTACGCAGGTCCAGAGATGCAAAATACCTGTTGCCCTTGCCGATTTTGTTGAGCAGGTGATCCATCCTGGGTATTGGGTAGGGGTCCAGATCGACTAGCACTTTGTTTAGCGTTCTTTTAAAGTTTGCAACAACGCGAATTGACCCATTTTTCTTACGTACGGCGAATACTGGACTGTTGAAACCTTTGGGGTCGCTGCAGGCTTCAATGATGCCTTTGCTTGCCATGCGGCCAATCTCGGCATTGACCTCCTCTTCCAGGGCTTGAGCAATCGGATGTTGTTTTTGGCTGCGTGATTGGCCGTTGGTTGGTATCCGAATGGGACGGATGAATGTGCCCTTGTCGCCATTCTCAGTACTGATGATGTCGGCATAGCGGATTAGTAGGTTGGTGGTGGCCTCTAGTTCATCACGGTTGGGATGGTTTGGTAGTGTGAGTCCTGTGTTGTGTTTTAGCCATGTAAGCTTTTCATCCAAGGTGTGGAGTTCGGGATGGGGTCCGATAGCTAGGTAGTCCTGGATGACCTTGGTCTGGGAGTCGTCTGTGGGACTGTTTGGTGACGACGTCTGCCGTACGATGTTAGCTGTGTGTGTGGAGCCTCCTTGGGCAAGTGTGCGTTTGAACTCCACTTTCGCTTTTTCGTTGTCGACCGTGTACGAGATGAGGGTATCATGGCATAGGATGTTTTGGCCGATCAGGATTGGTGTAGATTGTGCCGTTATTAGGGCGTTTATGCCACAGAATGCGGGTGTGTTCTGGTTGCCGATTACAATGTCGCATGTTAGTTGGCCAAGCGCGGTAATGCTGCCATTGATGCCCCTCACTTTGACGTCCGAGCATTTTATGTGCTTCTTGGCTTCGTCTGGTAGTTGTGATGCTGGTATGATGCAGGTCGAGCATCCTGAGTCGAGCATCGCGATGTCTGAGAACTTTGTGTCGCCAATGTAAAAGGTGGAGTAGACAAGTGGTGAATAGTTAGATTGCTCTTGAAAGTTGAAGACGTGATGGCTGATATTGGAGCGGGTCGGGCGGGGCATCACATCTCGTCCTGACCGAAGTGAAAATCCTGGTCCTCTGTCTCCGGCATGTTGTTGCCTGTTGTTGCGACAAGGGCTTGTGTTTGGGTGCGGGGTGGGTGACGGTATCTGCAATTTTGCCTAAAGCAGGATAGGCCTCTGAGATATCTCTGGCATACAGGGAAACTTACTGTTTGCCCGCGAGCTTCTTGCTGCTGATGTTGACGTTGATCAGTTTTCTTGTGTGCGTCTATCAAGTTCGAGCGCTTGCGTCCACTAGAGTGGGTGTGCATGTTTGTTACATGGTAAGGTTTTCTTTGGCTCAAGTGGTGCTCTTGAGAGAGGAGTGCGGAGTCTTGGGAATTGGTGACATCGGATTTTATGCCGCGATCCAGGTATCGCTGTGCTTCAGCCGCTATACCAGTTGCCGTATAGTGGTTGTCCATTGTTCTGACGAGGTGCGGGTAGATATTTGTGTTCCATGCTTTCACCTTTTCACTCATAAGCATTGCGCCTATGATTGCTATGAGTCCGTCAACGGATAGTTCATTGTTTCTGTCCTTTCTGTGTTTTGCCTTGATGTGGACGGCCGCTTCCCTGAGTGTGGTTTCGAGTCGACCGGCAAAGTCGGTTAGTTTTTCGCCGTCATGTCGTTCTAAGTCCCAGGCCTTGCTTAGATGTTGGAAGGTGGTCATTTGGCTGCCGTGTGTTGTTAGTAGATACTCCTTCAGGTTGTTGAAGGTGGATGTATCTTGTGCAGAATCCAGCATTTGCTGAAATATACCCTGGTCCAGCATGTCTTTCGCGGCCTTGACAAATTCGCCCTCCAGGCTTGGGTATGTTGCTCCCTCCGGTAAGATGTGTATTGCGTATATTTTGGTGAGCGCTGATATGAACTGGTTTACGTCCTGTCCAGGGCGGAAGGGCTTCTGTTGTCTCATGGCGTCCCGAATTGTTTGCTGGCGCATAAGCATACTGTAGTCGCTGCTTGTGTGGGGGGTGGTGGCTGTTGTTATTGCTGTTGATCTCAGGGCGGTTGTCATGGCATCTATGTCATTTCGGATCTCCTGAAGTGCCTCTTCTGATGGTTGTGTTGAGCTTGTCCTCAGGTTGAACAGCAGATGCTTCTGTTCTTTGATCAGTGTGGATAGTTCTAACCGCGTGAAACCCTCGTAGCTGTCTGTACTCATCTTGCTGAACGCTCTGACACCAGTTGTTATAAAATAACACGAGCGTATGGAAGCAAGGAGAACAAACGAAGTAATTTGGTTTCAACCTTTATTGAGGGTCAAAGTGAATAAGAATATATATCCTCAATCAAAGCCGGAACGGTCAGCCGGGCGTCAGGAAGGCCGGAATAGGGATTAGAGAGGTAGGGATCCTGGCCTGATCAGGTTCGGGCAGGTACAGGGGCCTAGATGCTGGTACGGTCTAGGGATGACGTCCGGGACTGGAACAAGCGGTGATATGGTGACTAGGCGCCTTGAATCAAACTGCTGTCGCTGAGCTGCCGCTGCTACTGCTGGATGGAGCTGAAGGGAACGGCTATTGCTGCTGCCGCTGCTGCTGCTAGAAAGTTGAGGGGAATGGCTGTCGCTGCTGCTGCTGCTGGATGGAGCTGAAGGGAACGGCTATTGCTGCTGCCGCTGCTGCTGCTAGAAAGTTGAGGGGAACGGCTGTTGCTGCTGCTGCTGCTAGAAGGTTGAGGGGAACGGCTGTTGCTGAGCTGCTGCTGCTGGATGGAGCTGAAGGAAACAGCTATTGCTGCTGCCGCTGCTGCTGCTAGAAGTTGAGGGGAACGGCTGTCGCTGAGCTGCTGCTGCTGGATGGAGCTGAAGGGAATGGCTACTGCTGCTGCCAGAAAGTTGAGGGGAACGGCTGTCGCTGAGCTGCTGCTGCTGGCTGGAGCTGAAGGAAACGGCTGTCGCTGGTATGGTGCAAAGGGTTGAGGGGAACAGCTGTATCCGCTTCTACTGGTAGCGAGGCGACCTGCTCTGGCCAGCGATCTGCTGGAAGACTGACTTTTTCTCTGACGGCCGGCTTATTTATACAGCACGTGCGGACGTAGTAAAAGGCACATCGGCTCCGGCGTCAAAATGGCCGTCGTATTTTTTATTTGTGTTTGTTTTTTGTGCTTTAATGAATTGTAGAGAATTATCTGTTTGGTGTGTGTATGCATGTGTTACATCGATTTAAAGCTGAGAAAGTTGTGAATGTAACCTAGTCGGTGTCGTATTGTTGGGGTGTTTTGTGGAATCATTATTTGCGTTTTTATGCTATCTGAGTTGCGTTTACGGTAGTGTCTGTGATTTTTTATTTAGGTTTTTTCTTTTGCTGTGCAACTTTCTCTGGAGGTTTTCTATGTTGAAGTAAGGTGCGAGTTATTTTAGTGATGTGTGTATCTAAAGAGATGGGATTTGAAATTGTCCTGTGTATTATTGTGTTTGACTACATTGTAACGGCGAACAGATTTGTCTTAGGGTCGCCATTGTTGCTGCCGTCATTGCCTTGCTGATTTCCGGTTTATTCATGGAAATGTGGAGAGATATGCGAATATAACACTGATTACTGTCCACTTACATACGCACTTCGTTCTAAGCCGGACAAATATTCTCCCCGCGAAACATGCCACTTGGATTTTGTTTCACAATTTACCAACGATATCCGACATATCTTGGATGAGCAGAATGCAGCGGCAGACGCCTTGTCTCGCCTTCCCATTAATTCTCTGTCTTCACCATCAGATATCGATTTACAGCAGATGGCCTTAGACCAGCCTAGTCTGGACACGTTGGATCGATCGTCACCTGAATTTGCGACTTGCAAATTCGCATACCTGCCCGTACCTACCTCGGACACGCAGATCATCTGTGACACCTCAACGGATTCACCTCGACCATTTGTTCCAAAAACTCATCATTGAGTTGTTTTTGACACTTTACACAACCTGGAACACCCCGGATGCAAAGCCACAGTGGAGCTAATTACAGCTAAATTTTTCTGGCCAAATATGAGGCGTGATATCACTGCTTGGACACGTTCCTGTGTATCCTACCAAAAGTCAAAGGTATGCGAGCATATCCGTGCACCCCTTGGAACATGCAGCACCCCAGATGCTCAGTTTAGCCATGTTCATATAGACTTGGTTGGACCATCAGGGATTTACTTATCTCCTGACCTGCATAGACCGTTTCACACGGTGGCCTGAAGCTATTCCCCTAAATGACATTTCGGCTGAATCTGTAGTGCGAGCCCTTATATCAGGCTGGATATCGCGTTACGGAGTTCCTACCACCATCACCACTGATCGTGGCGTACAATTCGAATCCCATCTATTCCAGGAACTGTCCAGGATCCTAGGGATCACACACATTTGGATAACGAGCTATCACCCAGCTTCTAACGGGATGATAGAACGCTTCCATCGCCAATTGAAAGCAGCATTACGTGCTTACTCTGACCAACAGCGATGGAGCGAGTACTTACCGGTTGTCCTTCTTGGCTGTCATGCCTCAATTAAAGAGGACTTGGGATATTCTGTGGCCTAACTAGTCTATGGAGCACCTCTATCGTTGCCAGGTCAGATGCTGACACCGATAGAGGATACAACAACTGACTCAGCTCTGTATGTCAACAGACTACGAGCCTATCTCAGTAAGCTACCACCGATGCACCCTAGGGAACAGACCATAAAATCTTTGGTCCCAAAGGACATATCAACATGGACTCACGTGTTCCTTAGAAAGGACGCAGTAAAAGCTCCCCTAACTCCTTCCTACACTGGCCCTTATTGCGTGCTTTCACGCACTGATAAAACTTTTATCCCTGACGTTAGTGATAAAAAAGAGACAGTTTTCATCCATAGATAGGGTAAAAAGAGCCTTTCCGGACACATTAACACCTGAGCCACACATTCCTCCAACATACACACAGCATCATCATACACCTGAGGTAAATGCTCCACGTGAGAACAATTATGTGACCACTACACGTAGTGGCCGACGGGTACATTGGACAAAGAAACTATGTAAAACTGTATATTTCTGTTAAAAAAGAAACTTTTCTTTCTCCCCTTTCTACAAAAAACAAAAAAATAACTTAACTAAATTGACATTTTTATTTAATTTTTTTTTTTTTGCTATTTGTTCTGCGTCCTTTTTCTCTGTTGGCTTTCAGCCTAAGCAGGGGGTTATGTAGCAGAAACAAATAGAACTCTTTTCTTGTGCTGAATGTGCGATATGGCACATACTGACCAATCAGAGGCATAGCACAGCGACCTTCCTTACCCCCTAAGGAACTCTAACTGCTTCCGTTCCGGACGAGAAAACAATCCTCCTTTTCCAGCCAGAGGCCAAAGAGAGCGGACCTGTTTCTTCACTCTCTCTCTCTCTCTCTCTCTGCCTACACTGGTATCGACAATTCCCACTTGGGAATAACTACCGGGCAAAGGCAGACAAGTTTTATCCTAGTTATATCTTTTTGCCATCTTACCCTGACTCGTTTCAATAAACCTTTTCCTTGTTAAGTTTTACGAAATTGTTTGTTCATTTATTCAATAGCTTGTGTCAAATTATTTATTTTATTAGGGAGTGCCTGAAAAGCACTAACTCAACTCCCTAAAGTATATTCCATAAAGAAAATAAACAACCCACTTTTAAAAGAGAAATTACGAGTTTTTTATATCTTATTTGCAGTTTCATGTTAGGGGTGTCAAAAATTCTGATACACCTAATCCCGCAGACCTACCCCCGAGCCAAGAAGATCCCAAAGATATATAAAGGCCCCACAAAGATTAGATCTATAAAGCTCCCCATACTTTTAGAAAAATAGACTCTATATTCTCCCATTAACAAAAAAAAAATAATAATAAATTAATAAAATTTTGATAAGTAATTAGATGAGTTCACTCTCAATTGTAAAAGGAAAATTGTAGTTATGTCCCCTTGTCTCTGAAGCTGAGAACAGCTATTGCCCTTAGTTATTATTGTTCTTCATATAATGGCACCTGTATTTATCCAGCTCTCGTTTTATCCATTAATTATTGCAGCCATCCTGACCGATTAATACAATAATATAACACTCTAGGGGGCCACAAGGCTTCCATGAAGCTGCAAGACTTCTTGGCTCTGCAGATCTATTGTAATAAAAAAATTAACGTATATTGATATTAAGATTAACTGAAAAATTATTATACTTACATGTTGAAATATACAGTGCCAGCAAAAAGAAAGTCCGCACTTGTAATTTTTCCAAACACTGCAAATTTAAGCTAAATTTAATGTAACTGTTTAAACAACCTATACCTCATTTGATTGACCTTTTATTCGTCTATAATTTTACCTGTTCATATTTGACTTTTAATTGAAATAGTCTAGTATTCACGTCAATTTAAAAAAAAACTTCAAATTGAGGAGATAAAAAAAAAGTCTGCAGCAACAAATTCACTTAAAACAAGCTTAAATTATCGCCTCTAAATTAGTTTAAAATATCCACCAACAAGCAACAAGGCATCTCTAATCGTAATTGCTCATGCTCCAGGTTATACAACGTAACATTTAGTCCATTTCTCTTAGTGATCGTCATGAGTTCATTAATCTCCACCTTTCTGGTTTATCCAATCGAGAAATCGGCTGCAGATTAAAATGTGATGAGAAAACGGCACAAAAGACTGTGCAAAAGCACCAAAACACCGACAGTGTTCGTGATGCCCCTAAATCTGGTCATATTAGAGTTAGTTCTAACAGGGAAGACAATGTTATCAAGATCCGCAGCCTACGAGGGGCGTGCAATGTAATGCCCCTGGCCCACTTCCCATAGCAGTAGAGCAACGAAACTTGGCACAGTTATTAGTCTTTCTCTACATAGGAACCACCCAGAGTTATGCATTTCTCCCATCGTTTGGTGCAGCTCTGGAGACCGTTTTTGTAGAACACCCCAGGTTGGTCTTCCAACCACGTGACTTCAGAAATCAAGGCTGCATCATCTGGGAAACGCTTTCCTTTCAAAAAAAACTTCATGGCTGGGAAGATGTGAAAGTCAGAGAGGGCAAGGTCAGGAGAGTCGGGAGGATGGGGGAGGATTTCATAACCACACACTCGTACTTCTGATCTGGCGACATGCGAGTTGTGGACCAGAGCGTTGTCCTGCAGGAGGTGGGTACATTTGCTGATCTTGCCCCCGCCTCTTGATTTTGATAACTGTAAGGTTTGC
This sequence comes from Euprymna scolopes, assembly GCF_053919585.1. NCBI lineage: Eukaryota > Metazoa > Mollusca > Cephalopoda > Sepiida > Sepiolidae > Euprymna > Euprymna scolopes. The sequence continues at coordinate 45,358,144 of NC_136512.1, forward strand.
GTTAAGCAAGCTGGTTTTCCAATCCGACAGCATGTCGCCGTGAACGAGTGTAAACAAATAATGACGATTCGCCTGTCCTTTTATAAGGGGGATAACTCCACTTATGCAAAGTCTGAGCGAAAGGGAGATAACTCCTTTCTGGCCTCTACAATAACTTCCCTTAATTTCCTCAAAAGTGAAGCATAATAGGCTCCTGCAATTGTGGTGTCAGGAAATCTGTCATCACTACTCCGTCCTGATCCCAGAAGACTGTGAGCATGACCTTGCCAGCGGAGGGCTGTACCCTTGCCTTCTTTGGAGGTGGTAAGTCCAAGTGCTTCCACTGCATTGATTGGGTTTTGGTCTCTAGATCATAGTGACGGACCCAGGTTTCATCCTGTGTAATCAGTCTTTTGAAAAACTTTGACTCATCTTCTTGGCACATCTCCAAATTCATCCTCAAGCACTTGACGCGTTCTCACTTCTGGAATGGTGTGAGCAACCTGGGAATCCATCTGGCAGACACCTTATGCATATGCAAATAGTCATGAATGATAGTTTCCACAGACCCTGTACTAATGTTAACATCTTGGGCTATTTGGCGAATAGTAATGCGCCAATCTTCCAAAATGGAAGCCTCAACGACTGACAGATGCCTCATTAATAGCAGAAGGGGGCGACCAGGTCTGGGAGCTGTTTCCATAGACTTCCGGCCATGTTTGAATTCACGATGCCAGCGTTTTACAGGGTCATATGATGGGGCATTATCACCATAATTTTCTTTCATTTCATCAAAAGTCTCCTGTGGTGTGCATCCTTTCAAATACAAAAACTGGATCACTGCTCGATATTCAACAGGCTCCATTTCACACCTGACTCAGTTTAAACACCTGTAAATAGAAACCACAATTAGTTCAGAGCTGTAATTTGCCACATAACCCGTAGAGATATAAATTAATGCACATGCAAAATTTCAGCTAGATCAGACAACTGGAAATGGGTCAGCGCATTACTTATTGCACGTCCTCGTAAGAAACAGATTTGAAACAGCTCCCCAAATCCAACAACAGTACAATCTTGTTAAAAAGTGCTCTCTTTCTACTGTCAAGAACAGATTAAAGGAATTTAATTTGCGAGTAAATGTTGCAGGACGCAAGCCAATGATTTCTGTAAAGAACAGAAAGCGCCGTTTGGACTTCGTCAGATGCAATGAAGATCATGACTCTTCATATTAGTCAAAAGTGCTTTTTAGCAATGAAAGCAAGTTCAATAGGCTAGGTAGTGATGGTAGGCAGTACATCCGTCAGAGGAAAGACAAAGAATTTAATCCTAGGTGCTCAGTTTCAATGCTGCAAGGTGGTGGAGGTTCAGTTTTGGTGTGGGGCATTATTAGTACCAATGGTCCAGGGCCTATAGTTCGCTTGCAAGGTTGAATTAATTCGACCAAGTAAATTAATAAGTTGACTGGGCATTTTCTACCCTACTTTGGTTGGAATTTGGATGATAATTTTTATTTACTGATTATTTTTTTTTGTAAGTCCGATATTTCGCTAATACATAGCCTCATTTTGGTGTTATGGCGAAGATTGAAATCACCGGAACAACACGTAAATTCTCTTCTCTTGGCCATAACACCAAAATGAAGAAAAACAAAAAAAAAATTCATGAACCGGACTTTCGACCTTGATGAGGCTATCTATTAGCGAAATATCGGACTTACAAAAATAAAATCAGTAAATAAAAATGATTTTATCATTATATTCGACACTTCAAATTTTACTTTAAAAATAAATGTCTTCAAAAAGTGCATGACTATCTTATTTATATATATATATATATATATATATATATATATATATATATATATATATATATATACCAACACTTAAACAATGCCTTCCTATTGACCAGACAAAAAGAATGAATGTACAGCTTTCACCGACCTCTGTTATTTCTCCTGATCAGAGGAAATGTGTCTCAGACAAGGCAACAACAACGTCACTGATGCATTGTTTCATACTTTTGCAACTAATGCTGTCTTTCTCTTGAATTAATCATCACTGTCTAGCAACATGTGAACATTCCAATTTGCAGCCCCGATTTGACATTGGTTCCTTCAGCCCACCCCCTGCTATTATTATAATTTCATTTTCTTTTTCTTTTCTTTTTTTTTTTCGACTTTTCACTTTAAGAAAAGTTTGGTTTGTCGCCCAGGGCATTATTTCTTATTTATTTATGCCTTTTTAAAAAGCGTTTTTGTATTTAAATTTAAATTTTTAGGGTCCTTTTATTGCTCCCAACCGGGCATGGAAAGTAGTGTTTAGGGTTTAAAAAAAATCTGCTTTGTCGCATAGTAGAAGACATAAACTATGAACTTGTTCAATAGGTACCTCCAACACGCGCCACAGTTTTAACCCCTGCTGTATGTAACACGATGTAATTGTAATTTAATTTCATATTATCATCCTAACTTTTTTTTTACCAGACGAAGCTTCAAATAAACTGCTAATACTTTAAAAAAAATTTTTACAGCATACAAAAATATTGAAAATGTGAGACGAAAATCGTGTTTACATTATTGACGCTTTAAAACAATGTTCCTATGTAGTGATGTTTTTGAAGCCGTAGAGATACCCATGTTTTAAAAATCTAGCAAAAATAAAATAATCGTCACACTTTCCTGAAATTTTCGATATTTATTCATTATTAAATAAACTTACATAATAAAAGTAGGTTTCGTTAAATATATTAGAAGAAATATTTCTTTTTTAGGTGTTCTACATCTCCCTATTTCATGTTATGCCAAACTAAACAAAATAAATGTAGGTCGATAAAAATTTCAACATTTTTTAAACCTGAAAAGATCAAATAATTAAGAAATAGTTATTTTTATATATTTATAAAATCCCGTTATTTATTTCACTTGCATTCAGGTTGTAAATAAAATTGGAATAAAATCAATATTAATATTTAAAAAAAAAATAAACAATTTTTCTTGATAATTTTTTTTCTCGGTAATATAATTATTTGAATTACAACAAAAAAACATAATTCTAAAAAGTAATTATTTTTAAAAAGCTTTAAATGATATTAAATTTAAATATTACACGATATGAAGTTTAAACAAAGATTTTTTTATAACAGGTTTCCAATATTAAAAGAAATATATTCATATAATAGAATATATGACTCTTGAGATAATAAATATTGCAAATACAAAATCAACCTAAAAAAATTGGTTTGGATTTAATTATTTAAAATGATAGAGGTGATCGTTATTTTCTGGCACTTTTTTCCAAAAACGTATTGTGAAGCTACACAAGGAAAAGCAAGAATTGAATGCCTACTAGACACCAACCTCGGGTGTCTTCGGTCTTTCTGTACAGGGGTTTACCAGGGACTCTGGTATGAGAATACTTTCAGTTTTAATTTAAAGTAAACCCTGACCAAATATTCGAATTTAAATCAAAATGAAAAATAAAACTAAATCAAACTCATCAAACTGGCAGGATGTCGCCCAGGATAAAAAGATCCCCTCAGCATGGCTAGGCACTGGGCCATATGAGGAAAATAATGGTGCACCTTCTTGTGATGTTTCCACAAATAAAAACACTAAGCTGGACACTCCACCAGACCAGTCAAATTCTAGTCCTGGAATCCGGCAAGACCAAACAAGAACCACTAAGAAAAGACACTATAACCAAGTCAAGTGATCTCTTGAGGAGAAAAAATTATTCTTCACTGCCCAAGCAAGAAGGGGATTCAGAAAGAAAAGTTAACATGCCAGAAATCCTATTTTCTGAGAAACAATGTCTTTTCTGGTTAGCAAATATCCCAGCTAAAAAAGATGTCCATGAAATGGCTAAAAACAACATTTGCCCAATCAGCAATCCCCTCCCTATACCCAAGATCTGCCAAACCAAACAAGAAGACTGTGGTTAAATACAATGACCCCACAACTCAATCTTCACTCTTCAATCCTGCAGTCCAATGCACTTCTGACAGCAATTGCTTCTGCCAAACAAAAAAGACACTCTCTCTCTCCCAAATACAGGCTTTTTATAGGACAAAACCGTCCAAAGTTATTTGCATACTCTTCCCATGATCTCTAGTCTATAAATAGACGCAGTGGCCATTCTCTTCTTCTTCTTTCTTCTTTCACTCTCTGAAGCGGGCGTTGCCAGTGGTAAAAGATTTGCACGATTTTTTTTTTTTTTTTTTTTTTTTTTACTACAAAGACACTACAACAAATTCTCACCTGACACAGCTCCCTGAGACAATGTCAACAAATCCAAATCTTAGATGTCTACCAAAAACAAACCAGAAATATACCCGACATGCCACTCCATCAAATAATGCAACATCTCCCCAGGAATCACCCCCAACAGATCCAACACAATTTAAACATGGGCAGACATGTCAACAGTATATCCCACTTCAACATGTGACATTGGACGCAGACCAATTGGAACTAGAGGAAGAGCTGGCAAACAGGATAGAAATAGCACTGGCTGTTGAGGATCGGCCCAGACTGATAAAAATTAGTATGAACAAAGCCTTCAAGGTGCTTGTTTCAAAAGTCAACGATGCCCTCAAAAGAATCACTCCAATTAACGCACCATTGAGTGAAATAAATCATATAACATACGGGGCAGCATGGTTTATTCAATTAAAACTCTTACCCAAACACCAAGAGAGTAAAAGAGGGAACATGAAGGCTAAATCATATAACGCAGTCTGGAAACGAAAACTCCAGCAGAAAATAGACTCCAAAAGGAAACTGCCCAGATATATGCATTCCTATCCTGTGAAACCCCAGGCAAAAAACTAAATAAGAAGGTGAATAAGTTGAAAACTTACTATTCCCTCCAAGACCAAGCACAGCTAAGAGCTAAGATGGAAGAACATCAGGCTGAGATAAAAGCCTTAGCTGCACAAATAAAAAATAAAACCAAAAGCTTTGAAGCAAAAAGGATAAATAAACTTTTTGCAACAAACCCAAGAATTGTCTATATGAGCCTCGTTAAAGACGAAATAGAGGTGAGCTCCCCACCAACACAAGAAGAAGTTGAAAACTTCTGGAGGCCAATCTATGAGGACACTAAAATACATAAAGAAAACAATTGGATAGATGCCATCAAAGAAGATAACAAGGAGAAAAAAAAGATGCCAGCTCTAAAAATTAACAAGGAAGCTGTCTCCAAGAAGGTAGCTCAATGCAGTAATTTCAAGACCCCAGGAATAGACCAAATGCCAAATTTCTGGCTGAAAAAGCTGAGCGCACTTCATCATCACTATGCCAACGCATTCAATAACATCATTAGTGGAGATGAAAAGCCGCCTGAGTGGCTTACTGTAGGCAGTACATCACTTATTCCCAAAAATGAGGACACGCACATGGCTAGCAAATATAGACCAATCTGCTGCCTCACAACAACCTACAAGCTCCTAACAGGGATAATCGCCGATGCAACATACGACCATCTCATTGCTGGTGATTACCTTGAAAGTGAACAGAGGGGGTGTACGAGGAAAAAGCTAGGCACAAAAGACCAACTCCTTGTAAATAGAACCATATTAGATGACTGCAGAAGACAAAGAAATCTGTTAATGGCCTGGATTGATTACAAAAATTACATTGTTAAAAATTATACAGAGGACATCTGCATGGAATTTGGATTCGACAAATGCGCTGTGCAGCATAAGGAAGGGAAGAAAGACAGCATCAGAACATCTTAATCTTGACAATGGCTCTATTGAAGACCTTGAAGAGGATGCTGTCTATAAATACCTGGGAGTAGAGGAGAATGAGACACTTGAACATGGAAAGATGAGAGAAAAACTGAAGGGAGAATACTTCAAGCGACTTAAAAAAATTCTCTCATCAGAACTATCACCAAAAAACAAAATTACTGCCATCAATCAATTGGCAGTACCCATTGTCTCTTATGGATTTGGCATAATCAATTGGCCACAAAACTGCATCAATAATCTTGACGTAAAAACTCGGAAAATGCTGGCCCTTCATAAAGTCATTTACAAACATCAGTGCATGGACAGGCTGTACTTATCACGGAAAGAAGGTGGTTTAGGCCTCACTGAAATTAACCATGCATACCGAGCTTCAATGGTAAGCATAGGCCAATATATCAAATGTTCTTCTGACCCAAAAATAAAAATGGTGAATGAACATCACACCAAATGTTTGCCCCAGCAGACGGCAACTACAAAGCTCAGTGAAAATTTCAGTGGTAACACACTGAACACCACAATAGAAGAATTTGACAACCCAGCAATCCTAATCACCCGAAAGAAGAGAAAGGAGTATACTAAAAGGGAACTGAAGACAAGACTAGAAGGATGGCAACAACATAAGAGAGCAGGCAGGTTCATGGAAGAACTGAACCAAAACTACATTGACAAGGAGGCTTCACTACAATGGCTTAAAAGTGACAAATTTCCATTTGATGAAGAACGATTAATTATAGCTGCACAAGACCAAGGCTTACTCACAAATGGATTTTCAAGAAAATGGCTGGTCTACAAAAAACAGACCAATGCAGATTCTGTCACTCAGTTGTTGAAAGCCCAAGCCACCTTGTGTCTGGATGCAAGATCCTTCTAGCCGATGGTCATTACACTGCTCGCCACAACAAAGTATGTAGATACTTACATTGGAAGATCTGTGGAGAGATGCAACTAGATAGGTCGTCGAACACCTGGGAACATGAACCACCACCGATAACATCAAATGAAAAAGTGACAGTGTTCTACGACAAAGACATACAGGCAGGCAGATACATAAAAGACAAGACCATCAAGTCAGATATAGTAATATGGAACAAGCCCGAAAGGACTGCACTCATTATCGACGTCACAGTTCCAAACGACTTTGGCTTTAATAGAGCAGAACGGGAAAAGATAACAAAATATCAGGACCTAAAAAATGATCTAAAAACAACATGGTCTCTGAAAGTAATAAACATCATACCAGTTGTGACAGGAGCGACTGGCCTAATAAAAAAGAACCTTCATAAATACTTAGAAGCAATCCCTGGAAAACCAAGCTATAAGGAAATACAGATAGCAGCCATAAATGGAACAGCGTCTATTCTTAAAAGAGCTCTCGGATATAAATTTAAAATATAATAGAATCAAGTGTTAGCCCCAGGAAAGAGCCCCTTGATCTCTTCAAACTAACAAAAGTAAAATAAATAAAAAATTAGAGAGATTTCAGAGAAAGTGAAACATTCCAAGAGTGTTGTAGGCAGGGTTGTTAAATCCTACGATGATACTGGCAAAATAGTTATTGCTTTTAAAACCAGCAGACCCCGCAAAACTTTGACTAGAGAAGATCGAATAATGCAGTATATGTCATTAAAGGACCGTTTTAAGTCTTGCACAGAAATTAAAAGGGTTATGAATAATGAATAGTATCTCATGTGTTTAAGTGTCAAGACAGACTGTTTCTAGACGACTGCAAGAAATAGGGGTGTTTAATCGAACCCCGGGAAAGAAATCACTTGTTAGTTTGAAGAATAAGGGATTAGAGTTTGCAAACAGGTATGTAATGGGGACATATGAAAATTGGGAAAAAGTATTTTTCAGTGATGAAAACAAGTTTAATTTATTTGGAAATGATGGAAAAAAACAATGTAAAGAGACGTATTGGTGAAAGATTAAGTGCAAAGTGCACCAAGAAAACTGTCAAGTTTGGAGGCGGAAGCGTCATGGTATTTGGAATGTTTTCTAGCCAAGGTACAACGTCTCTTGTCCGGTTACAAACTCGTGTAAACGCGCAGATCTATAAAAACATTGTTCAAGATACTGTTGTGCCAATCATACAGAATTCAGGTTTCGATAGGGCTACCTTTATGCAAGATAATGCCCCATGCTACAAGGCAAAGATGGTAATGGGTTACCTTAGCGAGCAAGATTTCGAAATTATGGATTGGCCACCGCAAAGTTCTGACTTACATCCAATAGAAAATCTTTGAAAGACCTTAGGAGTGAAAATTATGGAAAGAAATCACACTAACACGGAGGATTTGTGAGTGAAGCTTCAAGAAGAATGGGCTAAAATTAGTATCGAGGATTATCAAGAACTGATTCGTCTTTGTAGTCGAAGATGTGCAGCTGTCATTGAGAACAAGGGCTCATTTACTAAATATTGATTGTACATCTATTTTTATTGTTTTTTGGCAGTTTACATTGTTTTTCTCAATTTTGTCCCTTACTTTTTGACGTTTCTATTTTGAAAATAAATAAATAATTGTTATAATTCTTTTTCTATCTTTTGCAAATGATTCAAATTTTAATATGTTATTATGGATGATAACGACTACCAGTTGTCAAAATTTCAGTTTTTCACAATTGTTATTTCTAACAAATATTAGGTTTAAAAGGTTGTCCCTTAGTTTTGGACGCTACTGAATGCATATATATATATATATATATATATATATATATATAATTTAAAGGAGATTAGAACAATAGTCTAAAGAGCTGAGTGTATTTCAATGTAACAGTGAAATTACTAGTTTAATTAAAATACAGGAAAGAGAAAGTGCTCGTTGTAATTTAGATATATAGTAAGCTCGATAGGTAAATATCCTAGAGCTAATTCAATATTAAGTAATGTGATTGATAATTTAAAATTTAAAAATCAAATTATAATTAAATTAAAATGAAACGGATTTTTAACTTAATTATAATTTGATTTTTAAATTTTAAATTATCAATCACATTACTTAATATATATATATATATATATATATATATATATATATATATATATATATAAATGTTTAGAGGTACAGAATTTAAATAAAGTTTTAAATATAATGGGCGGAAGTCTCTCGAGAGGAGAGCTCTTTCAGCTATCATCTCATCAGGAGAAAATCGATAGCGTAAAAATAATAATACTATGTCGAAAGTAAAGAGTTCTGATGGGGAACTATTGAATGTGCCAAAAGTTACGGGGACACTAAAATAAAGTTTACTAACATTTAAAAAAACGATTAAAACAATGGCACAACGAGGAAAAAAAAAAAAAAACAACGGGAGAAAAGATTCACAGTTCCCCAAAGAGAAACAATGCGTTAAATGTTTCTTTCTGCCGGCACAAAGAAGGTTTCCGCACCGCAATAGGGACAGACTCCAAAATCTTTAAATGGTTTCTGGAATCCGCTCTATGTAGCACTTCAAACCATTCAATTTTATATCTATCGGCACAGCACGGGTTGTCAACCAAATGCTGGCCAATAGCAAAGTCCAAGGCTGCAGAAGGAGGGAGACTACCAGACCCCATCCTCCCTTGTCTGATCTTCGATGGAACATGCTGGTTTATACGAGTCAAAAGATGCAAGGATGTTCGCCCAACATAAACAGCATCGCATTGGCATTTGAATTGATATACAATATTGCTATTTTGGATGTAAGGCAAACTATCCTTGCGAAAAGAAGGAAATGCAGGTCTCGTAGTATATACCAAACGCAAGGACACTGAATAAAAGCAGTCATAAATACTTCTGCGAATCTGTTTGGAAAGTCTGTTACTCTTTTCCCCAATCCACGGTAATTTTAAATAAACCGGGCATTTCAAAGGTACAAACTTTTTAGGAGATTTAAAATCCGCAACCTTTTTGAAAATACTGTCATCAATAAGGTCAACAGGATAACCATTATTGATGAATATTTCCCTGATCTTATCGAGTTCGGCGTCCAATCTGTTAGGTGAACAAATCATCAGGGATCTATGTACCAAAGTATTAATTAAGCCGACCTTACGTGATTTTGGTACAAAAGACAACCAGTTCACGTATAGGCCAGTAAATGTCAGCTTCCTATAAATTGTAGTGAGAAAGCCCCCCCCCCTGAACGTCCGACAAGAGCATCCAAGAAGGGAAGCGAATTGTCCTTCTCACTTTCCATAGTGAACTTTAGAGCTCCATGCAAAGAATTCAACCTCTCAAAAAATATCGACGCTTCACTTTACGATGGAAAAAGAGCAAAAGTGTCGTCAACATATCTGAAATATATATCATAATTTAGGTACTTAAATTTTATAATTTGAAAAGGTTAATTTTCAAATATAAATTTTTTTTTATTGTTTGCAAACAATAAAAAATATTTATACTTGAAAATTAACAAAGAATACAGTTTAATAAGTATAAATATTTTGTAAGACCGATATACACTGGATTTGCATACCAGTAGATATATTGCTTTTCATTATTCCAGAGTAATCATTTGTAATTTTAAAACTAATTAAGTTGAGAGAGAAATAGATTATACATATAACATGTATATTCAAACGTTCAGGATATCATAAAACATTTAAGGAAATCTAGCGATTGTATAGTTTATAAACAAGGAATATCAATGTTGGGATTAGACAACTTGAGATTTTTGGAAAAGCATCTATAATAAGGCTCGATGCTAATATAAACAACTTGCATTGATCGAACAAGACAGATACCTATATAGCTATCAACCTATCTTTCTATGTATGTCACGCTTTTGATAAAATGATTGAAATAACATTTTTATTGGTAAAACACTCAGATACATAAAAACTTTGTCTGATGTTGATCAATTTAGACCGGTCATTAAATATATCACAAGTTAACACCTCTTCTTAGTTTTTTGAGCATTTGATTTTACACATCTATATAATTTATCTAAGACATTCATGTCAGTTCTTTCTTTTTCCTTTTACATGTTACTGGTAGTGAAAAGAATGTTCAAAAGATATGAAGGGTGGGTACATAGATAGAATTCCATAAAATCAAAATACTTCAAAAAAGAATTTTATGTTATTACTAGTGGAGTGCCCGGCGTTGGCCGGGTGTTTGAAAATAGAAGGTAGGCTCGAACCCGAACATGCGACGTGAAGGTGGAAAAGAAAATGAAAGAAAACGTGAGATGTTACCACTATGCCAAGATGGGAGCGGAAGTGTAAAGCATTGAAATTTAGCTAAAGTGGCCTACAGCCAGTTAAGCTTTCAGCTTGATGTTGGGGAAAACCAGCCCCCCCCCAGAGTGGGAACTCTGGTAGTGTCTTAATGAATAGCAATTGTCTGATATGAAGGGTATTCCCAACAGTGATCAAAACTGATTGCCTTCAAGACGTGCTTTCTTTCGATTCAGTTTTCACTTTATTTATGAGAAAGACAAACAAACACCTGAAACTAGTTTTTTTTTTAAAAAACGTAAATCAAAATAAATGTAGATACGACGTTCCTTCGCAAATTGTAGATATTATAATCTAGGGAGTATATAAAAAGTTGTAGAAAATAGTTCCCCCCCCCCTGAGAACGCCGGCGATAAAAGCCTTTAACAAACATACAAAAATATGCGCGCCCATTTTGCCTTTTATATATAGAGATTACATTTTAAATCTGGTTTTGACAATTTCTTTCAGACTAAAAATTGAAAAACAAAATAAATTTGACTTTGTGACCCAACGAACTATGGTGGTCGAATTTTTCATTAATAACGTTTATAATAAAACAATAAAATAGAGTGAAGTTAGAGCTTTTCTTATGTGAACAATTCATTAATTAAAATAATAAAATAGAGTTAAGTTAAAGCTTTTCTTATGTGAACAATTCATTAATTAAAATAATAAAATAGAGTTAAGTTAAAGCTTTTCTTATGTGAACAATTCATTAATTAAAATAATAAAATAGAGTTAAGTTAAAGCTTTTCTTATGTGAACAATTCATTAATTAAAATAATAAAATAGAGTTAAGTTTTCTTATGTGAACAATTCATTAACTAAAATAATAAAATAGAGTTAAGTAAGATCTTTTCTTATGTGAACAATTCATTAATTAAAATAATAAAATAGAGTTAAGTTTTCTTATGTGAACAATTCATTAATTAAAATAATAAAATAGAGTTAAGTTAAAGCTTTTCTTATGTGAACAATTCATTAATTAAAATAATAAAATAGAGTTAAGTTTTCTTATGTGAACAATTCATTAATTAAAATAATAAAATAGAGTTAAGTTAAAGCTTTTCTTATGTGAACAATTCATTAATTAAAATAATAAAATAGAGTTAAGTTTTCTTATATGAACAATTCATTAATTAAAATAATAAAATAGAGTTAAGTTTTCTTATGTGAACAATTCATTAATTAAAATAATAAAATAGAGTTAAGTTTTCTTATGTGAACAATTCATTAATTAAAATAATAAAATAGAGTTAAGTTTTCTTATGTGAACAATTCATTAATTAAAATAATAAAATAGAGTTAAGTTTTCTTATGTGAACAATTCATTAATTAAAATAATAAAATAGAGTTAAGTTTTCTTATGTGAACAATTCATTAATTAAAATAATAAAATAGAGTTAAGTTAAAGCTTTTCTTATGTGAACAATTCATTAATTAAAATAATAAAATAGAGTAAAGTTTTCTTATGTGAACAATTCATTAATTAAAATAATAAAATAGAGTTAAGTTTTCTTATGTGAACAATTCATTAATTAAAATAATAAAATAGAGTTAAGTTAAAGCTTTTTTTATGTGAACAATTCATTAATTAAAATAATAAAATAGAGTTAAGTTTTCTTATGTGAACAATTCATTAATTAAAATAATAAAATAGGGTTAGGTTTTATTATGTGAACAATTCATTAATTAAAATAATAAAATAGAGTTAAGTTTTCTTATGTGAACAATTCATTAATTAAAATAATAAAATAGAGTTAAGTTAAAGCTTTTCTTATGTGAACAATTCATTAATTAAAATAATAAAATAGAGTTAAGTTAGAGCTTTTCTTATGTGAACAATTCATTAATTAAAATAATAAAATAGAGTTAAGTTAGAGCTTTTCTTATGTGAACAATTCATTAATTAAAATAATAAAATAGAGTAAAGTTTTCTCATGTGAACAATTCATTAATTAAAATAATAAAATAGAGTTAAGTTAAAGCTTTTCTTATGTGAACAATTCATTAATTAAAATAATAAAATAGAGTTAAGTTTTCTTATGTGAACAATTCATTAATTAAAATAATAAAATAGAGTTAAGTTAGAGCGTTTCTTATGTGAACAATTCATTAATTAAAATAATAAAATAGAGTTAAGTTAAAGCTTTTCTTATGTGAACAATTCATTAATTAAAATAATAAAATAGAGTTAAGTTAAAGCTTTTCTTATGTGAACAATTCATTAATTAAAATAATAATATAGAGTTAAGTTTTCTTATGTGAACAATTCATTAATTAAAATAATAAAATAGAGTTAAGTTAGAGCTTTTCTTATGTGAACAATTCATTAATTAAAATAATAAAATAGAGTTAAGTTAAAGCTTTTCTTATGTGAACAATTCATTAATTAAAATAATAAAATAGAGTTAAGTTAGAGCTTTTCTTATGTGAACAATTCATTAATTAAAATAATAAAATAGAGTTAAGTTTTCTCATGTGAACAATTCATTAATTAAAATAATAAAATAGAGTTAAGTTTTCTTATGTGAACAATTCATTAATTAAAATAATAAAATAGAGTTAAGTTAGAGCTTTTCTTATGTGAACAATTCATTAATTAAAATAATAAAATAGAGTTAAGTTAGAGCTTTTCTTATGTGAACAATTCATTAATTAAAATAATAAAATAGAGTTAAGTTTTCTCATGTGAACAATTCATTAATTAAAATAATAAAATAGAGTTAAGTTTTCTTATGTGAACAATTCATTAATTAAAATAATAAAATAGAGTTAAGTTAGAGCTTTTCTTATGTGAACAATTCATTAATTAAAATAATAAAATAGAGTTAAGTTAGAGCTTTTCTTATGTGAACAATTCATTAATTAAAATAATAAAATAGAGTTAAGTTTTCTCATGTGAACAATTCATTAATTAAAATAATAAAATAGAGTTAAGTTTTCTTATGTGAACAATTCATTAATTAAAATAATAAAATAGAGTTAAGTTTTCTTATGTGAACAATTCATTAATTAAAATAATAAAATAGAGTTAAGTTTTCTTATGTGAACAATTCATTAATTAAAATAATAAAATAGAGTTAAGTTTTCTTATGTGAACAATTCATTAATTAAAATAATAAAATAGAGTTAAGTTTTCTTATGTGAACAATTCATTAATTAAAATAATAAAATAGAGTTAAGTTAAAGCTTTTCTTATGTGAACAATTCATTAATTAAAATAATAAAATAGAGTTAAGTTTTCTTATGTGAACAATTCATTAATTAAAATAATAAAATAGAGTTAAGTTTTCTTATGTGAACAATTCATTAATTAAAATAATAAAATAGAGTTAAGTTTTCTTATGTGAACAATTCATTAATTAAAATAATAAAATAGAGTTAAGTTTTCTTATGTGAACAATTCATTAATTAAAATAATAAAATAGAGTTAAGTTTTCTTATGTGAACAATTCATTAATTAAAATAATAAAATAGAGTTAAGTTAAAGCTTTTCTTATGTGAACATTTCATTAATTAAAATAATAAAATAGAGTTAAGTTAGAGCTTTTCTTATGTGAACAATTCATTAATTAAAATAATAAAATAGAGTTAAGTTAAAGCTTTTCTTATGTGAACAATTCATTAATTAAAATAATAAAATAGAGTTAAGTTTTCTTATGTGAACAATTCATTAATTAAAATAATAAAATAGAGTTAAGTTTTCTTATGTGAACCATTCATTAATTAAAATAATAGAGTTAAGTTTGAGCTTTTCTTATGTGAACAATTCATTAATTAAAATAATAAAATAGAGTTAAGTTAAAGCTTTTCTTATGTGAACAATTCATTAATTAAAATAATAAAATAGAGTTAAGTTTTCTTATGTGAACAATTCATTAATTAAAATAATAAAATAGAGTTAAGTTTTCTTATGTGAACAATTCATTAATTAAAATAATAAAATAGAGTTAAGTTAAAGCTTTTCTTATGTGAACAATTCATTAATTAAAATAATAAAATAGAGTTAAGTTTTCTTATGTGAACAATTCATTAATTAAAATAATAAAATAGAGTTAAGTTAGGGCTTTTCTTATGTTAACAATTCATTAATTAAAATAATAAAATAGAGTTAAGTTTTCTTATATGAACAATTCATTAATTAAAATAATAAAATAGAGTTAAGTTAGAGTTTTTCTTATGTGAACAATTCATTAATTAAAATAATAAAATAGAGTTAAGTTTTCTTATGTGAACAATTCATTAATTAAAATAATAAAATAGAGTTAAGTTAAAGCTTTTCTTATGTGAACAATTCATTAATTAAAATAATAAAATAGAGTTAAGTTTTCTTATGTGAACAATTCATTAATTAAAATAATAAAATAGAGTTAAGTTAAAGCTTTTCTTATGTGAACAATTCATTAATTAAAATAATAAAATAGAGTTAAGTTTTCTTATGTGAACAATTCATTAATTAAAATAATAAAATAGAGTTAAGTTAGGGCTTTTCTTATGTGAACAATTCATTAATTAAAATAATAAAATAGAGTTAAGTTTTCTTATATGAACAATTCATTAATTAAAATAATAAAATAGAGTTAAGTTTTCTTATGTGAACAATTCATTAATTAAAATAATAAAATAGAGTTAAGTTTTCTTATGTGAACAATTCATTAATTAAAATAATGAAATAGAGTTAAGTTTTCTTATGTGAACAATTCATTAATTAAAATAATAAAATAGAGTTAAGTTAAAGCTTTTCTTATGTGAACAATTCATTAATTAAAATAATAAAATAGAGTTAAGTTTTCTTATGTGAACAATTCATTAATTAAAATAATAAAATAGAGTTAAGTTAAAGCTTTTCTTATGTGAACAATTCATTAATTAAAATAATAAAATAGAGTTAAGTTTTCTTATGTGAACAATTCATTAATTAAAATAATAAAATAGAGTTAAGTTTTCTTATGTGAACAATTCATTAATTAAAATAATAAAATAGAGTTAAGTTTTCTTATGTGAACAATTCATTAATTAAAATAATAAAATAGAGTTAAGTTAAAGCTTTTTTTATGTGAACAATTCATTAATTAAAATAATAAAATAGAGTGAAGTTTTCTTATGTGAACAATTCATTAATTAAAATAATAAAATAGAGTTAAGTTTTCTTATGTGAACAATTCATTAATTAAAATAATAAAATAGAGTTAAGTTAAAGCTTTTCTTATGTGAACAATTCATTAATTAAAATAATAAAATAGAGTTAAGTTAGAGCTTTTCTTATGTGAACAATTCATTAATTAAAATAATAAAATAGAGTTAAGTTAGAGCTTTTCTTATGTGAACAATTCATTAATTAAAATAATAAAATAGAGTTAAGTTAGAGCTTTTCTTATGTGAACAATTCATTAATTAAAATAATAAAATAGAGTTAAGTTAGAGCTTTTCTTATGTGAACAATTCATTAATTAAAATAATAAAATAGAGTTAAGTTAGAGCTTTTCTTATGTGAACAATTCATTAATTAAAATAATAAAATAGAGTTAAGTTAGAGCTTTTCTTATGTGAACAATTCATTAATTAAAATAATAAAATAGAGTTAAGTTAGAGCTTTTCTTATGTGAACAATTTATTAATTAAAATAATAAAATAGAGTTAAGTTAGAGCTTTTCTTATGTGAACAATTCCGAGCAATTCTCGATTACCTTGCTGACTCCATTTATTGGGTTGACGAGGCAACCCAAAACAAAGAAAAATGGCAGTTTTTAACTAAAACGAGGAGAGATAAGAGTTTAGGTTCGTTGAGAGTCTAGGCCAGTTTAGTACAGTTGAAGCCAGTTCCTAAAAAAACGCCTCTGACCACGTCTTAATTGAGATTCTGCTGTTAATAGCTCTAGCTCACAGGCAAACATTTTCGCCACATATATTTTTGCATAAACAAAGCAAAGATTAGTTTGTGTGCGAAAAAAAAAAGATTCACTGCTGATAAAATTACTGCAGCACAGGCTTCCCCTTCCAACCCCACATCCACCTCTGCTGAGTGTTCATAATACATAGAAAAAAAAGAATGAAAAAAAAAACCATATTATTTTTTTTAATTGGAATTCATTGAGATGAGTATTATTTATTAATTCCTTATTTATTGTGGACTATTATCCTCACCTTTTATTAGTTGTTTCACGATGTTTCGGCCAACTATTCCTTTGGCCTTCGTCAGGTGGTAACCGCGATGGATAGGAACTCTGAACCTCCTGACTGCATTCATTGCAATTACTGCCTTCCATAGTTGTTGTCTCACCACGTTTTTGGCCAAAGTAAGCCTCTGGCCGGCTTAGGGTAGGATTGAGATCGCTATCTTCAGACAATTCTCACCTGGAACCGTAGAGATTCAACGTCTCTATCCACTGTGCCACGGGCCTCGAAGGGCAATCAAGGTTGAATTTTTTGGTCTTATAAATGCATGTTTATTATTTGATCTTCCACGGTCGAGTCCGTACCGAATGATATATATATATATATATATATATATATATATATATATATATATATATATATATATATATATATATATATATTTTTTTTTTAATTGGAATTAATGTTGTGGGGACATACACACCCTTATAATCACTAAGATGGACGTATCCATTAGCCATATAAGCAGCAAGTATAGACCGCTTAATGAGAGCTATTCGGATGTCGTACAGAGACGACTCTCCACGGACTTACTAATCTTCCTGTATCACTAACTCTGTTCTGGATTTAAATGTTCTTCGTATTCTCACCAGTCGTTGTGTTTTCCTACTTTCACCTTTACCGACTCCACTACAATGGCGACAAGGATGTAAAAAAAAAAAAAAAATTTTTTTTTTTTAAAAAGAATTCACGCACAAAAACTTCAACTCTCCAACTGAACGAAATAGTCAATTGCAAACTCTCTAAGTTACAACACAAAATCTCAAAAGTTCAACGACGAAAAATTGCAACATAAAAAAGAAAACACTTAAATTTATCTATTCAAAGAAATTGTAAGTAGAATTTTTTTTTCATGCTTGCTAAAAAAGAAAGAAAGAAAAAGCAGCCTTGGTTTAATTTGCTGTAAAACGGGTCGATGCAATTGTTTATGCAAATTACATATGGACTTTATGTTGAAGATTTTTTTTTTTTCCTGTCACAGAAATTTCGGGAAATGAGTTCTTGTTTTATAACAAAGTGGTTATTGTGACCGACTAGTTGTTTGTTTGAACTATACCGAGAGGGGAAAAGGAAAAGAGACAGTGTGAAAAAGGCAAATATTCTTTTTACGGGCTGGGAAGCCATTTTTTTTTTTTTTTTTTTTTTGCAACGGCATGCACGCACACTGAAAGGAAATGATACCTTCTATTTTTTTTTTTTTTTTTTTTTTTTACACCTGTCCAATTTTTAAAGCACTTTAAAATAAAGACTCTCTTTCGGTTGGTTAAACTTTTTCTCGCCAGAGTGAGGAAAATACTGCTCTCATAACGATATCTATTATTGAAAACTGGAACTCGGAACAATTTTTTTTCAAACCGTAACTTTGCTGAACACAAGTCCACTTGTATATTTTATATTGCATGTGTAATATTGTATATTTTATATTGCATGTATAATATTGTATATTTTATATTGCATTGTATATTTCATGTTGTATATTGCATGGTGTATGTAGTATATTGTACTACCTTTTTCTCTACGGTAAAACAAAAATCCATCCCCATTTCTGAACTATTGGCATATCAGAGACAAAAGGAACACGTGTCAACGAGAAAATAAGTGTATGCAAAATTAATCTATAATTTTTGCACTTCTACTGAAGAGTATGCTTTTTCATAAATTATAAAAGTTTTCCCTTGCTGTGACTTCCGTTAAGTTACAAATACCCTTAAAAGAATTTAAAAAAAAAAAAATTCTCTTCGAGAAAATAAAATAAAAAGACACAATGGAAGATGTGAAAGAGACGATAACCCGTCTAATTGAATTTCAAATGGAACAGCAAAGAAGAGCTGACGATAGACTACAGCAGGAAGAAGAAAAAATGATCCAAATGCAAAAGAGAGCTGATGACATATTTTTGCATTGCAAACAGCAGAAAGAGAGAACTGAAGCACTACTCCAGGTTTTAATGAATAAGAATCAAGCTACAGAGAGCGATACAGCGTTTTCTCAGAGTGCGGTACTAAGTACAATAAATAATTTCATCTACTGTCCTGAAGAAAAATCAAACATTTGAAACGTTTTCAGACGGTATGAAGATCTGTACAATATCGACTGTGGAAATTGGGCAGACCAAAAAAATTTTCCGTTTGTTACTCAGCAAATTAGAGGCTACGGAACACGACAAATTCGTCAACTATATCTTGCCAGAAAAGACTAGCCATCTGACATTTATGGAAACCATTAAACGACTAACTGAACTATTTAGTTCGAAATCATCGCTGTTCCATAGACGGTGGACATGCTTAAACCTAACGAAAAAAGACGATTGTTAACAAACGCTGTGACGATTTTGAATTGTCAGAATTGAGTGCCGATGATTTCAAGTGCCTCATATTCGTCCAGAGGTTAACTTCGACAAGAGACTCTGAGATCTGTCGAAGAGTTTTGTCAAGACTGGAAAGTGAACCAGGCTTAACTGTGCAAAAGCTGGCGGAAGATTGCAAAAGAATCATTAGTATCAAGAAAGACTCAAAGAATATCGAAGAAGCTGGTATTGCACACATAAAGAACATAGAGAATAACTAAGGGGTACTCTCCAAAAAACAAAATGGAAACTAGACGCTATCTTCCACTTAAGCACGAAAGACAAGGTACCCAAAAGCCTTCAACCTCTTGTTTTCGTTGTGGAAACTTGCATTGGTCAAAGGATTGTCTTTTTCGTACCAAAGAATGTTTCAATTGCAAAAAACTAGGACAAAAAAGCTCACACTGCAAATGGCAGAAGAAAAGTAAAATTCGGGTTCAACAAACGAGAATGAATAAGACGAAAATAACACTCGAAAGTTAGTTATAATTTTAAACAAGGACGTTAAATTACAGTTAGACTCAGGGACGGACTTATCGATAATAAATTTACAGTCGTGGAGAAATTTAAATAAGCCAACGATGCATAAAACTGGCAAGTTAGCAAAAACGGTAACTGGAGAAAAAATAAATTTGAACTATGAATGTCACTTTTATGTAATTTTACTGTAATGTAATCGACCTGAGGGAGCGAATTGCCCTCATTGGGGAACCGGGTATGCTAAGATAGCTTTAATCGATCCCGGGTAACAGCAGATATCCCGAAGACTTAAAGTGAGGGATATAAAAATATATTTTATTTCACCGTCAAAATAGATATTGTTTGGAAGTCAGAGAGATATATTTTGCATTTAAAATTGATGACAGGAAACTTAGAACAATAACATAACATTGTCTGGCCTCGATAAACTCAAGGCCAGATGTTGGACTGACAGTGTGACCTTAGGGGTCATGAGAATTTAATATTGACTTGAATCTCAGATCGCAGACTGAATTGCACATCCGCAAGATTAGGGGGTTTTCCCTAATTTCGTGGCATGATCTGATTGGCTGGGGAAACTTCCACCTTGACCACCCACACTCATATTAATACTAGTGTCACGCAAAATTACTCAGTTTCGAAGCAGTTCCAGCGAGAGTTTGTGCGTGAAACTCGAAGTAATCACACCACTCCCTGGGACGTGACCCCCGCCTCCTCCAAACCTGTCTGACGCTGTCTGTGACTTTTGAAAACTTACTAAGAACTGAACGATATTTGTAAAAACATTTATACATATTTCGTGAATTAATTCTCGTAGAATTAAATTCTACGTGACTGTTTTTCTTTCTGCCTGCGGCTTCGGTATTCGCTTTCAGCATATAGGATTCAATGTAACGACCGTCTGAGAAGAACCAGACGATCCGAGCCAAAGTTTCCAAGACAAAGGGGTCCTAGCAAACTTCATAAGAAGGGTGTTATAGTACAACGAAAAAAACTTAAATTATTTGTGCTTAAGAACACAGAAAATTTGTTTGGGACCAATTGGTTTCAGGAATTTAATCTGTGGGATGTACCGATCAACACCTTTTGCCAAAAAGTAGAATCGTTTTCTACAGAAAAACAAGAATTTAAAGTGGATCTAAAAAAGCTTTTCCCTGAAATTTTTTCAGCGGGCTTGAGTAAATGTAGGCAAGCAACAGCCAAATTTGAACTGATACCCAATGCAGAACCAGTTAATATGAAAAAAAAAAAAATGTACCATTCACTTCGCTAGAGAAAATTAATGAGGAACTTGATAGACTAGTCAAGACCGGCATCTTATCAAAAGTGGAATTCAGCCAATGGGCAGCTCCTACCATGTATGTCAAAAGAAATCGAAGGAAATCCGTGTTTGCACTGACTTTTCGACTGGGCTAAACACTGTCTTGAAAGACTTCCATTATACACTGCCTAGTCCCGAGGAGATTTTTGCAAAACTGAACAGAAGTAAGATCTTCTCTAAGATCGATCTCAGTGAGGCTTATCTTCAGATTCCGGTTGTGGAAAATAGCTCAAAGCTACTTTGCATAAACACCCACAGGGGTTTATACAAATTTGAGAGATTAGCATTTGAAGTTAAGGTCGCTCCGGCGATTTTTCAAGAAATAATGGATATTATGCTAGACTGACTCGATTTCGCAACTGCATACTTGGACGATATAATTATCATCAGCAAATCCAAGGAACAACATAGAGAGCACATACTAAAAGTATTTTCACGGATACAGGATTTCGGTTTCAAAGTTAAGGAAGGAAAGTGCGAATTTTTCCAAGAAGAAATTAAATACCTAGGATACATAATTGGCAAAGGAAGGAGACCAGATCATGACAGGACAACTGCAATAAAGAACATGCCAACTCCTGGGAACGTCACCGAACTACAACGCTTTCTAGGACTGGGCAACTATTACCAGTCATTTATTCCCAACATGCATAATCTTCTGGCCCCACTTAACAAACTTTTGAAGAAAGACAGTACTTGGGAATGGACATCTGAATGCCAGGAGGTATTCAACAAAATAAAAACTGCACTGACGTCCGACCTATCTCTTACACATTAAAATCCAGAATTAGGTATCATAGTTGCAAGCGACGCAAGATCTCATGGCATAGGCGCTTGCATACTACACAGAATGCCGGATGGAAGCAAGAAACCAGTGGCACATGCGTCATGCACGTTATTACCTTCGGAAAAACATTACTCGCAGATCCAGAAGGAATCCCTCGCAATAATATTCGCAGTAACAAAGTAGCATCGTTATTTGCATGGAAGATTTTTTAATTTGCAAACTGACCATAAACCGTTCCTGTCTTCAGATCGAAGAAAGGACTACCTGTGTATACAGCAAACAGAATGCTGAGATGGGGTACGATCTTACTTAACTATAACTTTAAGTTAGAATACCTACCCTCACAAAAAATTGGTCATACTGACGGATTGTCAAGGGTAATTCCAAGTCAAAGCAAACCACTAGAAGACACTGTGATCACTTCTTTAAAAAACGACGACGAGATCAAAAATCTGATGTTTAACGTGATTAAAGAACTACCAGTTACCCTACAGGAAATAAAATGCGAAGCCCAAGAAGACAAATTCATTTGATCCACAAAACAGAAAATCATGGAAAAACATTGACAGATAGCGGAAATTTTCTCCTTGTGTGACAACGTACTAGTATATAGTGAAAGGGTGGTTATACCCAAGAATTTGCAAGAACGAATACTAAGATTTTCACGCAGGACATCCAGGGAAGAATAGGATGAAAAGCCTTATGCGGAGTTATGTATACTGGCCGCATATGGATTTAGACATCTCAAATTTGGTGGATTCTTGCAAGGGTTGTTCTCTAGCAGCTAAAGCACCACCAATCACTTACAAACCATGGCCAAAGACAGACCAACCTTGGTCGAGAATACATGTGGATTTCGCAGGACCAGTGGAGGATGTTTACTACTTGATTGTAGTAGATAGCTATTCAAAATGGCCAGAAGTACTCAGGTGCAAGAGACCCACCACAGGGGTCACTATCTCTTTCCTCCATGAAATTTTTGCCCAATTTGGCATTGTCGATTGCTTAGTTAGCGACAATGGGACACAGTTCACATCAACTGATTTTAAGGAATTCTGCGACAGTTTTCAAATAAAACACATTAATATACCTCCGTATCATCCAAAATCAAATGGACAGGCAGAACGTTTCACAGACACTTTGGAAAGAGCATTGAAGAAAGATTCAGGAACACTTTCAGATAAGGCCTTACAATAGTTCTTACAGGTTTACAGGATCACACTAAACCCGAATACCCCTGAAGCAACGTCTCCTATAGAGACCATGTTTGCATGAAAAATACGACCAGTATTCAAAAAACTATTGCCAAAACAAGCAAATTCAGGTAGGACTACCACCGTTCCCACAAAAAAGTATAACCCATGTGAAAAAGTTTTCTTTAAAGAATACGGAAACAATACATCGTTTTGGGAACAGGGAACAATTAACAAAATAATTGGAAACACAACCTACATCGTTCTAGGCCCTACCACCACTCACAAGAGACACATAAATCAAATTAGACGTCGTCGTAACGATGGCAAAGACTCACTTCAAATCAAGGAAGAAGCTGGCGATATGTTATATGATATGTTCTATATCGAGCCTCCCGAAGCAAACTTAGAACAGTGCCGATCGACAAGGAAGAGAAAGGTTACTGAACCCTTTATCATCGATCCAAAAAGGAAGAAATATGAACGTTTTTTCCCCCGGAACAAAAAAGCGTGGGAGGAGGGTGTTGTATCATCGTAATTTGTATTATTTTTCTTCGTATTATTATAATTTGTATTATTGTTGTGGGGACATACACACCCTTATAATCACTAAGATGGACTTATCCATTAGCCATATAAGCAGCAAGTATAGACTGCTCAATGAGAGCTATCCGGATGTCGTACATAGACGACTCCCCACGGACTTACTAATCTTCCTGCATCACTAACCCTGTTCTGGATATAACCAGTCGTCGTGTTTTCCTACTTTAAACTTTCCCGACTCCACTACAACTAGTATAGCACATCTTAACCGTTATTGTTTTCCTACAAAGCAACACATGAAATTCAGTTTTCTTCCCATTGTTTTTAAAATTTGAAACAGTAGTTTCACTTAAATATTTGTAATTTGTAATCTAATAATCCGATTCGGCTCAAATTTCGATATGTGCGATTTGAAGGTTAGTACTTAATAAGAATCATATAGATTTTTTATTAGTGACGACGTTTTTTTCCCCCGGAACAAAAAAGCGTGGAAGGGGGGTGTTGTGGGAACATACACACCCTTATAATCACTAAGGTGGACTTATCCATTAGCCATATAAGCAGCAAGTATAGACCGCTTAATGAGAGCTATCCGGATGTCGTGCAGAGACGACTCCTCCACGCACTTACTAATCTTCCTGTATCACTAACCCTGTTCTGGGTATAAATGTTCTTTGTATTCTCACCAGTCATCGTGTTTTCCTACTTTCATCTTTCCCGACTCCACTACAATTAATTTAGATGAGTATTAATTATTAATTTTTTTATTTATTGCGGACTATAATTCTCATCTTTTTGGCCAACTATTCCTCTGGTCTTCGTCAGGTGGTAACCGTGATGGATAGGAACTCTGAATCTCCTGAGTGCATTCCCTGCAATTACAGCATTCCATAGTTGTTGTAGTCTCACCACGTTTTTGGTCAAGTAAGACACTGGCTGGCTTTGGGTAGGATTGAAACCGCTACCTTCAGACAATTCTCACCTAGAACCATAAAGATTCAACGTCTACCAACCGCATTTTAATTGTAATGTATTTATTCCATGTTAGTGATAATGTACTTATTGCATTTTAGTTATAATATATTTATTACATTTTAGTGGTAATATATTTATTGGATTTTAATGGTAATATATTTATTGCATTTTAGTGGCAATGAATTTATTGAATTTTAGTGGTAATATACTTATTACATTTTAGTGGCAATGTATTTATTGCATCTTAATGGTAATATATTTATTGCATCTTAATGGTAATATATTTATTGCATCTTAATGGTAATATATTTATTGCTTTTTAGTGGTAATATATTTATTGCATTCGAGTGGTAATGTGCTTTTTGCATTTTAGTGGTAATGTATTTATTGCATTGTAGTGATAATATATTTATTACATTTGGGTGGTAATGCCCTTTTTACATTTCAGTGGTAATGTATTTATTGCATTTTAGTGGTAATGTATTTATTGCCTTTGAGTGGTAATATATGTATTGCATTTGGGTGGTAATGTGCTTTTTGCATTTTAATGGTAATATATGTATTGCATTTGGGTGGTAATGTGCTTTTTGACTTTTAATGGTAATGTATTTATTGCTTTTTAGTGGTAATATACTTATTGCTTTTTAGTGGTAATGTATTTATTGCATTTTAATGATAATGTATTTATTGCATTTTAATGATAATGTATTTATTGCATTTTAGTGGTAATGTATTTATTGCATTTTAATGATAATGTATTTATTGCATTTTAATGATAATGTATTTATTGCATTTTAGTGGTAATGTATTTATCGCATTTTAATGGTAATGTATTTATCGCATTTTAATGATAATGTATTTATCGCATTTTAATGATAATGTATTTATCGCATTTTAATGATAATGTATTTATCGCATTTTAATAATGTATTTATCGCATTTTAATAATGTATTTATTGCATTTTAATAATGTATTTATTGCATTTTAATGATAATGTATTTATCGCATTTTAGTGGTAATGTATTTATTGCATATTAATGATAATGTATTTATTGCATTTTAGTGGTAATGTATTTATTGCGTATTAATGATAATGTATTTATTGCATTTTAGTGGTAATGTATTTATTGCATTTTAATGATAATGTATTTATTGCTTTTAAATGATAATGTATTTATTGCTTTTAAATGATAATGTATTTATTGCATTTTAATGATAATGTATTTATTGCATTTTAATGATAATGTATTTATTGCATTTTAGTGGTAATGTATTTATTGCATTTTAATGATAATGTATTTATTGCATTTTAATGATAATGTATTTATTGCATTTTAGTGGTAATGTATTTATTGCATTTTAATGATAATGTATTTATTGCATTTTAGTGGTAATGTATTTATTGCATATTAATGATAATGTATTTATTGCATTTTAATGATAATGTATTTATTGCATTTTAATGATAATGTATTTATTGCATTTTAATGATAATGTATTTATTGCATATTAATGATAATGTATTTATTGCATTTTAATGATAATGTATTTATTGCATTTTAGTGGTAATGTATTTATTGCATATTAATGATAATGTATTTATTGCATTTTAGTGGTAATGTATTTATTGCATTTTAGTGGTAATGTATTTATTGCATTTTAGTGGTAATGTATTTATTGCATTTTAATGGTAATGTATTTATTGCATTTTAATGATAATGTATTTATTGCATTTTAATGATAATGTATTTATTGCATTTTAATGATAATGTATTTATTGCATTTTAGTGGTAATGTATTTATTGCATTTTAATGGTAATGTATTTATTGCATATTAATGATAATGTATTTATTGCATATTAATGATAATGTATTTATTGCATTTTAGTGGTAATGTATTTATCGCATTTTAGTGGTAATGTATTTATCGCATTTTAGTGGTAATGTATTTATCGCATTTTAATGGTAATGTATTTATCGCATTTTAATGGTAATGTATTTATTGCATTTTAATGATAATGTATTTATTGCATTTTAGTGGTAATGTATTTATTGCTGTAAAATGTTTTTGACTTCTAATGGGGATATGAGACGAATGGATTCGCCAATCATTTTTATAACCAACGGCTGTATTCAAAACGTCGCAAAATTATTATAATAATCGTCGAATTTTGGATTCAATCAGTTCGCCATTTTCTACGTTACGGACCGCATTTAATTGTTCACCGCCATCTTGATTACTGATCTGAACTACGCCGCCATCTTTGTTCAACACAATGTCTCAAAACTTAACAGGTTATGCGCCCAGCCACTGTCTTTTCTCTGACGGATCGGAATCTAAATTCGAATTGTGGCAAGTAAAATTTCTGGGATATCTAAGGATTCGAAAACTACAGTCATACAATCTACAACAGAGAATCCAAACGACCCCGAATTTCTCGAAAAAAATGCGACTGTTTTTGCAGAACTGATTCAATGTTTAGACGATAGAAGTCTGTCTCTGATTATAAGAGATGCATTGGATGACACAGAAAGCATTGAACATATTACGAGAACATTATTTATCAAAAGGGAAACCGAAAATAATATCCCTATATACAGAATTAACCTCTTTGAAATGTAACGAGGATGAAACGATTATCGACTACGTTATAAGGGCAGAAACAACCGCCAATGCCTTAAAACTCTCAGATGAAATAATAAGCGATAGCTTGTTGATATCAATGACCCTCAAGGGACTTCCAGCCGATTTTAAACCATTTACAACTGTTATAACTCAGAAAGATAAACCCATAAATTTCAGCGAATTTAAAGTGACATTGCGCAGTTACGAAGAGACTAATCGTATGCTCGTGGACAATAATAACTCCAGCAATATTATGAAGTTCAAAAATGCTTCTCGAAAGCAGACACCACCAAATTACGCAACTCACCGCAATGTATTCCCCAAAAGTAATTTTCCCAAGAAAAAGAATAAAATTATCTGCTATAATTGTGAACGACCCAACCACAAAAGTTTCCCATGTCGATATAAATGCTCTAAAATGGACTCCATAAAAAACGTGGAGAACTTTGAGGAAGAACATACATTTCTATTCACATGTAATTTGACAATATCACAAACGGTAAAAATCTCCTTGTAGACTGTGATGCTACTGCACACGTTATCACCAAGGAATCTGATTTTATTAATTTTGACTTAAATTTTAATCTTAAAGTCATTTTGTCGAACGTGCCGACGGTAGTCAAATAAATGATATAGTCTTGAAAAGAGGCGATGCTAAAATATCTCTAAAGAATAATAAAGGCGAAATCTGTAACTGTATTCTAAAAAATGCTCTGTTCATACCTACATTTAAGCAAGACATATTTTCCGTGCAGGCTGCAATTAAACAAGACGCGAATATACAATTTGGTCAAAATACATCAAAATTGACATACTCCAATGGAACTGTATTTGACATTAAAGAACATGGCCAACTATATTATTTAAAAAGTATTGTTCCCTCAAAACTGCCTGTCATGACTTGGAAACCTGGCATAAAATTCTAGGACACTGCAATACAGCTGATATTAAAAAATTACCAAATGTAGTCAAAGGCATGAAAATAATACCTTCCAACGATCTCCCAAATTGTGATGTGTGTGCACAGAGGAAAATGACAAGAAGATATAAGCAGAACGCCAGAAAAGAAGGCCATGAAAATTCTCTCACTTGTGCATTGTAACTTAGCAGGTCCGATCAGCCCGATGGGGAGAAATAATCTAAGGTACGTTTTGAACTTTATTGATGATTTTTCCGGTTTAATTATAGTTTATTTTATAAAAAACAAATCCGACACTATCCTCGCTATTAAGAAATATTTAGCTGATATGGCCCTGTACGGCTCGGTAAAATGTATTCGCTCAGACAATGGGACTGAATTTACTAGTAAAGATTTTGAACTTCTATTAATTAACCACTGTATTAAACACGAAATCTGCACCATATTCCCTCTTTCAAAATGGCACCGCTGAAAGGGCATGGCGAACCCTTTTTGAAATGACAAGATGCCTACTTATTGAATCGAAATTAGTGCATAGTTTATGGACTTATATGCTGCTGCCATTAAAAGCATATCAGAAATAGATCGTTCAATGCAAGATTAGGCAAAACACCGTATGAAGCATTTTGCGGTGTAAAACCTAAAATGAACCGAATGCATCTATTTGGTTCTGATTGTTTTGTATTTATAGAAAATACCAGTATACTAAAAGCGAAAAAGGTATTTTCGTAGGTTACGATAAAAACAGTCCAGCATATTTAATCTACTTTCCAGGCCAAAATGCCATAAAAAGGGTTAGATGTGTAAAAATCAATGATGCATTAAATTTTAAAAATGCCGATCCAGTGGATGAAAAACGTGAAGAAATATCACCTAGCATCTTAATCGATCACAATGAAAATATTAATAATGATGATAATTACAGTAGAACTACTGACAAAAATATTAACCAGACACGTTGATACCCAATAAGGAAACGAAAAAGCCCAGACTTCTTACAAGTTGAAAAGATACAAGACTACGCAGTGGATTACTGTTACTCATTGAAAAGCACACTGGAAAGTTATAATGAGGTGATTAATTCAGAAAATCACCAAGAATGGAAACAAGCTATGATATCCAAATTGAAAGCTTTATCTGAAAATAACACATACGAAATAGTGGCAAAACCAACAGATAAAAATATAATTTCTTCACGCTTGGTTTTTTAAAAAAAAATCACAGCTTCTGGCAATGAAACTTTTAAAGCAAGATTTGTTGCAAAAGGTTTTTTACACAAATTTCTGGAGTGGAATATTTTGCAACATTTTCACCAATGAGAAATTTAACGGCAATTAGAATTTTATTACAACTTGCCGCTCAATACAATTTAAAAATACATCAAATGAATGTAAAAAATACTTATTTAAATACTCCGATTCACTGTGAAATCTATATTTACCTTTCAGAGGGATTTAAAATGAAAAATAAAAATTGCGTGTGGAAACTGAATAAATCGTTATATGGACTAAGACAAAGTGCTCACAATTGGAATTTAACACTCCATAATTATTTAATAGAACAGGAATTCAAGCAATGTCCCGTAGACGCACGCATGTATACCAAAAATGTAGGTAATAAATTGTTGATTTTTTTTTTTTTTTTTTTTTTTTTGGTTGATGATATATTACTCGCCTCAAACTGTGACAACACTTTAAAAGATGTTAAAAATAAATTAAATAAAAAATAAAAAATGGCCGATCTTGGACGACTGTCATGGTTCCTCGGTATAAAATTTACCTGTGAAAATGAAACTATAACTATGAACCAATCACAATACATTGAAAAACTTCTCAAGTTCGGAATGCAAGATTGCAAATCGCGTATAACTCCCGTCGAAATGGACATAAATAAAAATATAGAGACCGAAACAAAATCCATAGATAATCGATTATATAGAGAAATGGTTGGAAGCCTCATCTATTTGATGACTGCAACTTGGCCTGACATATGTTACACTGTAACAAAGCTATCTAAACACTTATCGAGACCAACAATTAAGGACTTTAATGGTGCAAAACAAATCCTTCGTTATCTAAAAGGGACCAAGGAACAATCTTTAAGATTTAAAAAGTCTACATATCCTCTAAATTTAGAAGGAGATTCAGATTGCAGTAACTCTGAGGATAGAAAGAGTATAGCGGGGTATTGTTTTAGCTTATCAAAAACTGGACCTATGGTCTCTTGGAAAACTAAAAAGCAACAAATTGTTGGCCTTTCTACTTGTGAAGAAGAATTTGTGGCACTCACCCATTCCGCGCAGGAGGCAATTTTTCTGAACACCCTTCTAAAATCTATTTTAAAACCTGATCTAAGTAAAAAACCTTTAGTAATTCATTGTGACAATCAGAGCAGCATCTTATTAGCAAATAATTCTATAATTCATCAAAGGTCAAAGCATATTGATATCAGATATCATTTTATAAGGGATGAAATGAGTAAAAAATCTATTACTCTTACTTATGTGACGTCTGAAAATAATATAGCCGACATTTTCACTAAACCTATAAAAAGAATAAAATTAAAACATTTTATAACCGAACTTTTTGGAATCTAATTATGAATAAATCTCTTTTCAGAAACTCAAAAAGAGAAGCATGAACAGTCGAAATCATACCAAAAATAAAAATAAAAAAATTGTAAACTGTCCCAGGAACGACGTTAAACTGTGACCATTTCTATCTTATTAACCAACTAATACTTAACATAATGTTTCCAGTTTTTGTTGAAAAAAAAAAAAATGTATATTTGTGAATTTTTGTGCATATATGTTTATATGTATTTGAATAGGATTCTATTTGTATGTTTGTATATATATTTGAAAAGTGTTTATTTTTATATGTATCAAAAAGAAAAAAAAACTCAATGTGATTTACAAAAAAAAAATGGCTTCTTTTTGCCCACATTATACCAATATATTAATTCTTTTTGACGAATGAGAATAAAGACAAATCCCCTCCCCCAAAAAAACAATTATTTTATTGGTTTATTTTTAGTTGTTCATTTATTTGTTTATTTTTATTTATTTTTCTTTCCTTTTTCACAAGTCAAACCAAAATTGAATCCGAAAGGATTTTTCCATTATATCAAAAAAGGGGGTGTGTAAAATGTTTTTGACTCCTACTGGGGGTGGATATTTATTTGCTGCCCACCACAGCAAAATGTGGCACAAGGCCGGAAGGTGGAGAACAGGCGAGCTCCCTTAAAGAAGGGGCACTCTCGCCTCAACAAAAATTGCCTGGGCACCCCCGTCGGCATTCCCCAGTAGGAGCGCCCCAGGCAACAAGCAATTAACTTACCCCACCGGCCTGGGAGGGTGTACCTCAGTCCGACAGGTGCTGGGTCAGTTCCCAGTCCCTCACCTGTCGATCATTGATAAGTACTTCTACCCTCTCTGCCTGCAGCCAAATACGCCAGGAGACCTTCCCCCATCAGACGAACTAATGAGGGAAGTTATTTATTTGCTGCCCACCTCGACAAAATGTGGCACAAGACGGAAAGTGGGGATCCAGCAGGCTCCCCTAAAGGAGGGGCACTCCTGCAATTGTAAAAATTGCCTGAGTAACCCCGTCGGCATTCCCCGGTCGGGGCGCCTCAGGCAGTAAGCAATGAACTTACTCCAGTGGCAAGGCCTGGGAGGATGGACCTCCTAGGTATTACCCAGGTGGCGTACCTCAAATTACTGGAAATTACTTCACACTCAGTATCAAGACTGCACTCTGTTCAACATAATGTCTCAACACTTAACAGAATTTTTCCTGAGCTATCAATCTGATGTCTTATAAAGTTCAATAATTTTTCATCAAATTCACATTTCATAGAATTTTTGAACCATAAAGTCCAATTATCTTAGGCGAGATTTAAATGTTAATCAATTATGTACATGAAAACAAAACGCAATCTTTGCAATACCTTAATAATGGTAGGTGCAGGTATATGGCATTTGCCCCACCATTGGTGTTACTTGATATTGATATGGCCTTGAATTGGTACGTCAGGATCTGGGATTTTTAATTTCGTCTAAGCTACGCTTGTTGAATATCGGCACAAGGTGTTTGCGATTGATAGTATCAGGTAGGTGCCGCCCAAAACAAACATTTTGCAGCTTTTCAAGCTTCTCCCTCAATTATTGTGTAACACCTTTCAGCAGGTCTAGTGAATCGGGAGCCAGCATATATAACCTTCCAGTGACTTGGCCCACAAAGATGGTCCATTGTAGATGGGCATCCACAATGTTTTTGAAGTAGAGTAAATCCTATTCCTGTTTGACTCCAATCTGTGGTCAGGCATGTTAAGTGATTTATTTTGAATGCCGTCCTGGATGCTGTCTTGGATTTTTATCCTTGGACTGTTGAAAGAATTGTTCTAATATATCATCCCAGTAAAACTTGCTGTTATGTTTCAGAAGTTTTCTGGAAGGTGACATGACTGGTCCCTGGGCAAATGCATATGAAACTTGGTTGATCAGACCAAAGATCTATATCCTGTAATATCCATCGGTGATGAGAAGTCTCTGATGCCTCAACTAATATTTTGAGATGGTTTGTAATTTCTTCTTGCATTACCAAGCTGAAACAACATGAAACTCATCGGGTCAACTTCAATGTGCCTTGGAGGTTTGTTTGGGTTAGACATTTTGAGATATTATTAAAATTTATCTTGTGGTGTGAATATGCATCATTTGGCTTTGTTACATTTTTTTTGTTCCTAAATGCGAATAAGTTGTATCTTCCTTTCATTTTTGTTTTAATCAGACTTCTGACACCATGCATAGTTATGATATAGGAACATTACATAACAATGAAATAACAGGACACAAACGTTTGGTTATTCATTTACGATGCACATAAAATCTTTTATTGACTCCGCCATGATAGTGCACTCCTCTCCTCCACTTATGGAGAGCTCAGGTCAGGGATAGATAACTCAGCATTAAGTTAACAGCTATTTTTTTAATTCATTCATCTTGGTTTCATGTGAATTAACTACACTCGACAAAGAACACAAAATCACTGTATTAACATGAAAAAAACATTTACATGTTAGAAATATTAGTTTAAATTGTTCCAACATAAGTGTTTTCTTGAGTGGAATGTTCATAATGAAGGATTAATGAAGTGAGGATTTTTGTGAGAATAGCACAAGGTTTGAAATTACTAATTTTCTATGATCAGAGTGCCACACATAGGCTTAAATGTACATGTGGCTAGTTTTGAGAAGAACAGTTTGAAAATCATATAAGTAAATGCGTATGTGTGTGTTCATACAGTAGTTTGAAATAAAATTGTTTAAAAAAAATTTTAATTCTCGTTTGATGTGGTAACTTTCCATGATGGGAATTAAAGTTCATGTGCATTACGTGTAAATTCAGGATGGAGGTTTTAACGTCTCCCACAGAGGGAGTTATCCTGAATAGCTCCTGTTCTTGAGAAATTGAAGAGGAAACAGATTTGGTTTTTGGCAGGCAAAACTTTATATACAAGCCTTCTCGAACATTCCAGCCTGTTCACTGTATTTCTACGTGAGGGAGCATAACATAGTTCCTTTTGTTTTATGTGTGCGGTGGTCATATCATGACGTCATGTACCTACATGTTCTTTATTTTTCTTATGAACAGCCATCTCCAATTTTTAAAATTGAAATCTTAATCCCTTCACAAAGAGTTTTGTGTTTAAACAAATGTGTTTGACACAAACTATTCGTGTGTAACAAATGTGTTAAGATTTGTTCAAAAGATTCAAAAATTTTAGTTGATGAAAACAAATAAAATAGGGAGAAAAGTCAATTATGAAAGTTCATGCCTCCACCTGACAATACAATGATGAGCCAAAGTCTTAACTGGGCCTTATTTCTCCATATTATACGAAGTATTCTCAAAGTTATTCCATGGAAACTATTTATCTGATCATGTTAAAATTTTGTATGGCAATTATTGTTATTAAAGAGCACTAGATCCATACATCAAAGTTGAAAAAAAATTCAACAAAGACCAAACATTTCTAGGTAAAGTCAAAGGTCAAGATGAAATAAGATGCAGAATTTCATTGACTAGTAGCAAGTCTCTACGATGAACAAGAAGTTATTCCCAAAAGTATAACTTTTACCTTTTCCTTGATGTAAATATCCAAAAATTAAATCGGTTTTAAGTCAAACTTTGATATATTCAACAAGCCTGGTGACAATTGTACACAAACAAACTTGGCTAAAAAATAATCTTGGTGGAGGTAATTATCATTAATTTCCAAAATTATTTAAAGAATCAGAATAACTCACAATATTTCTTGTGTGAGTGCTCCATCTTTGTCATGCTTAATAGCAAAAACAATACATGCAATTTTCGCTCATAAAGTAATGGAAACACCTTAAGCCATTCAAATTGCAATAACCCTTATCCCTGAGTGGCTTCCGGGCCTTGATAAGTGGTGATCACTGTGTAAAAAAAAAAAAAAAAAAAAAAAAAAAAAAAAATACATATATAAACTGATGTAAGAACCAGTCATCTCCCTTTGTAGAGAAATTATTTCCTAACCTAGAGTTATACCCCTTAGTCAAAAGGGCGTAATATCCCTAAGTAAAAAATGGTAGTCCCAAATTTTTTTCATGAACATCAGATCCTATAGCAATCCTCATAACATGTGGTCTAGAATTAAGATCAGAATTCTTCCTCATTTCCTGCCTAGACGTCCTAAGACTTAACCTGCTTTTAGGCACATTGCTTAGTTCTTTAAACAAAGTATTCAAGACAAATTTGTCAATATTCCTTAAGTCGTAAGAAATGTTTATAGTTTCAGAAGAGTTTCCGGTAGGTAATTATTCAATACAAGTCCTGGAGATGACAATTTATCAGTGGGCAGCTGTTCTGTACAAGTTCCGGACTTTATAATTTTGCAGCCAAAGAGCAAAAGATCCTTCTCGTGTTGACACGAAAAAAAAAATGTGTGCAAGGTTGCTGAAAGGTTGAATTTTTATGGAACAATTCTGGTTTCTGATTGAGCAGAATGTGAATTAATTTGATTCATCAGTTCCTAGCAGCAGTGTTTATAAATAGAATCTCCCAACTCTGAGAGAGCATACCAATATTATTCATGGTGGGATGAGTCTTCTTGCAGCTTTGGAGACTGGGTAGAAATTACTCATCAAGAATTCATTCTTGACACTCAGCCTGTCAGGTGTGGGGCCGGGAATTGGCCCAGTACCTGTCAAACTGAGATATGCCGCTTGGGTATCATTCAGTAGGTTCAGCCTCATAGTCCTTACCACCTGGTTTTCAGATGGGCCAAGTTCATTGCTTGTCGTCTGAAGTGCCCCTTGCAAAATCTTCTTTCTCTGATAGCTGAAAAATTGCCTCTGTGGTCTTCAAGAATGTTCATGAAAGAACTAACCTGCTCAAATATCGCCCCACTAGTCTCCTCCCTTTCTTCATTAAAATTGTTTTGTCAATAATCCACAACTTTGTAAATGCTAAACTTTCTGTCAGACAGGCTTTAGGCAAGCTCATTCTACAGCAGATATCTTAATGATCATCTGAGAACGCACATATCATGCATTGGACAAGTCAAGAAAAGCTAGGGCAGTAGCATTTAATATATCCAAGGCCTTTGACAAGGTCTTGCAGAAGTCTTATGAAAATTAAATGTATTGCATTACTGGATGAATACTTGATATAATTAGATTCTTCTTGATACAAGTAGACAGATACATTTTCTAATCTGCTGCAAACACGGTAGGTTCCCTCTACCGTTCTAGAAACTACTCACACTTCCCAATATCTTATACCTGTACAAGGCCACCATCTGCTCACGAGTGGAATATTGTTACTACATATGGGCTGGTATATCTACCACTAGTCTCTATTTAAAAGAAAAAAAAAGAAAAAGGAGTCTTCAACCAAGCTCTGTCCTGTCTCATCACTTCAGTATGTTGCATTATTGTGTGTTTGTTTTACAAGCACTTTATTGGAATGTGCGGCATTTAACTTGCTGTACTGGTGGCCTTCACATAAAAATCCCAGATTAATCAAATAAGCAGCAAAATCCACAGATGTTGGAAAGTTTTCTAATTTTTTCTTCCCTCAAACTAATTTATATATTATCCTAATTTTTTCTTCCCTCAAACTAATTTATATATTATCCTAATTTTTTCTTCCCTCAAACTGCTAGACTTTCAAATCCTTCTCTTCTTCCCAGCTTCCTTGATTGTGCTATCATGCAAAAATTTAAATGTAATGCATATCTCATAGCTCAACTCCTGACTGTCTCTAATATGCACTAGCACCTTGCGTTTAAGTGGCAATGTGCCTTGTTTGGGTTGAATATGAGTAATAATAATAAAAAAAATGTGGATACACTTTCAGTTCTACAAAACCTCATCACTTAAAAGCATTCTTTAATTCAATCAAAAACAGCTTTTTTTTTTTTTTTTATAATTTGTCCTATTTCACAATGCCTTTTTGTGGGAGCTGGATTTTCTCCACATTAAAAGCCCATCTATTTTCTAACTCTGCTCTTGTGTGTAGGTAAATAAATTAGAATAAACTTAATTACAATAATCGCAATCTAGAATATACAGTTACAAATGTTTATTTTGTAACTTTAAAGAATTTATTACGTTATTGTATGTGTGGAGGGTTGCCATTTTATTTGTTTGCATGATCTCTGAGGATGGCTTTAACAACAAGAAAAAGATAAATACATCATATATTGTGAACATCATAAATATTTTGGTGGTAGGTCTAATCAATTGTATATTATGAATAGCAAATGAGTTTTTGGTGAATTTGTATGAGTCTGTTCCCTGGTAATTCATATGATATAAAAGTATTTATAACCCTGGTCCTACACTGTTGAATTATTTGAAAAGAAAAAAAAAACAAAAACTTTGTGTTATAAAAATTCATATTTGATTATATATATACTAGCTGGCATCCCAGCATTGCCCAGTCATACAATACACTTAAACATATTTTAATTTATGCAGATTGTGTATGTATGTATGTATGCATGTATTATTATATTCTCTGTTGATTATCATATATTATGAGGATTAATTCGCAATAAAATAAAAAAAAAATGTCATTCATTAAATTTCGTCTGCGTCTGTTGACAATATCACATCAGCTGATACTTGGCCTTGATGATGAATGCCGGTTAATGTTTCGTTTTAAAATATACAGACAAAGAAATGATTTGTGGTAATTTAAAATGGTGCCTCTTCTTTTATTGTAAATTGAATTCATTAATAAACAACAATTAAAATAAAATGGTGAGATCATTCGATGTGTGGTCGAATACTCTACCACTAAGCTATATCTCCAAATTATAATAAATCTGTTTTTTAAGAAGAAATGATCAGCTTATTATTTATTATCTCCCTTGACCGGTGTAATGTAAACTATTCCCCTGTAAAAATTATTCTTTTTTACATATAAGAGTGAAAAGGTCATTTCAAGATCGGATTTTTTTGATTTTCGATACTTGTTGGATGAATTTCTGTACGAAACATATCTAAGAACACTGCCAGACATAAATTAGCTTTGTGTGAAATTTGCAAAAGATAGGCTCAGCCGTTCCGTAACCTATGAGGAAGGAACTCACACACACAAAGTGACTTTTATATAATAGTAGATTACTTATAAACAAGCGCTTGTCTGTAAATATAAAATATATAATTACATATATATTATAAATAAAAGAAACGGAGAGATTAATGCAATGAAATGTTCAATAATTTATAAATATTTAAAAGAAAAACAAATTTTTCAAGTTGCAAAGTTTATATTTATGATCTAAGAAATTTCTTTCATACATATAAATTTGAATAGTTTTTTTTTTTTTTTTTTTGTTTGGATGAGAAAAATAGTTGGATTTTTTTTTTTGTTTAAATAATATTAACATCTGCTTTGATCTGCTGGATCAGATATGTAGCAAAATAATTTTAAATTCATCAGAAGAGTTTGACTTTGGGAAAAACTCTTTTGAATTAGCTAATATATATACAGTAGCGTCCAAAAGTTAAGGGCTAGTAAAACCTCAGCAAGTTTAGCCATGTATTTGAAACAAATACACACGAACAACAAAAAATTACTTCACAATTATATAGATAACATGTATATCTTCAATGGGTCATAATTTCGTTAGCCTACACTAAGTATTTTTTGAATAACTACCATTTTAAATAAAATTGTTCAAAATTTGTGTGTCCAAAAGTTAAGGGCTAACACGATTGCGGCTTTTGTCCTTGCTGTGAATGGCTGAAATTACCAACTAACTAGTATTTGGTAAATAAACCCTTGCTATTTATGACTTCTTGACACTTCTTGGCACAGGAATCCACCAACTTCTTGCAAAACGCTGGCGTTATCGCACTCCATTCAGCATGTAAGCACTGCCAGAGTTCTTCTTGATTTTTTGGGCACTGAAGTTGAGCACGTTCAATAACTATTTTCCAGATATTCTCAATAGGATTAAGATCTGGACTCTGAGGGGGCCAACGCATCGTTTCAACTTCTTCCTTGTCTAAAAATGTTTTTACTTTCTTAGCAGTGTGACAAGGAGCGTTATCCTGCATGAAAATTGCAGGTTGATAGAGCGACGACCGAAGACTAGGAACTGCATGCTGCCGTAGAATCTGCTTATAAACTTCTGCATTTATTCCACCTTACAGACGAATCAGTGGTCCACAGCCTGCAGTTGACATAACGCCCCAAACCATTATACTTCCTCCTCCAAATTTCCAGTTTTTTTCACGCACTTAACCTCCAATCTCTCACCAGTTCTTCGCCGGAGATACGTGTTGCCATCAGATCCGATAACGTTAAACTTCGATTCATCACTATAGTGCACACGGGACCAGTTTTCGGTTGTCCACACAACGTGTTCTTGGGCAAAAGCGAGGCGGAGTTTCTGATTCTTTTTGGAGATAAGAGGCTTCCTTGCTGGCACTCGAGATTGCAATCCAGAAGCGTGCAACCGGCGTGTAACAGTTTGCCGAGACGCTTGAACAATAGACCTTTGCTTTAGTTCTCGAGATATTTTAGAAGCAGTGTTTAATCTGTCTTTAAGTGACATTTTGACAATAAGACGATCCTGTCGAGCAGTTGTGATTTGAGGTCTACCAGATTTTGGGGCAGCTGCCACTGATCCTGACTGCTTGAAATGTGCCACAATACGCTTTACTACACTAGGAGACCTTCCTACGGTGTCAACAATCTCAGAAGTTTTCTTGCCATTACTATGAAGATGAATAATGATCTGTTTTTCTTCGACAGAAACGGGACGACGTTGTTTTGCTGCCATGTTGTACTAGTGCGATACAAACACTCATTTCTTTTACCCAATTACAATAATTTTAATGTTCTTTAGTAAATATTTGAAGTAAGATTATTCATAGTACCTGTCTGACAGCGAAACGACGTGTGTCGATTTCAAAATGAAGATGGACGTTTCTCTCTCTTTTTATAGGAGAGCGAAGTCCACAAATGTAAAGTTATGAGCCAGGGGCGATAACTCTTACCCGTTGGAAACTCCACTTATGTAAAGTATGTTTAGGGGCGATAACTCCTGTCCACCTATACAGTACCTTACTGTTATAATAATTAAAGATTATACCGCCTAGCCCTTAACTTTTGGACCATGAGAATTTGGACAAACTTTTGTGTTATTAGTCATAACTTCAAAAATAGCCAACGGATGCTTATGAAATTTAGGCGAGACATGAGTGATGAGTATATCTATAAGTATATATGCATATTAAGTATTTTAAATGAACGGTTTTTCTTAAAAAGTACTTAAACTTGTCTTGAAACTACTAGCCCTTAACTTTTGGACGCTACTGTATATATATATGCAACCAGCATTCGTTTATTTAAGCAAACATTATAAAAAATAATAATTCTTTACTTAATTGTACCTTTTTCCAAGAAATAGCGAGTTCATTTTTTTAGTGTCTAGCATCATGCTATTTCCTGGAAGTAGTGAGTCTGTTTTTTTGGCATGTAACTGATTTTGATAAACACAGTTACCTACATTTTTAAAGCTGCCACCCAATTGCAACAAAAAATCCATCATATACAGTCAATGCCTGTGCATTAAAAGGATATGTACATACTCATCGGAATAATGATGCACAGGTAGACATTTTAACCAATCATAGCAACTATCCACTCAAAACAATAAAACAAGTCATCAACAGAACATCATACATTAGCAGACATAATCTACTAAAAGAACAAAATATCCACATAAATAATGATGCTATTTGACTTCAATAATAACACAAAACATCTATACAACTCCATAAAACAAATGTTCAAGCAACTACAATAGGACTCCACACTCAATACAATACATAATAACACCCCCTCCCGAATTTGTGCAAAACGATAGCTCTCCAACCTACATTTTTCACTAATGCTCAAATAAACTGCATTTCTGCTTCTCAAAGAAACAAAGCATGCAACAAGCCTAGGTGTCTACATATTAACACTAATGGGACATTCACTGCAGTCGATCAACAGGCAAAAATCACTGCTCACACTGATTCTGCCGCTTCTCAAACGTCAAATGATTTCTCTCTCCTTTCCCGCCGACAAATGACCTGTTTTTATAAGGCACGTGATCTCGCGAGACTTCGTTCACTACAAAACATCACGGCCGCCATAATGGACTCTTTCTTGACGCGTGCGACTCACAGGACAGACAAACACGAGGACGTTTGTACAGTAAGCCATTTTCCCCACACTCCCTCCTGATCACAGAGATGACAAGGGGGTGGGGATCGTCTTCACGGGGTACTTCTTTGAGGGGGGAACGATACATGCCTCATCTTCACTTGTGCTTTCGTCTATGGTCTGAGGGTCGAGCATCTCTGTCTCTTCTGGGAGGCTACTAATCTCCGAGTCACTGACTGATGGTGATGCTGCAATCCAGAGCGATGCCTCACTAGATTCTGACTCTGATTCGCTTGTGTCGTTTCCAACTGCATGTCTTTAACATGACGAGATACGCCGTCGACCCGCACCGCTTGTGGGCTGATTATTTCAGTGACTTGCCCGACTCCATACCTTGTCATGCACTTGCCTCGTGGGTTTTTGATCCACACAACATCCCCTTTCCTCACTCTCTCCGGCTACTTCCAGTTCAGGCAGCAGGCTCATCTCTATGCCCTTCACCCTGCCGTGATACCTATACAATGTATCAGCCGGTGCCGTAGAGGGCGAAACATTATCTTTCAGGGTTATATTGTACAAATAAACTGCTCCAAACACTGTGCAGCCTGATCTAGCTGTGATTGTTTTGATGGTTCGATGATTCCATTCAATGATCCCATTTCCACTAGGTACATGGGCGCATTGAAACCTCAGATGTATTCCCCAGCTGTCAGTAAACTTCCAAAACTGCTCACTGGTAAATGCAGCACCATTGTCAAGCAATATCTCTGTTGGAGGTCCACATTCAAGGAAAATATTGTTTAGTTCACAGACAATAGTGACTGTATCTTGTCGACGCAGCATACGCCATATGGCAACCCTTGATGGACTGCAATCAATGAGAGTCAGGAAATCCTTGCCATTGTGGTGAGTAATGTCTATCGCGAGCCGGCTGCAGTGGCTCCTAACTTCCAACTTCCCCTTTTCCCGGCGAATGGGTGGCGGGTCAATGGACTGGCATTCTAACAGTTTTTGACCACTTCCATGACGTCTGCCCTTTGCACTCCTGGTTCAACCAATTTAGCGAAATATAGGGTCCGCTTGACTCCAGGATGTCCGCTTTGTTGGTGGATTTCCTTAATCCGATTAGATTGACTAGCAATCATAGATGCGGCACAGGTAGGTTGTGTAGGTTCAACAGTTCTTTTTATGGCATCAAGCCATCTTTGAGGTACCCTTGTTAAACAATCTGTCTTATTTATGATGAATCTGACCAGGGACACCTCCATTGATAGTGCATATTTGTTCACCAGGCTCAGGATCATATCGAGCAGCCGACGGATGAGCATCTTGCCCGTTGCTTTGGTTTGCACTCTAGCCCGTCCGTTAAGAGTGTCTGAAATCCACTTATGGATGCAAGCAGAATCTGTGAATAGTCGCAAGGTGGTTGTCTTCCAAAGGATTCCCAAGTTTATTCCCTTGATTACTGCATCGAGTTCTTACAGGTGTTAGGAGTCCTTTTCTGGGTGCAACCAGCAAGCGTCTTCCACTACAGCTCCATCATGGACTACTGATATGCCAATGGCAAGAGAGCTTGCGTCAACCCATACACTACGGTCCTGGCTGTCAACACACCATCTGCCCTGTGCTGGATTTTCTTTGTGCACTCTGGTGAGGACCTCTCTGACCATTGTATTGAGAGGGGCGTCATAAATTTTGTCATCCCATCCGGTGGTGACATCAGAGGCTCTCCGTTTAATGAATGCCACTGCAATACGAAGCCAGCCACCAACAGGAAGGTGTACAACCAACTTTCCGCACAATCAAAATACGTTCCATCGCATGAAAACACAGGGCATACCTGGGATTTCATTGCCTCGTTTCCAACACAGGACATTATCCTTTCCCCAGATCTGCAAACTGAGCACTCTTGCACTGTCCCGTAGCCTTTCTGGTTTCTTGCTGAGAAGGCCAAAGTTGTGAAGATGTTCTTTTACGTGTGTTGCAGGCACAATTTCTTCATCCACATACACATTGTCAATATATGCAAATACGC
Organism: Euprymna scolopes; assembly: GCF_053919585.1. NCBI lineage: Eukaryota > Metazoa > Mollusca > Cephalopoda > Sepiida > Sepiolidae > Euprymna > Euprymna scolopes. Next base: position 45,401,190 of record NC_136512.1, read on the forward strand.
TGAATGTGCTCATCCTTAGTCAATATAGCGTCAACAATCCTTTGCATAATTGATGGTGCCACATTAAGTCCAAATCCCATGCGGGTTAAGCAATAACTTTCTCCCTTGATGAGCACCGTTTGATAGGGCCATAGCGACTGATGTACATACACTTGAAGGTATGCTTTACGAAGATCCAGCACAGATACATTAGATCCTGCTTGCCGCCATTCCCTCAACTTCTCGGTACATACATCTACGCAGGCTGTAAAAGGATTTACGTGCTCGTTTAGTTTCCAATAGTCGAATACCAGCCTCACCTTCTGTTTATTATGCTGGATAACCACCATTAACGGGATCAGACACTTTGGGGTCCCAATTCCTTATCTGGATAGAAAACTAGCCATCCATTTTTTATCCAAGTTTAGTTCCTTATCATATTCTCCACGAGCTCCAGGGGAAATTTTATATTCCGGAACCCTACAACTTCCCGGGTGGCTGCTCGTCCAACCATTCCCAAGAAACTGTCCCGGACCTCGTAAGCTGGTCAAATTCCGCATGAAAATGAGGCTGTTCCAGTTTCATGGATGCACCCAGAGCAAGACAGGCGTTAGAGAAATGTCACCATCAATACAGACACAACCCAATTCTTTGTTCATTCCTAATAGCAGATCATAACCAAGAAGGTCCCTGCTCACAACCAGGGCTCGTACGGTTATTGTAGGCCCATCACCAACACGTGTACGAATGACACTAACTCCACAAGAGGCTAGCGTGACCGCACCGACTGTCAGTACTGGAATCCTCTTCTTGTCCCATGCGTCATAGCATGCTTTACGCACAAGAGTCTGCGTGCACCCTGTGTCTACGAGCGTTCACACCCATTCACAACCCCTCACTGCGGGTAGCGCCCTATTTGTCAATGGTCTGGAGAGAATACTGGCGCTATTATTTACTCCCCTTGTTTCCTGGACAACTCCTTGTTACGTGACCTAGCTTGCTGCACCGGTAGCAACGCATGCATCTTGGCGTTTCCTGAACAGACGTGTCCTTTACACTGCTTTGGCTTTGGCAGTCCCTAGAAAAGTGGTTTGGCCTGTCACATTTATAACATCTTACGCCATCTTCTAATGGAGTAGACGCTTCTGCAGCTGCTAGCACTGGCTTCGCATCTTTTTCTTTTAAAATATTGCGGGCTCATCCAATATTGTTAGAAAAGCACAACTTAATATGCATTCAGTCACTTCACTAAACAGCTAATCTCTTTAAATCCGCCAGGTAGACATCCACTGTTTCATCCAACCCAAGCCGCCATTCAGTGAACTGCCTCCAGGCAATAAAAGGGTACGTAGCAAAGGCCGCTTATACTGCCTCCTTAACCTCCTCCAGAGTTGGTTCATCCCCGAGCTGTTGATAAACGGAGTATGCCCCCTTGGTCAGCCTCAATGGGATGACAAGTGTGGGATCCTTTATTTTGCAAAGCCGCCAGACAACCTCAGCTTTTTCCAACCACTCAACTACCGAGGGTCCGGCAGAGGAGCCGTCGAACTCCGGTATTAATCTCAGATCAAACTTGTCCATTGCAAAAAAAATAGGCCAAAATAGTCGTTCAACAGGCAAAAATCACTGCTCACACAAATTCTTCCAACTGATTTTGCCGCTTCTCAAACGTCAAATGATTTCTCCCTCCTCTCCCACTGACAACTGACCTGTTTTTATAAGGCACACGCACATGATCTCATGAGACTTCGTTCACTACAAAACATCACGGCTACCATGATGAACTCTTTCTTTTTTTCTTTCTCAACGCTTGCGACTCACAGGACAGACAGACACGAGGATATTTGTACGGTAAGCCATTTTCCCCACATCCAACTCTTCAGGCACTAACATCATACTCAAACTCTCCCCTCTCAACTGCAATAACACAAAAGGCAATTATGTGGCGGAAACAAGGCTGGAGTTTCACCTACGCTTTAACAACCACAAACATACCATTAGAGATAAATCCATACAGCACCCGGTAGCTATACTCTACAATTTATCAAACCACACAATAGACAATATCAGATACATACTCGTAGCATCTAATTTTTATACACAACATCAGAGACGAAAATATGAAAAAAAACCTAATTCTAAAACTCAACACACACACTTCAGGCTTTAACAAAAATCTGGGACTACATCAGTTCTATAAGAATACAGATTAATCATAAACATTTACCTTAGGATGGATATGCACAGTGGGATGGAAAAAACCTTTATTTTTCCTCTCTAGCAAACTCTCTTTCTCAAACCTTCACATTTTCACAAGTTTTACCTTCTTCATATTCTCGTATATATAGGTTTATGTATGCGTATTGGTGTGCGTAAGATTGTATATATCTTTGTGTATATGTGTGTGTGTTTTCGAAACATACATTTTCTCCAAATTCCTATATTTATATATATATATATATGTATTTCCCATATACCTGTATCTCTCTTCTCCCGTACCCCTCTCTCTACATAGTCTTATGTATTTGTATAGGCTTGTGTATGCATGTGTAGGTTTGTATATGTGTACACATTTATGTATGTATACACATATATATTTATATATATATGTATGTTTGTGTATGTATATGCATGTGCATATAAATGAATAAAATAATAAAAAAGAGCGTTTCGTATCCGTTTCAAATAGCAATACACATGGACGATAAAACGTTTTGAATAATCACAGATTTCAAGAGGGTTCTGCTAAAATCATGATATTTCAAAAACCAAAGCACTTTAAATCCTCAAAATACCACCGTTTTGTTCAGAAACGAATATCCTTTTGTTATGGAGAGATGTCCAGGCAATCAAAGAACACAAACGTCAATCCCAGGAAAGGTGCTACGGAACTGTATCCGGGCAATCAAAAGAACACAATGGGAAATCCCGGGATTTAAAATTACCTATATCCATGATGCCACGGAAGTCGTAAATATTACGTCAATCGGCCAGGAAAACTAACCAATATTAAATGGGTTAGACCAAAACCAGCAAAAAGTACAATAAACAAAAGCTGGCAAAAATAAAGTAAACAGGTCAATCAATAGGAACTATGACCCAGAAAGTTATAAAGCAAACAAGCTGGACAGAAAAAGGTAAACAGGTCAAAGTGATATAAATAAAAGAGCAGAGAGAAAACAGGAAAAAGAGACACAAAGTGAAATATAGGTTGACATAGAGTTCTGCGACTTCTTCCATTAACCTCCACTGCGCTATGATGATAGTCATCATTGTTATTTGGCAGTGGAAATAAACAAATCTGTATTAAAACATAAAAAGTGCTTGCATTCATTTATCCGACTTGACGATGACAGCCCATTCATAAAGTAACATTTTCAAATGAATTAATAAATAATAATGCACATTATATATTTTAAGAGTTTGAAGCAAATAAAGTGATAAAAATGTTATTTATAATCGGAATATATAAAATAAGTTTTGTAAATATGCAACTTGCGTGCACTTTTATCTGTTGCATTAGTTTTAACGGTGAATTAAACAAAGTTTTGTTTTAAAAAAACAAATGTGAAATATGATTTTTTTGCTTCATGTGTGACATGATTGACTTGAGGGAGCAATTAGCTCCCCATTGGGGCGGTTGAGACCCCCTTGGGACCTCATGAAGACCGGGTAAATATGTTAAGATTGTTTAATTGAATCCCGGACAATGGTAAATATCAAAAATACTTGAATTAAAATATATAGACATATATTTAGTTTTATTGTTAAAGCCAGACATGTATATAACTGTTTGAAAAGCCAGATATATATTTTGTTGTTGAAAACAAATGACAAGAAATGTTGGAATAAGGAACAATGACATTTGTCTGACCTGAAGGACACCGGCCCAGGTGTTCTGAGTTCTAGGCAAGGAAAATTAACAGGGGTTGACCCCCCTGAGGTCGTGTAAATTTGATTTCATTTTGGTCTCAGATTCGCACAACTCTAGACTATGGTTGAACTGCACACACGCAATTTAGATCTGGAAATCCCCAGATACGTAGCCTAATCTGATTGGCTGGGTGGATTATTCCCCCTGACCTGCGACCTTACTATAAAAAACACTTCATCAAATCTCCACACTAACATAATGTACTTGCAATAACCCTTATCCCTGAGTGGCTTCCGGGCCTTGATAAGTGGTGATCACTGTGTAAAAAAAAAAAAGAAAAAAAAAAAAAAAAAAAGCCAATGCCGCTCAAAATTGAACAGATTGCATTGAAATCTCGAGAGAATAACACCGCTCCCAAAACGCCTGACCACCCCCTCTCCATTCACATGAATGCATGAATGCCATCCACGAAGAAGAGAGATATGTGAATTTAAAATGTTTAAGAACTGAACGTGTATATATATATGTAAAAAGACTAATTTTTGTGAAATTAATTTTTAGTAGATAGAATCCTGTTTGTTTGTCCTTCTTTCTAGTGCGTGCAGCTTCGCTTTTCGCTTTCAGTAAAAATTCTACACAGAGGTGTTTAGAATCTAATGTGGAGGTCTCTCGGACGACTAGACATCACGAGCCACAGTTCCAAACATCACGAGCCACAGTTTCCGAAGAAGATCAGATTTCAGTTGCTTGACCTGAGCACGAGAGATAGTCCACACGTGTGCAAACAAGACCTCCCCCCATCCCCAATATTTTTTTCCGTCTTTTTTTTTACAATTACTTTCAGCAAATTATAATCGAATGGACACTAATTTACACAATTATAAAAAAAAAGAAGATAAAATCAATATTTAAACATTTGTAGGAGGCTCTCAGTTTCTAGTTGTTCTTATTTACTTGCCTCCCCACGAGGACAGGGTTAGACACAAGGTCAGTTTTTAATGTGAGGAAAATCCAGCTCCCTAAAAAAGGGCAATCTGGATAGGAGCAAACATAAAAATTGTCTCAGTCATGAAGGATTTCTCCTTCATTGACAAAGGAGAGAAAAGGCGAAGTGTAGCATCAGAATACTACACTGTGATCCTGCCATGAAGTCCAGGTAGAGAAAAAAAAAAAACGTCTTAAACTGGAAAGTTTAACGAAATAATGTGTCACTTGGACAAGAAATATAATTGAAAATAAAAACCAAATTTACACAAAATTTGTGAACGATTTGTCAGCTTTAGCAAAAAGTGTTTTTTGATATTCAATGTGGGAAAAAAAATAGTTAATAAGTTTTCCAAAGTCACGTTTTCTGTTAGTGACGTCACTTGTTTTAAATGAAACTTATTTTTGTCAGTTTGTAACTCTCAAGTTTCACACCCCTCATTTACGTAAGTTTACATATTTAAAAGTAATTTGATGTTCAAAATCTAAGGCATAACATTTTCAAAAGCCAATAATTATGAACCACTAACTGTAAATATGGGTGTCAAACACCCTCTTAAAAAAAAAAAAATCCCTTAATCCTACCTCTAACCTTAGGTACGAGTGGCAAGTCTCCTCCTCATAAAACCACCAAACAAAATTCTACGGTAAGCTCCATACAAGTATCTAAAAAAAAAAAACAAAAAAAAAAACAGATCCTTCCTTAAAGAAAAGTCCACAATTTATCTCCCATAAAAAAAATAAATTGGTTAACTGTCCTAAAATGCTAGAATGGTCTCAAAATGGTGAATTATTTTACATTAAATTTATGTGAAACCAACCTCACTCTAAATTCTAAAATTATTTTTGTTTTGTTTCTGTCAAGTCTTCAGGATGGTCACACATAATATTTCTTAGCTCTATCATTATCCCAAAGTCAGAGTGGCAACCTGCCCACTTTCTCATAATTGCACAAAGTCCCTCTTAAAACCACACATTATCGTCTTTAGAAAAAAAAAAAAAGGTGCACTGGATTTATATATAGAAGAAAAAGGTTAACTACCCTGTAACGCTAGAATTGCTCAAAATGGAGAATCATTTTACATTAAATTTTAAAATAAAACTTGTTTATCTTTCATCAAAGTTTTTCAAGGTGTTCACATGCCTACAAAGGTAAAATCACATATTTTAGAGAGGTGGTCAGATGGGAGTTGGGGGTTAACGGAATAATACCAAAGAATATATTCATTTTTCAACAGCTTTAGATTTCGATTTAAGTTATTTGTACATAAAATGCATTACAATTCAGTTTTGAGTTCTAACTTCTTTTCTTTTCTTTGTAGGCATGTGAACACCTTGAAAAACTTTGATGAAAGATAAACAAGTTTTATTTTAAAATTTAATGTAAAATGATTCTTCATTTTGAGCAATTCTAGCGTTATAGGGTAGTTAACCATTTTTTTCTATATATAAATCCAGTGCGCCTTTTTTTTTTTTTTAGGAAGTTTAATTAATGGTTTCCAACTAATCTGCAGTAAATTCACATGGATACATGGCATTTTCAAGGAATTGTAGTATATTTATGTGAATTTACTGCAGATTAGTTGGAAACCATTAATTTCTGGAGATTTTTAGTGCCATATTCCAATTCCGAGCACAAAAATACACTCATATGGTAAATTTCATTGCTGAATTTTGTGTTTTAACAAAGATATAACATTTTTACAGAAAAAGTAGAGTAAAAAAATCTGAAAAAACACACATGGTCTTAAAGAAGGAAAAATATCCAAATGTGTGAGGCACAAAAAGTCATAAATTCCTTAATTTTAATTGGATTTAAAAAATTTAAAAAGATTCTTTCTTAGCTAATTAAGCTCTTTCTATATATACCAATACTGAAATATTTTAATGTATTTCAATTTTTTCATGTGTATAGAGTTTACGAATGAAAAAATAGCCGTTGACTTACAGATGTTTTTACAGCATCTCTCCTCATAACGTCTTATATCCTTTGGATTTTTGTTCTCTCTTAGAATAAATATTCTCGTCGGAATTCCAATAATACGCAGTTAAATGTGTGTTTCTTTATCTTTGTTTAATTTTAATTTTTCTTTTTTATGTATTGTGTGCATATGTGTTTTGCGTACTTATATTAATATGTATTTAAGAATGACATGGAACCTTCTCCTTTCTTCCTCCTCTTCCCTTATGCATGCACATCTCTTTCACTACACTGAGGAAGACCAAAAGATCAGTTGAAAATCATGTTCCTGTAAAAAAAGTTTTTAAATTTTTTTCATAATTATTTGTATTCCTGCACATCACTAAAAGAAAACGAATAAAGAAAAGTTATTAACTTTTTATAAAAAAAAGTTTATTCTCAGCTACTTACCATATAGCTATTTCGGAGATTTAAAAACATGACAGCTGTAAAATACCTGGCTCTCCAGTGGATAATACCACTTCCCCAATAAGAACATGTAGAATAATACGGTTACTATTTATACTAATATATAAAATATAAAAACTGAAAAAATATTAATAATATATATAAGTAAATTTAACAAGATTACAAGATCTATTCTGCAACATGTTAACTAGAATAAAAATGCATAAAAGCTTAAGTATCTTGGTACCAGAAAGGCAAATAGATAAGTGGAAGGAAACCTAGCCAAACATATATAAAAACTATATATAAAAACTATATATATATATATATATGAGAGAGAGATAAGAATTCTAGAAATATATATAACTAAACTAAAAAATTTTGTATGCATTACTTGTATGCTATTATGTGGAAACTGTAATATACACATGAACTCCATATCACAAGGACAATCTCATGTAATAATCTTGAAAATTTATATGAGCAATATTGTTGTGAAATTTACTGTCAAGTTAGTTATAAAATAATCAACTAAAATATATGAATATAGTTTGTCAATGAAATTTATATATTTAACTTAACAAGTGCTATGACAATTTTATAAGAAACTTAGAAAACAAAATTGCTCTTGTATCTCCAGCAAAGAAGGAGAAAACAAGAATGAAATGGACAAAACAGTAAGCAGATGGGAGCATTCAGATTTCATCTTTGGTAGCACGACCAAAAGCATCAAAGCAAAATTACAGGAATTCTCATCATTCAGATATTTCAGATAGATTTTGAAATCCAATAAAGGGAAAAAAGTGTGTAGAAAAAAGTCTGGAATGTTCAGTATGGATGAGTTTAAAATTCATCTAATTCATCAGCTTCTGGGAAGTAACCAACAGTCACACTACTTGGACGGACAAATCCACCATATTTCATGAAGCATTCAAAATATCTTTTGCCTTTAACACTGAAAAACATGAAAAAAATAGATATATTTTTAAAGATAAAAACTTTTTTTAAAATCACACACACACATTAAATGGAATACATAAAATAAACAAAAATAATATTCATATCTGAACAGAGATTTCTTTAATTCAGAGATTCAGTAGAGTTAAGATTTTTTTTATTTCTGGAAATTTCAGTAAAATAAATTTCTTCAGAAAAAGTTGGACAAAAATCTTGTTATTTACTAAAAAATCAGTTTTGTTCAAAATTCATTGTTCAAAGTGCTGAATAATTTAGTAAAAGAATTTTAAATTACTATTTAAAATATATATATATCTATATATATAAAAGCGAAAATGTATGTATGTATGTATGTTTGGATGTCTGCTAAAAACTTTCGACAGACGTGACGAAAATTCACAAACTCTGTATCACATCGAAGCTCCATCCTTTGCTCGAAAAATATCGAGAAATTGGCCAAAAACCTTAACTTTTTCACCCCGAAATCGACAATTTTCGACAGGGGGAGGTCAACAAAAACGGTCCTCTCATGACAATCACCGATTCTACGCATGCGTCAGATGACGTTGTGACCTGATTTACTTTAAATAGTTGAAAAACCAAACAAATTTCATGCACGTCGCGTTAGCTCAGTTTGTTAAGGCCTTGGTTCATTATCTAAACATTTTGGGTTCGAATTGTGGTGTGAGATGTTTTTTTTTTTTTTTTCGATTTTTAAAATTTAAATATTGAACCAGTGTTATTGAAGCCATTTTTCATGTAACGTTCGTTTTTCTGCTTCTTTTTTTTTTTTTTTTTTTTTTTTTTTTATTTTGCTTATTCTTAGCGACACTAAAAAACACCCGGGTACCCACCGATTTTTTAAATTTTAATATCGAAACAGGCTTATTTAAGCCATTTTTCACCTGTTCATTTTTCTGTTTTCATCGTTCGTTTGCCTTATGTTAGTTTTATTTTGTGTTTTTTTTCCCGCTTAAGTGTTAATGTTGTTTTCTTTTTTTACTTCACTTATAACAAACAAACCTACGTCATTGTCGTAATGCTCGACGACTTCCGGCCGCGCACCTGTCAATTTTATTTTCAAACTTTGCCTCAGGGCTTCGGGTTCAATCCAGGGTTCTTTTTTATTGAACACCACACACACCTACAAACACCGGGTACCCCCGCTAGTATATATATAATTATAAAATTCAAATGACCTTGTAACGTGTGTTGTAACCCAACATCTGGTTTATGACTTCTGGTTGTTCATGCGTACATAAACAAATAGTCAATGCGACAATAAAACATATTATTTTACTGTGTACATTTTCAGTGTCCCAATTGGTTTTTTTTTCACATTTAAATTATCCAAATAAACAATGGTTAATACTTTCTGTATTTTTTTTTACATCATTCATTTCCGTATTACATTTAAGTTATTTTAACGCAATTTTCTTACAAATAAATCTACTTTAACCTGTTGACAACCATAAGAGCATTTTACAACGGCGATTTAACCACCGCCTTCCTTTTATTTTTTTTTTTTTTAATTTACCCTCCATTTTTTAATACACCTTTCTTAAAAAACATTCATACATTTTCTTCTACACTACCAACATAAATAAATAACTCTGAAAATGTTTTTTTTTAATTTGCGCTACAAATAAATAATCAACGTGACAATAAAACATATTGTTTTACTGTGTACGTTTTCAGCGGCCCAATTGTTTTTTTTCGCGTTTAAATTAAAAGATATATCAAAATTTGAATTTAACGTTAACTATTATATCTGTTCAGTGCACATTTACCTATAAGTATGGCAAACCACTTATAATTCAATGGCTGTAGGTTTTTTTTTAAAAATAAACAATTATAAACAGAACGACTTCTAGAAATCCATCTATATTCTTTTTCATTTTAATATACTTTCATAGAAATGTTTCTGTTATGTCACAAAAAAATATTTTCTTTACATGACAAGTGTCACGCTCATACATTAATTCCATAACTAATATAAACATACTGACCCAACGGGTCACAGGTAGTCTAGTATATATATATATATATATATAAATAATATAAAGCTGAACGTCTGTGTGTGTGTGTGTCTGGTCACGAATAGACTCCTCTATTATAGAAAACTGATTACATATAATGATAGAAGATGTATCGAGACACAGGAATGGGTATGTTTGATCTGGCAGAACGATGGTTCATTAAAATTGTGGGGTCTGCGTTGGCACCTGGCCCTCAAAGTATGGAAATAAAAAATTTAAAAATGAAAAAAAAAAAAAAAACAACAAAAAAAAAACGTTTACAAGGGTTTCTGATATAGATGTACATAAGAATCCTTTGATAAGTATGTTTCAACTTAAACAGGGATGGTATAATAAAATTGTGGAGTCTGCGTTCGCGCCTGGCCTCCATAGAATGGAAATAGGCACAAACTTTAATAAAGACTTTTCATATCTATCTGTGTAAGTATACTTTGATAATTATGTTTCAGTTTGAAGAAATATGGTATAATGAAATTATTGGGTGTTCGTTTGCGCCTGACCTCCATAGAATGGAAATATATCATAAAGTTTAACAAGTTTTTTAATATAGATCCACAGAATATCATGTTTCAGTGTGAACAGGTATGGTATAATAAATTATGGGGTTTATCTATCTTATTTTTACTTTCATCATATTTTGCTTTGGTTTGGATACCCCCAAATTCGAAGCTATCTCTTTACAACCCTTCCTTTTCATAACCTATCATACTTTCATAAATCAGAGTCCATTTTCTGTAGGCTGTTTTTGAACCCAGTCAACGACGGGTACTTTTGCTAGTATATATAAACACAATTATACAGCACAATCACATTGACACACTGGTTCTCACCAGATCACCAAAGTTAAGCAATGTTGAGCCTGCCCAGTACCAGATGGGTGACCATTTGGGAAGGCTAGGCACTGTATGCACTGCCCTGAATCATAAAAATTTCCAGGTTGGTATCTGAGGGTGCATTAATTAATTGGGAGAGATACACCTCCAGTTTTTGTTAAGACATGCATCTAGAAGGAAACTTTGATGTAAAAACCTGTGATCTACTGTATACTCTGTCCTGTAGCAGTCATCTGCACCGAAAAAAGTTAGCAGTAAAACCAAAATGTGTAGTTGGTTCTACACAAAGCCTTCACTACTATAAACTGTGTGGATTTCTGAGCAACTTAGTTGTTGTGGCAGAAGTTCATGCACTGAAATCAATGAGAGAGTCCATCATATAAACAAGATATAAACAGGAAAATTCTTAGATTTGATCCGCCACATGATTGGATTTTTATTGTAAATATGGTTTTCAATTTTTCAATGTTTTAGTAATAAATTTAAAACAATGTTAGAAAAATCTTTAAAATTTGTTATTTTTGTTTATCCATTGACCTCAGGTTGAATTGTTTGAATCAGGAAAAAGTGAGTTCGTAAAGTAAGTTAAATATAAAAAGATAAAACATTATTTCCTTGTTATGCTTTCTTTGGCATCTCCTCTCACCAATAAAAACAGGAGGAGACAATAATAATATAATAATACAGAAAATCTTGTTAAGATTTCATCGTATTGTTCCCAAAATACTCTTAATTTTTGTTCTTTAAACAACATTCTGAATTCATCTAAAACGTTGGAGACTTGTAGAACAGATACTCATAGTTCCCTTGGTAACGACGATCACCTTGTGATAATGGTTGATATCACTTTCAACCCCAAGCTGAAGAATTGTGGTTTAAAATGAATAAATACTACAAATGAGCTGATTGGGAATTTATCTCACATTAAAAACATTGAAACATTAAAAACATTGAAAGAATAAAAGTTTCTGCAGATAATTAGCACAGTGTATGTAATCACACATTAGTTTTGTTTAGAAGACTTAAAGTCAGCTTTTCCAAATGAATTCAAGTTCTTGACCCATGTAAATACAAATATAGAATTGATGCAATTAGAAAGAGAATAGGTACGTTATTTCTAAAGGTTATGGCTGTGATAATTATACCAAGGAAGACACAAAAAAATTGTATTTTCATCCAAAATTTCTGAGAATAAAATTCTCAAGGATGATTTGGTTTGGTTGTTTTGTTTTATGGTATATCAACCAGTTTCATGTTATTTACTGCTGGATCTGGTCATTTTGGTAAAAGTTTTTATGCTTCAAGTTTTTTCTATCTTCAAGTATTTATGGTCTTGTTTTGGTTATTTTATAGTTGTTGTTTTGAGCTTGACAGGACATGACTGAATATTGCAAATGGAAAGGAAAAAATGATCAAAGCAATGGTTGATGCATTTTATGTCAGAAAGTTGGTATCTTCAGATAGCCTGATCAGTTCCCAGGGAGAAAGCATTCCCATGTTTGTCTAGTAAAGATTCTAACTGGTCTCTAATGAGATTACTTTTATAATATAAAAAGTGAGCATGAAAATAAACACTACAAGAGATAAAATTGAGTATTTGAAACCCAAATATAAACACAAGTAAAATAACAAAAACCTGTTGCTTACCTGCCATCATTTTTCCCAACTGGTTCATCATATTTAACTCCAATCCAATAACCAGGGTGGAAATCTGTTGGACCTTAAAATACAAAAAATACTAACAATCATAATATTGGTTTTATACATCTCACTTCTTGTGATAATATATTAAATACTGATTAAATAAAAAATAATTCAAACGTTTTACAAGTTTACTATTTTAAAATATTTAATGATCTTGTGCAGGCAAACAGGACACTGACACAAGGATTCTGCTTTCATAAGTCGTCATCGAAGAAAACTTATGAAAGGACATTATTGAGAGGTAAATCTGATATTAGGAAAAAAATGCAGGATAAAAGGTGTATTATTTGGATTACTACTCTTATCTTGTTATTCTCATATTTTGGCTGATGTAACCTTTGACTTTCCTCAGATATATCTTGTTGAAATTAGAAATCTTTCAGTTGAACTCCAGAATCTATTTAATTTTGAAGGGAACTTTTTTTATTTAATCCATGAGAGTAGCATGTTCTCATCCAGCTATGAAGTCTTCACAATTATTGTATTTTGACCTGCACTGAAGATTGAACCTTCAAAGACTAAAGTTCAGTTCTAAGTAACATTCTTCTGGAGACTGAAGGTTCAATCCTCAGTACGGACAAAACTAAGAATATAAGTGCAAATTACTTGAAGACCTACCGCGAAGGAGGAAAAGAAAGTGAAGAAAAAAAAAAAATTAAAAAACGTGACGTCTTTGCTGTTGCGCCCATCGCCGTATCGGGTCATGGCTGATGATGTTATTTAATCCAATATCTTATTGGATGAAATTTAGTATAAATGCCAGAATTTGGCAAAAAGATGCCAAAATTTGACAAAAAGATGCCAGAGTTTGACAAGATACAATTAAAGAAGATCAGAAGCTTACATCAGCTGAAATATTATAATAACACTCAAGATGAGAACATTAGTCCAAACAATTCAAATAATAGAAATTATCAATCTAAAAAATTCAGAAACATAAGCTGTAGTGTTTATGCAAAATTTCAAAAAAATCCAAGAGTGGTTATTAAGAAAAGTGCAAACAAATGAACAGACTGACGATTTGGGGGACAATTTTACCCCTATAATGGCCCCTAGGGGAGCAACTAGAATTATCCTGGAAAATCTGTTTAGGCAAAAATTTACTTTCACCATGATAACTGTTTTTTGCAAAATTTTTAAAAAATCCAAGTTAAAAAAATTCCAAGTTATCGAGAAAAGTGCAAACGGATAAATGGGAGTGAATTATTAGGTTCAATCGTTCCTTTATCGGGGGACGAACAAGTTGGTATTTTTATTGCAGGTAAATGGCTAAATAAAGTGATTGAATCATATTTTTGATGTCAATGGTTAGTGATAAAATTTTCACCATTATGTAATGAGTACAAATATATCTGAGTTCCTTAACACAAGAATATGATTGGCTGTTGTAAGCTATAAATATGGACAAATATAGCAGCATGGCATAAATGTTGAAAAATATGCTGGAAACCTAAGCATATTACCAGCTATAACTACAAACAAGCATTCATTAAGGCAACTTATTAGATTTTATTACTCAATGATGTAGCCAAGATCACTCAACTATTCCAAATAAATATATATTCTTTTCCCACACATATCACACAGCAATATCTATGCATTACAGTATGTTTTTTTTTTTTTTTTTACAAGGAAGTTACCATTTATCAAGGCCCGGAGGCCACTCAGGGATAAGGGTTATTGCGTGTACAGTAATCAATGGGATAATATTGTAGTAATCGCTAGTAATGGAGATCTGATAAAGTGTCTTATTTAAGGAGGCGGTTCAACAGGACCTTGTTTATGTTGGACTTGAAGACATCCAAGTTGTAGTCAGGTGGGAAACAGGCAAATAGAAGAGAGTTCCACAGGCGTGCACTTCTAAGAGAGAAGCTTTGTTCATGGAATCTACGTTTTGATTTAGGCACAGATAAAGAGTGGGGAAAATTACTGACAGTGGTTTCAGCTAGACAGGTGTTTTTTGTGAAAGATTGGTGAGGGAGAACCAGAGATTGGAGCTCAGACTGTGGTTGATCAACAGGCAAAAATCACTGCTCACACAAATTCTTCCAACTGATTTTGCCGCTTCTCAAACGTCAAATGATTTCCCCCTCCTCTCCCACCGGCAACTGACCTGTTTTTATAAGGCACACGCACATGATTTTGCAAGATTTCGTTCACTACAAAACGTCACGGCCGCCATGATGAACTCTTCTTTCTTTCTTGAGGCGTGCAACTCACAGGACAGACAGACAGACACAAGGATGTTTGTACGGTAACTCATTTTCTCCACACTCCTCCTGATCTCATGATCACAGAGATGACAAGGGGGTGGTGATCGTCTTCGCCGGGTACTTCTTCAAGGGGGGACGACACACACCTCATCTTCACTTGTGCTTTCGTCTGCGGTCTGAGGGTCATGCATCTCTGTGTCTTCTGGGAGGCTACTAATCTCCGAGTCACTGTCTGATGGTGATGCTGCAATCCAGAGCGATGCCTCACTAGATTCTGACTCATTTGCTTGTATCGTTTAGTGACGGTTGCGTTACTAACCGTATGTCTTTAACATGACGGGGCACACCGTAGACCCGCACCGCTTGTGGGCTGATTATTTCAGTGACTCGCCCGACTCCATACCTTGCCTCGCAGGTTCTTGATCCACATGACATCCCCTTTCCTCATTTTCTCTCCAGCTACTTCCAGTTCAGGCAGCGGGTTCGTCTCTATGCCCTTCATCCTGACGTGATAACTATGCAATGTATCAGCCGGTGCCGTAATGGGTGAAACATCATCATTGTACAAATAAACTGCCTCAAACACTGTGTAGCCTAATCTAGCCGCGATTGTTTTGATGATTCGATGATTCGGTTCAATGATCCCATTTCCACTAGGTACATGGGCGCATTGAAACCTCAGATATACACCTCAGCTGTCAGTAAACTTTCTAAACTTCTCACTGGTAAATGCAGCACCATTGTCAAGCAATATCTCTGTTGGAGGTCCACGTTCAAGGAAAATATTGTTTAGTTCACGGACAATAGTGACTGTATCTTGTTGACGCAGCATACGCCATATGGCAAACCTTGATGGACTGCAATCAATGAGAGTCAGGAAATCCTTGCCATTGTGGTGAGTAATATCTATCGCTAACCAGCTTCAGTGGCTCCTAACTTCCAACTTCCCCTTTTCCCGGCGAATAGGTGGCGGGTCAATGGATTGGCATTCCAACAGTTTTTGACCACTTCAATGACGTCTGCCCTTTGCACTCCTGGTTCAACCAATTTAGCGAAATATAGGGTCCGCTTGACTCCAGGATGCCCGCTTTGTTGGTGGATTTTCTTAATCCGATTAAGATTGACTAGAAATCATAGATGCGGCACAGGTAGGTTGTGTAGGTTAAACAGTTCTTTTTATGACATCAAGCCATCTTTGAGGTACCCTTGTTAAACAATCTGCCTTGTTTATGCTGGATCTGACCAGGGACACCTCCATTGATAGTGCATATTCGTTCACCAGGCTCATGATCATATCGAGCAGCCGACGGATGAGCATCTTGCCCGTTGCTTTGGTTTGCACTCTAGCCCGTCCGGTAAGAGTGTCTGAAATCCACTTATGGATGCAAGCAGAATCTGTGAATAGTCGCAAGGTGGTTGTCTTCCAAAGGATTCCCAAGTTTATTCCCTTGATTACTGCATCGAGTTCTTACAGGTGTTAGGAGTCCTTTTCTGGGTGCAACCAGCAAGCGTCTTCCACTACAGCTCCATCATGGACTACTGATATGCCAATGGCAAGAGAGCTTGCGTCAACCCATACACTACGGTCCTGGCTGTCAACACACCATCTGCCCTGTGCTGGATTTTCTTTGTGCACTCTGGTGAGGACCTCTCTGACCATTGTATTGAGAGGGGCGTCATAAATTTTGTCATCCCATCCGGTGGTGACATCAGAGGCTCTCCGTTTAATGAATGCCACTGCAATACGAAGCCAGCCACCAACAGGAAGGTGTACAACCAACTTTCCGCACAATCAAAATACGTTCCATCGCATGAAAACACAGGGCATACCTGGGATTTCATTGCCTCGTTTCCAACACAGGACATTATCCTTTCCCCAGATCTGCAAACTGAGCACTCTTGCACTGTCCCGTAGCCTTTCTGGTTTCTTGCTGAGAAGGCCAAAGTTGTGAAGATGTTCTTTTACGTGTGTTGCAGGCACAATTTCTTCATCCACATACACATTGTCAATATATGCAAATACGCTGAATGTGCTCATCCTTAGTCAATATAGCGTCAACAATCCTTTGCATAATTGATGGTGCCACATTAAGTCCAAATCCCATGCGGGTTAAGCAATAACTTTCTCCCTTGATGAGCACCGTTTGATAGGGCCATAGCGACTGATGTACATACACTTGAAGGTATGCTTTACGAAGATCCAGCACAGATACATTAGATCCTGCTTGCCGCCATTCCCTCAACTTCTCGGTACATACATCTACGCAGGCTGTAAAAGGATTTACGTGCTCGTTTAGTTTCCAATAGTCGAATACCGGCCTCACCTTCTGTTTATTATGCTGGATAACCACCATTAACGGGATCAGACACTTTGGGGGCCCAATTCCTTATCTGGATAGGAAACTAGCCATCCATTTTTTATCCAAGTTTAGTTCCTTATCATATTCTCCACGAGCTCCAGGGGAAATTTTATATTCCGGAACCCTACAACTTCCCGGGTGGCTGCTCGTCCAACCATTCCCAAGAAACTGTCCCGGACCTCGTAAGCTGGTCAAATTCCGCATGAAAATGAGGCTGTTCCAGTTTCATGGATGCACCCAGAGCAAGACAGGCGTTAGAGAAATGTGCCTTACTCTCACCATCAATACAGACACAACCCAATTCTTTGTTCATTCCTAATAGCAGATCATAACCAAGAAGGTCCCTGCTCACAACCAGAGCTCATACGGTTATTGTAGGCCCATCACCAACACGTGTACAAATGACACTAACTCCACAAGAGGCTAGTGTGACCCCGCCGACTGTAAGTACTGGAATTCTCTTCTTATCCCATGCATCACAGCATGCCTTGCACACGAGAGTCTGCGTGCACCCTGTGTTTACAAGCGAAAAGCCTTCACACCCGTTCACACGCACTCTCACTGCGAGTAGTGCCCTATTTGTCAATAATCTGGGGAGAATACTGGCGCTATAGTTTACTCCCCTTGTCCGTTTCCCGGATAACTCCTTGCTACGTGACCTAGCTTGCTACACCGGTAGCAACGCATGTGTCTTGGCGTTTTCTGAGCAGACCTGTCCTTTATACTGCTTCGGCAGTCCCTAGGAAAGTGGTTTGGCCCGCCACATTTATAATATCTTACGCCATCTTCTAATGGAGTAGATCCTTCTGCAGCTACTAGCACTGGCTTCACATCTTCTTTTAAAATATTGCAGGCTCTAGCCAACAATTCCTGAAGCCCAATCTCGCTGAGCCTTGACGATGCTTGTAGCAGTCGGCTGGTGTCGTCTGGGAGTCCTGTGAGAAAGGCACAACTTAATATGCATTCAGTCACTCTACCAAATGGCGCAGCAAATCTCTTTAAATCCGCCAGGTAGACATCCACTGTTTCATCCAACCCAAGCCGCCATTCAGTGAACTGCCTCCAGGCAATAAAAGGGTACGTAGCAAAGGCCGCGTATACTGCCTCCTTAACCTCCTCCAGAGTTGGTTCATCCCCGAGCTGTTGATAAATGGAGTATGCTCCCTTGGTCAGCCTCAATGGGATGACAAGCATGGGATCCTTTATTTTGCAAAGCCGCCAGACAAGCTCAGCTTTTTCCAACCACTCAACTATCGAGGGTCCGGCAGAGAAGCCGTCGAACTCTGGTATTAATCTCAGATCAAACTTGTCCATTGCAAAAAAATGGATCGAAATAGCTTGTCGTCGTTCAACAGGCAAAAATCACTGCTCACACAAATTCTTCCAACTGATTTTGTTGCTTCTCAAACGTCAAATGATTTTTCCCTCCTTTCCCACCAACAACTGACCTGTTTTTATAAGGCACGCGCACGTGATCTCGCGAGACTTTATTCACTACAAAACGTCACGGGTGCCATGATACTTTCTTTCTTTCTTTCTTTCTCGACGCGCGCGACTCACAGGACAGATAGACAGACACAAGGACATTTGTACGGTAAGCCATTTTCCTCACACTTCCCATAGAAATAACGATAAAACGACGACAGGCTTGCAACTTCTCTTCCGTGGGAGAGAGGTTGAAGGGAAGAGAAAAGGGCATCCCCCACTAGGCTATGAAGTCTATTTTGTACTGTCAAGGCAGGATAGGCAGTTTTTAGCAGCTCCTGCCCAGATATGGCAACAGTACTCCATCCATGGACGTACTTGGCTTTTATATAGGTAGAGAAATGCATCAGCAGTGAGATATCTACTGGAGCGGTAGAAGGATCCCACCATTTTCCCAGCGACCTTGGGAACGGATTTGATGTACATGTTCCATTTTAGATCCGGAGTAAAGGTCAAGCCCAGAAGCTTATCAAAACATGGAGCCTCCCCAAGATAAGAGCCATACATTTCAATTGATGCCAGATGGGGGTCAGAGCGTTGATGATATAAAGATAGAAGCTTGGTTTTAGATGCATTAAAAGTAACCAGCCACCTCTTCCCCCACTGTACCATGGGTTCAAGATCAGGAGAGAGAATCAGAGAGAACTTAGTCATTTATGGCCTTTGATGTGTTGCCATAGATGGTCGTGTCAGCAGTATAGATGTCAATGAATGATTTAAGTATATATTTTGGGAGATCATTGATGTAGATCAGAAAAAGAGTTGGGTCCAGGATGGACCCTTGAGGGACACCAGCATTAATACTGTGAGCTTCGGATTTCTGCCCATCAACCACTACTCTTATGAGCCTATCAGAGAGAAATGATTTAATAATTGAGAAAACATTTCCAGTTATACTGTAGCTGGAAATCTTGTGAAGTAGGCCCTTATGCAATAGGCCTTTGATATGTCAAGAGCAATTGCCCTAGAAAGGAAGCCTTTGTCGAGAGATTCACTAATCCTATGAGATATAACCGTTAGCACATCTGCTGTAGATCTAGCAGAATGGAAACCATATTGCATGTCACTAAGAAGGTTATTTCTGCTGAGGTGTTTTTTTTTTTTTTTTTTTTTTTTTTTTAATTCAATTTTCACCCCAAACAAGGCACAGTGCCACTTTGAAGCAGGGGGCTACTATTAGGGAATTAATTAGTGGGGTCATTATGAAGGGAGAAGAGTAGAAAGATGTTTGTTAACATTACACTTGAACTTCTGCATATCATTGCAGTTGGGAAAGCAGAATCCCAGAAGGGAGTTCCAAAGACCCGCAGTTCTGGGGAAGAAACTATTGGAGTAAAAGGCTTTCTTGCACCTAGGGATCTCTACTGTAAAGGGATGAGACTTAGTAGCTTGTCGGGTTTGTCAGGGGTAGTTACGTCGGGGAGGTACAAGTGTTTGCAGTTCGTCAGAGCATTCACCATTAAAGTATTTGTAGAACAGGCAGAGGGATGCAACATCTCGTCGATGGGACAGAGGTTGAAGCCTAGATGACAGTATCAGGTTGGCGACTCTTTTTTGAACCCTGTCCAGGAGCGAGAGACAAGCCGCAGATGCACCAGCCCAGATGTGACAACAGTACTCCATACATGGGCGAATGGTTGCCTTATAGAGGTATAGGACACTGGCAGGCGTAAGTAGTTTTCTAGCACGGTAGAGGGAGCCAACCTTCATTGCAGCAGCCTTGGCAATGCTCTCAATGTATCTATTCCAGTTCATATTCCCTGTAAACGTTAGGTCGAGGAGTTTAAAAGAAGTACTTTCAGGCAATGTGTTCTTGGCCATTGCTATTGGTGGTAGAGAAGGTTTCTTGTAGTTATTGAAGGAAACAAGCTTAGTCTTAGCAGCATTGAATGTGACCAACCATTTTTGTCCCCATTCCACTACGGATTGGAGGTCATCCTCTAGTGTTTCTGCCATTTTCTTGGATATGTGTTCATTTGTTTTCCCCTCATATCTGTTATAGAGAGTGGTGTCATCGGCAAATATACCCATCTCCGAAACAATATTATCAGGGAGGTCGTTTATGAATATCAGGAATAATAGAGGTCCAAGGATAGACCCCTGAGGTACTCCCGCATTTATGTCATATTGTTTGGATGTATGTCCGTCGAGGACAACTTTGATTTTTCTATTACTTAAGAAGGATTTAATTACATTATGAATTCTTCCAGTGATTCCATATGATCTAATTTTCCTTAGAAGACCATCGTGCCATACCCTGTCAAAAGCCTTAGATATATCAAGGGCCACCGCTCTACCCTCCCCTGTTTTATCCAATGAACGGTATATACGTTCAGAAACTACAGTTAAGATATCTGCTGTTGAACGGGCTTGCCTGAATCCATATTGTTTGTCAGTCAGGAGTTTAGCAGCTGTTAGGTGCTGGATTAGGGCTTGATTAACTAAGGACTCAAATATTTTGGCGAAAAGCGGGAGGAGGCTAATGGGGCGATAATTTAGTGGGTCAGTTCTTTCACCAGAATTCTTGAAGACTGGTACCACAGAGGCGGTTTTCCAGCAGTCGGGAAAACAAGATTCGTTAAGGCATTTATTGTGAAGTTTGGACAGAACTGGAGCAACCTCGGCAGAGCATTTTTTTAATAGCACAGCCGGGATGAGATCTGGTCCACATGCTTTTGAGGTGTCTAGGTTTTTTATAATAGCATGTACCTGAGAAGGGGTGATTTTCAAATCGTCAAGTGTGGCGTCTGTTCGCAGAGAAAAATCAGGGAGTGAGTGGTGTACCGAGTTCAGTGTGGAGTTTGAGGCAAACCGACTGGCAAGCAGATTAGCCTTGTCAGTTGCCGTGCAAGCAACCTCATGATTGTTTGTTAGTGGGGGAATAATTGACTGTCCATTATTAACTACGCTGTTGTAGATTTACTTGGTTGACTACTTCTCTATTTAATATGTATTCCAGCAACTTATTCATGACACACAGGAGACTTATTGGTCTGTACTGAGAGAGAGATGACCTGTCACCTGAATTCTTAAATACAGGGCCTAGTGATGAGGTTTTCCAGGGTGTTGGGAAGCAATTCTCCTTAAGGCAACACTTAAACAGTTTTGTAAGTATATGGGGGCAAGTTCTGGTTGAAGCTTTTTCAACACTATAATTGGAATGCCGTCAGATATAAATGTACAGAAGCTATCCCAGTCAGCCATAGAGTATCGATATACTGTACAGTGGAGAGGTATGCCTGAAGACTTGTTGCATTTCATTTTTATCTTACTGATACAACAGAGTGGTCGAAGATCCCAGAGGAGATAGAACGGAACATGAACATAGCTCAGGAGAAGTTTTGAGAAAAAGGTCTAGAAGGCTTGCATACTGACCGGTAGTATTGGGATGGATGGATGGGTTATTTAACCAGCATATCAACCTTTGTGGGTCATTTAATGCTGAGGAGGTTATTTTGTTATGTTTGTTTGTTGTTTATTAGGTAATTTGATTTTGCTGGAAAGGTTGTTTGGTTGTATTTTGTTTGTTATTTGGGTTTTAGGTTTTTCTGAAGTGGTTATTTGGTTATGTTTGTTTGTTGTTTATTAGGGTTTTATATTTTGTTATATAATCTTGTTTCTCTTAGGAATTTCAGGATATTGCCCGGGTCCACTCCGTGAAAAAAGTCTTCTACACTACCTTCACGATAGTACCTCATTCGTATCTGCTGGAGATCCATGCAGTCTATCAGGATATGTTTCACCCTGTAAAGCTCATGACATGACACACAGAATGGGGCCTCTCCGCCTTTTAACAGGTGCGAGTGAGTGATCCTGGTGAGTCCTATTTGAAGTCTTGTCATTACTGTTTCTTCTCTTCTTGTCTTCTCCCAGCTAGAGGTCCCGCCCTCCGTTCTTTTCGCAAGGTTGGGCTTCACCTGCTGGAGCTTGTTATTCTTGCAGTCATTCCATGACTCCTGCCACTTGGAAGTGATGTATTTGTTGATTAGGGGTTTGTAATCAGTGTGAGGTACTTTTGTATTGCTGATATTCATTTTTAAAGATTTTTTTGCTGCTGTATCAGCTTTTTCGTTGCCTTTGAGTCCTATGTGGCTGGGAATCCAGCAGAATACGATATCAGTGTTTTTGGAAAGGGAGGTGATTCTTTCCAGGAGGTTTATGATTAAGGGGTTGTTCAAGTTTTTGTTATTTAATGACGTTTAGACTGAAAATGAATCAGATAATATTAAGCATTTGTTTGACTTGTTTTTTTGGATGATGTCTAAAGCTAGGTCTATGGCTGTTGATTCAGCACTGAAAATTGAGCAGTTGTCTGGGAGACGTTTTTGTAGTATAATGTTGTTAGATATGGCTGCACTTCCAGCTTTGTTTAGTTCTTTGGAGCCATCTGTGTAGATGTGTGTCCAGTTTTGATATTGTTCTAATATATTATTCAAGTTATTTGTATAAGTTAGGGGATGTGTGTTGGATTTAGAAGATTTTGTTACATTCTTGAGGTTTAAATTTACTGATGGCTGTTTAATTAGCCAAGGTGGAGATTTTGGTTTGAGGAAAACCTGGATTTCTGTGGTATCTATTTGGGCTTCTGTAAGAAGGTCTTTTATACGTAGGCTGTATGGTTTAATAATACTTTCTCTCCCATTGAAGAAGTTTGTGTGTTGTGGGTGGAAAACAATTGTTTGCAGGATTTGATGGACATGAGAGTTTTAAGCAGTATTGAAGGGCTAGTTTTTTCCATCTAAGTGTCAGTGGAGGTTTGTTAGACTCGGTGTATAGGCTTTCCACTGGTGAAGTGGTGAAGGCTCCAAGAGCCAGTCTTAAGCCTTGGTGGTGTATAGTGTTTAGTTCTTTTATATATGATTCTCTGGTTGCTCCATATATGGAGCATCCATAATCCAGCTTGGATCTTATTAAGGAACGGTATAGTTTAAGTAGTGTGGTTTTGTCAGCGCCCCAGTCAGTGTGGGCTTGGACTTTGATCAGTTTAATGGCCTTGTGACATTTTGTTTTTAGATTTTTTATGTGCGGTATTAAGGTCAGTTTCCTGTTGTATATTAAGCCCAGGTACAACGACAGGGATGATATTGTTATCCAGTTTTAGGATGGGATCATGGTGAGTTCTTTTGAGTTTACAGAAATGGACGCATTTTGTTTTTTCTTTTGAAAATTTAAAACCATTTTCTGTGGCCCATTCGTTTATTTTATTTAGACAAAGTTGCAGTTTTCGTTCAGCTGTGGTTATGTATTTTGATCGGTAGCAGATGAGTAAGTCATCCATGTATAGGGCACAGTTAGTACCAGGGTTTATGTTTTCAATGATTTTATTTTTATGTTGAAAAGGGTGACGGATACTTTGAAGTGTCTATTATTTGAGAGATTCAAATGAATTCTGGCATTCTGACCTTAAATCCAAGTTCATATAGGTCTTTTTTAATGCCCTATTTCCAAGTAGTGTCATATGCTTTTTCTAGGCCGAAAAAGATTGTTATTAAGTGTTCTTTTCTGGCAAAAGTTTCTCTGATGAACGTTTCTAATCTGATTAGGTGGTCGATGGGGATTCTATTTTTTCTGAAGCCTGATTTATATTCTGTTATCAGGTTTTTGCTTTCAAGATACCATGTTAGTCTTTCATTGTCCATCCTTTCGAAGGTCTTGCATACGCAGCTGGTGAGGGCAATGGGTCGGTAATTTGTTGGATCTGAATGGTCTCTTTTTGGTTTAGGTATTAGAATTACTATGGCTTCTTTCTAGTTTTTGGGGATGTTATTGTTCATCCATATATCGTTGTATATTTGTAGAAGGTAGTTGAGAGATGGTTCTGGTAGGTTTTTTAGAAAGTGATAGTGAATTTCGTCAGGGCCTACTGCTGTATTATGAGATTTTTGGATTGCCTCTTTTAGTTCTGTTCTGCTGAATGGTTGGTTGTAATGTTCTTCGTTTTTTGATTTGAAGTTAATTCTTTTTTCTTCATTCTGTTTTAGGGTTTGGAATTTCTTGATTGGTTTTTTGATGAGGTGTTTATGGAGAATTGTTCAGCTAGTTTGTTTGCAATATTTTCTTTGTTAGTAATTTTTATGTTATTGCAAGTAAGGTGTTTGATTGGGTCTTTATTGTTTTTCCCAGATATTTTCCTTACCATCTCCCATACTTTTTTGATTTTGGTGTTCTCATTTATTTTTGATAAAAAGTTTTTCCAGGTGTTCCTTTTTGCTTCTTTGAATATTTTTCTTGCTTTTGCTCTGCTGTTTTTAAATTGATCTAGGTTTTCCTTAGTTGGATTCTCACTGCTTCCTGGCATTCTTTGTTATAACATGGTTTGTTGACTTTTGTAGGGGGAGAACTTTTTGGTATGTTTTCTTTTGCAATGGAAAGGAGTGTATTGTTGAAATATATTATGTGATCCTCAGTCAGTTTTGGTATCAGTCTAGATTTGCAGGAGTTTTGGAATTTTTCCCAGTTTGCCTTTTTTAAATTCTAACGGGAGGGTTTGTCGTCTGGTTCTGGGTTTTTGTTTTCTAGTATAATTGGGTAGTGGTCGCTTCTGCATGTATCATCATGTGTTTTCCAGTTGTAGTCCATTAATAGAGTTGGGTCGCAAATTGCTAAATCAATAGCTGAGAGAGTGCCTGTTGCTGGGTGTAGATATGTATTTTCTTTGGTGTTGAGTAGACATAATTGATTTTGGTTAAGTAGCGTTTCGATTATTTTACCACGTTTGTCATTTCTTGTACTACCCCATAGTTTGTTGTGGCCGTTTAGGTCCCCCATTAGTATGAATGGTTTTGGTAGTTGTTGGATTAGGGCATTTAATTCAGTTTTTTTATTCTTTCACTTGGTGGGATGTATAGTGAACAGAATGTTATTGTTTTATGAAATGTTGCAGTTATTGCAACACCTTGCATGTTTGTTTTTAGGTTTATGTCACTGTGTGGGATGTTTTTGTTTATAAGTAGTGATGATCCTCCTGTAGCTATGTTTGAATTCTTATTTATATAGTTATATGAGCAGTAGTGTTTTATATTAATTGTATTATCTTCTTTTAGGTATGTTTCTTGTAGGGCAATTATAGCAGGGCAGAAAGTTTTTATAAGTAGTAATATTTCTTCAAAGTTGGGTTTTGTACCTCTTATGTTCCATTGGATTATTTTATGAGCCATGATTTGTCTTTTTCTGGTTTTGGGCTGTTGGTGTTTATGTCTACGGCCATAGCTTTGATGTTTGCTTGGGTGTTTCAGGTTTCAGATCGTGAATGGGGTTGCGATGGGTGGTGGGGTCCTGATCTAGAGGTTGGGCGGGATCTGTTTATTTTGCTTTTATTGGTAGCGGTCTTGTGAGGTTCTTTTGGGGTCTGTTTATTTTTTATTTTTTCTGTCGTAGGGGTTGTTTCTATGGATGCTGTTGTTTGGAATTTAAGAGGTTTTTGTGGTAGAGTTTTAGTTTGGGGACTTTGTTTTATTTCGGTTATATTCTTTAAAAAATCTTTACTTTCTGTGATGGTTTGTTTCATGTTTTTTTTTAAGTCTTCTATTAGTTCTCTCATTTCATTGAGTAATTTCATGAATATTTCAATTTGGATGTTTGAGGGATTTGTTTTTGTTGTATTATTTGGTTCAAAGTTAGGCTGTGTATTTCTTTTTGTTATCTCAGAGTATTTTGTGTTTTCTGCTAGTTTACGGGCTTCTTGGAAACTTATATTTTTGGTGTATTTTATTCTGAGAGTTTCTTTTTCTTTTTTCCATTTTTCGCATTCCTTTGAGTTTGCGCTATGATTTCGATGGCAATTGACGCATTTTGGTGTGTTTTGACAATCAGTATGTGTTTCTTTGTCTCCGCATCTCATGCAAGTTGGTGGTCGTGTACATCGATCTTTATGGTGCCCGTATCATTGACAATTGTGACACCTGAATGGGCTTGGTATGTAAATTTCAGTGTTTATTTTTTCATATCCTATTTTTATGTTGTTAGGTATTTGAGGAATATCAAATGTTAATATGCAAGTGTTTCTGGCTATGATTTTGCCGGATCTTGTTTTTATCTGAATTCTTTTGATATCAATGACGTTTTGATTTTTAAGATTATTTTTTGTTTCTTCTAAGGGGCACAGGGCTAGTTTGGGGCACCTGATTACACCTTTGCTAGTGTTCAATGTTCTGTGGGGGTAGGTTTTTATTTTTCGATCATCGAAAAGTTTCCATTTGTAAATTTCAGTTGCTTGTTTCTGGTTTGTTATTTCGATTAACAGTGTGCCATTTTTTTGCTTTTTTACAGTTTTTGGTTTGATTCCTTTTGATAGTATTCTTTCTATTTTGAAGGGAGACATTTTTGTTATTTGTTCTCCTTCAATTGTTTCTATTACAAAAAATCTCGGGAAGGTTTGTTTGTTTATTTCAGTTTCTGAGTCTGAGCTAGTCAGATCAGAAACTTCTGAATGACTTCCTTTTTGAAGCTTATAGTGGGCCATTTTTGTAGTTCGTAATTTTTCTTCTCTCGTGCTCCCTATATGGGAGGTGTTGGAGGGGGGGTACCCATTCACCCCAACAGCAACAGGGATACATTGGAGGTATAATCGTCTCGTTGGTGGACCTAAACACCTGTAGTTCGTCCATTTTTACTAAAAATATTTTTTTTCAAAAGCCTCTTTTTAGTAAGAATATTTGTTTTTCAGTCGTGATAAGTCCATTTGTCCAGCGAGTTGACTGACCCATGATCCACCGCTTTCTAAATCTGTTTATTGTAAAAAGGTGGGAAGTGCGAGTGGATTTTCTTGTTATGTTAGTCAGGTTTAGAGCTTGACGTGACAAGCCGATAGATTGGATCGGGCCCGTCCAACTGCCCGTCTAGCCCAGTACGAGGTCAAAATATATCAGTTACTCAGCCACCAGGATCTCTTTCCTAGGCATTACGGGTCGCCACCCATGGCCAACAGGTGGCCCCAAAAGGTTTTTACTCTCTACAGGGGGGCAGTCAGTGTATTCTTACGCCCCACCGACGGGGTTGGGTAGTAGAGACAGAAAAAGAAAGGCGAGTGGGAGAGGGGGAATGAGGGCTGTTGTTTTTGTTTTTATTTTTGCAGAACATAATTAAGTTTTACAAAGGAGAATAGAAAACAAAAACAAAATCGATGTAGGTGCATTTCGTCTCAGGAAACCAACAGACAGACTGATCTGGTAGCACCAAACTGGTAGTATTGGGCACACGGATGGGTTCGTGAATAATCTGAGTGACGTCATAGGCAATGGAGAAGTCATGACAGAACCTCTCCTCATCATATGTCTTGTTTGAGTGGGTCAACCATTTCACATTGTGGGCATTGAAGTCACCACAAATGTGAATGTTAGCCGAAGGATGAGCAGACAGGATGTGGTCAATTTTCTCAGATATGCTCTTAAAGATAGTAACTCCGCTGTTGTGGGGGCAATAGGAGGAAAATATAAATGCAGTGGTGTAAGCAAGTGCAACCCGGAAGCACATATAAGGTAAATTAGGGTCTTCTCTGGAGATATCCCTACCACACGGAAAGACATCGTAGGCACATATTCCATGCCCATGGCGATCTTGGGGGTCAGATTTAGATGTTAAGTTAGAGTATCCATTAATTATGAACTCATCTAGGGAAGTGGTCGGCCCTATGCCAGTTTCGCTTAGAAAGAATATGTCCGGTTTCATCTCCTGCAATTGGGTTTCAACCTCTGGAAGGTTGGAACATAGACCCCTGATGTTAGAGAAGGAGACATGGTAGTAGGAGTCTACGTTGGAGAATGGGGTTCTAGGTTTGTTCGTGTTTTTTTTCTGGAGATAATTCATGTTGATGTTTTGGAACAGGTCGAGAAACTTGGTTAGAGCAGGTTAGAGGGAAAGTAAGAGAAAAAGACAGGAAATTTTTTTTTTCGTAGCACATGATAAGGTAAAGCCCTAACAATTACCCACTAGTATGGCATCGAGGGGCCCCACCAGAAACTACTGCATGGTCCAGAATCCATTCACCAAATGGCAATACATCAGCCGCAGTACTTTGCACCTGCTGATAGGACAGCCTCCTTAGTGGTTAATCCAAGGTTCGGCTCCCTGACTATCAAGCGGATAACGTCAGCCCAGATGAAATGTTTACCCCCCAGTACCCTTACTAGTGACATGGCCACAAGGATAGACATAAAAACAGAAAATTTCCGACACTTCAGGCTACTGTTCACGCAAGTACTGTCGGCCTAGAAAGCAGCTTTTTCTTCACCCGTTATAAGAAAAATCACTCATTGGAAATGAAGACTGAAGGACAAATAAGGAGAAGCTGCCGATAACACATCCACAGTGCATTATCTAGATGAGTTTTATAACAGGCTTATTATAGTAATTAGTAAGGTTGATGAGGAGAAGGATGTTTTTGCAGTAGCAGGAAATCTAAATGGTCATATTGGAAAGACGCCTGGCTGTTCTGAGGGTTTCCCTTGTGGGAAAAGATATGCTGATAAGAATGCATAAGGAGAAAGAATTTTCGAATTTAGTTTTGCCATGGGTATGTCCATTGCAAAACTGTTTTTAAGAAATGAATCAGGAACATCAAAGACATGGATACATTACCTGTTGATAAGAAAAAACAAGCAGCTTTTGACTGATGGGAAAATAATACTTAATGAAGAAATTATAGTAGAGCATAAACCAGTTGTGACTTTAAGTTGAAGAAAGCTCATGTGATATGCAAGTTTAGAGAGCAAGTGATTAAAGGTATGAGGTTCATTTCAAGAAGTCTGGAAGAAATTGAAGAATTCACTATTAGAAGTAAAGACCAGCTTGTAGGTAAATGAAAGGGTCTCTAAGAATGAGACGTGTATTAAAGATAAACAGAAATGAAGTGAATAAGGATGCAGATCAGCAAGAAAGAGGATAGCAAGACTAAACAATACATATTTTAAAAGCATAGTTTATCCTGTAATCATTCAATAATAATTCCCTGCACGTGTGAAATGACAAAAATATATGTTATGGTGTCCAATCTTACAGATAATGAACTCTTTCAATAACTATTAAGACCAGGAGAATATGTCTGTCAGCAATTATGCGAGAGTCTTGTTATCGTGGCAACTGAACCGACTCATACTCTTCATTTGTTGTATTTACTTTGTAGGGAGGGCATACCTTGGAAGTTTATTGTGTGTGCAAGAGTTTGTTTGAACAAAACCTATCTTGAGAAAAGATAAACGCTCTGTCGAGGCGTGGACGTAACTTGCAAGCCACTCACATTTGAGGTTTGAATTGAAGGCAAACACATGTTGTCAGCTCCATGTCTCGGGTGGGAAGAGAAAGAAGACAGAGAGAAAACGGAAGAGGAAAAAGGGAGCACCACCTGTTGGGAAAAGTGGAGGTTACCACAGGGGCGACAACTGATGCGTTGGTTAAAAGGTGTATGCATGGATGTGTGTGCAGTTTGCTTAAATACATGCTACATTAAAAAGGCATGTTCCTATAACTTTCTGTTCAGTAAATTTTGTTTCCAATAATTACTGTGTTGTCTTTCTTTTGGACCCTAACGTGATCACAACACTGGCGATGAGGGATTATTATATCAACAACACTGGAGATGAGGAATTATTAAAGAATTTGGAACTTATGTCAACAAAACTGGTGACAGGGAATTCTTAGGGAACCTTTACACAAATACCTTTAAAAAAAAAAAAATGAAAAAAAAAGAAAAAAACAACACAGGCTATAAGGATTGAAGACCATTCATTGGAATTTTAAAAAAGAACAAACATGGAGAAACAACAGCAAAATTTCCTAATCTTAAGTGTTAAAAACAAACAAAAAAAGAAACAGGTAAATTTTCTTCTTTTTCTCTCAAAGTGATTTCTTTTTATTCCAGCACTGTATTAATTTTTAGAAGAGAATGCTTTATTTCTATCTCTCACAGAAAAAAGTATCACCATTGAAATTATAAACATTTGCTTGTACTCCTGACTAATGGTAATCTGTGACAACGTTTATGCAAAATATGTACTTAAAAAAAAAAAAAAATGCTTTATACTTTGCTTGGTTTCTTAGTGATTGAAATTCATAGAGCTGTACTTATAAAGACACTTTTTAAACATGGAAGATTTCAAGTTTAGTTTGCTAGAATTTTTACAATTATAAATGGAATAACAACAACAACAAAAAGAAAGACTACTGCAAAGGTTTGAATAGGAGTCAAAATACCAAGAAAAATGCTTTTTTACAAAATGCTATTTGAAGTGCAATTTTACTTATTACCTTGATGAGGATAAAACCTTTGCTACATATAATAAATAAAATAAATAAAAATGACGAAACTCTAAAACAGTTTGTCTACTACCCCATAAGCTAGGAAGTACAGAACATAACAAGTTTGTGGATTATATTCTATCCTGAAAAACTAGCAACTTGACTTTTGCTGGAACTGTTAAACTTTTACCAAAACTATTTAGCCCCAAAACTTTCCTGATTCACAAAAGATGGAAATGTCTGAACTTAACAACATACAATGAAGATTACTTACTGTTTAAATCAATTGTAAATAAACACAGTGATGATTACAAACTCTGTGAACTTAGTGGATTACTTTAAGTGTTTAATATTTGTGTAAGGACTGGTATCCACAAAAGGCACAGAAATTAAACAAAGAATGCTAACTAAATTGGAAGGAGAACCAAACTTGATCTTAAAAAAAATTAGTTGAAGACTTCCAAAGTATCAAGTAAGACTCTAAAAATATTGAAGAGTCAAGAAGATTCATCAGAAATCACATCCCAATTCTCCTTCAAAAGCAAGTCAAACTAAAAAGAAAGATTTATTTTTTCATTCTCTTACAAAGAAAAGTCATCCTCAATAAAAAACAGGAAAAATTACCACCCAGCCCATTTTGGAGTCCTTCATTGGTTTAAAGATTACGGATAACATTTTAAACCCTGTTTGACTTGTAATAAAGTTTGACATAAGAATTCACACTGCAGAATGATTAAACAAAATAAAACTCGGGTTAAATCCACAAGAACAGACGAACAGGATGGCACAAGTATAAGAAAGTATATACAAGTAAAAAAGTGAAATTAAAATTAGATCATGTCTGATTTGTCCATAATCAATTTGCGTACATGGAAAGATGGAATAAATCAACCATGTTAAAACTAACAAAATTGCCAGATCAGTGACTGGTATAAAAATTAAATTCGAGAGTGTAATGATTGCCAACATTACTTTTAAAGGATTAACAAAAAAATTAAAAATATATTTAAAAATTGACAATTTGTTTGGCACAGACTAGATGCAACAATTTAATCTCTGGGATTTAACGATAAATGCTTTTTGCCAGAAAATATAGAAAGTCTGATGACCGAGTCAGACAAACTAAAAAAGAATTGAAAGAAACTTTTCTTAAAATTTTTTAGGCCGACCTTGGTCAATGTAAAAAAAAAATGGCAGCCAAATTCAAAATAAAATATAATCTCCAACCTATATTTAAGAAAAAAGGAATGTACCCTTC
Organism: Euprymna scolopes; assembly: GCF_053919585.1. Lineage (NCBI taxonomy): Eukaryota > Metazoa > Mollusca > Cephalopoda > Sepiida > Sepiolidae > Euprymna > Euprymna scolopes. The sequence continues at coordinate 45,433,475 of NC_136512.1, forward strand.
ACTTCATTAGAAAAAATAAATGAGGAATTAAGATAGGCAGCACCCACTGTCTATGTAAGAAAACATATCCAAAAAAATTCACATTTGTGTCAACTTCTCTATGGGTTTAAACGCAGTACTCAAGGATTATCACTTACAAACCCAAAAGAAGTTTTTACAAAATTAAATGGAGACAAATATTTTTTGAAGATCGACCATAATGAATCCCTATGGAAGAAGAGCATTCCAAGTGACTATGTATAAACATGCATCACAGATTATACTAGTCCATAAGGTTCTTTGTGTCAAAGTTTCTCCAACGAATTTCCAACAAGTTATTGACACTATGCTGGGCAAAATTGATTTTACGATCACTTATCTGAATTATATCTTAATAACAAGTATGGAACAACACAGGCAACATGTACATAAAATGCTTTCACAAATACAGAACTATGGGTTCAAAATAAAGAAAGAAATCAAATATGAGGTGCCTTAAATAAGTTTCCAGATGTGCTTTGTATAGGCATTTAAAATTGTTGTAGACTCTTGAAAATTTAGTATGTTATTGCTATAATTATTGATGATTGATCTATTTTTATGATTTCAGATTCAAATGAACACCTCTAGCAAGAATTGAAATATACCCTACTAAAGCCTGATTTTCACAGCTGGTGAATTTCAAAAATGCAATCTGGACGTGAGGACATTTTAGAAGAACGATATGAAATAAAATTTGGTTTTGGAAAAAATGCCACAGAAACGTATGAAATGCTTCAGACTGCTTTTGCATCTTGCATGAATTGAGCATCAGTTTTTGAGTGGCATAAGAGATACAAGGAAGACGGAGTTTGTAAGGGATAATGAGAGGTATGCGAGGAGTAAGGAAGTCAGAACACCAAAGTTGATTGACCAAATAAAGAATTTCATGGATAAAGACCATCGTGTGTCTATAGAGACAATAAGTGTACAGTTTAATGTGGGAACTGTACACACAATTATTTGCAAGGAACTGAAGATGTGGAAGATTTGTGCAAAATTTCTCTCAAGACTACTTGACCAAGATGGGCATCAAGACAGTTCCTTACCCTCCCTATGATCCAGACCTTGTTCGCTTGATTTTTGGTTATTCCCTAAGCCCAAGAAAAACCTTAGGGACTGTTGTTAAGAGATAAGGAAATGAAAGAGGCTGTGACAAGAACTTTCAAAAGTTGTTAGAATGGTACAAGTGCATTGCAGTCGGAGGAGATTACTTTGAAGGAAACTAGACATTTATCTGTGTATTATCAATAAAAGTACTCATACGAAAAAAGTCTGGAAACTTATTGGAGGCACCTCGTATCTTGATCAAGGAGCACTGCAATTAAAAATATGCAGCCTCTTGAAAATCTTACATCCATACAAAGGATTAAAAAACTTATCAAGACGTATTATTTGGATTCATTGAACTACTGTTCTCATCTTGAGTATCATTTTCACAACATTTTTGTTAATATAACTTCCAACTTTCTTCAGGTATATCTTGTTTAACTCAGGAATGTTTCTATCAAACTCAAAAATTTGCACGGAATTTCGAATAAACCGTTTATTTACTTCACATGAGTAGCATGCTTTTATTCCATCTGTTAAGGAGAGGTGCATGCAAACTGTGTCCAGGCAAACAAAAAGAACACAATGGAAATCCCGGGTGATCGAAGGAACAAGGAGTCGGTCCCAGGAAAGATGATCTAAGCTATATCCAGGGAAACAAAAAGAGAAACAATGGGAAATCCCGGGATTTAGAATGACCTAGATCCATGCCGTCAATCGGTCATGGGTCAGACCAAAACCAGCAAAAGTGTAATAAACAAGCTGGCAAGGAAAAGGTTAAAGGTCGAAGTGATACCAATAAAAAGAAGAGACAGAAAGAAAGTGAGACGGACAGACAGAAGCGAGACACAGATTGACACAGATTTCTGCAACCCACCCTTTGCCACTAAACTCCACCGCCGTCATTTGTTGAAATGTATATAGTAAATAAACAAAGTCTTATTATAAACAAAAGTGTCTTGTGTTCATTTTAAAATGAAGTGACTGTCCATTTTGTATAGCCTAGAATGATCACAAGCCAGACATATATGTAACGTGTCAGCCATGACTGAATGGAGGTCCTTAGTAATTTGTAATGGAAAGGATCTTCAGGTGTTTTTGTCGAATTTGGAATTTGGATGGAATTTTGAACAGAATCAATTATTTACTTTACATGACTGGATAGAGGTCCTAAGTAATTCGCAATTGTATTGTTCGGTTACCCACACTGAGAATTGAACCTTCAACTTTCAGGAGAATATCACTTTACAATTGAATTTTTCCAAGTACTCTAACCATTGTGCCATGGGTTCTTATGGAAAATCCTAATATGAATTTTAGGAGCCTTAAACCGATTTTATTTCTAGATGTAGAAATCACTCTTTATGACTACATATTATTACTATATATCTATATTACTTAGTTTTTACTGAATATATTATCTATGATTTTATAATTAACAGTTCCCATATTGTGTTACATTCTATACTAGGTCTACTTAGTAATTGATCATCACCCATCATATGTGCTGCTTTTTTTAGCCTTTTACTCTCCACGGTTCTTCTGTGTCTATAAGTTTTACTTCGTCCCATAAAAGGTAAATGGTTTCTCTTTCCCCTCCATATACAATCAGCCATGCCCGACTTTTCAATATCTCCACATATTCAATGTTCTTCTAACCTTACTTTTAGTGGATGACGTGTCTCACCTTTGTATTGTTTTCCACACTTACATGGTATCTCATATGCACAGTTCTTAGTCATAGAGGGTAGACTCGCACAAACTGTTTCTGGAGTTGAATCACTTCTGATTACTGTCCTGATGTCATATGGATTACAAATTCTTTGAAATTTTCTAACAAGCCCTTCATGTATGGTATACAAACTGTGATAAGTTTTCAGGTGGTGTCCTTTGATGTCTGCTCCAGATTACTTAGAGCTGATGTGATGCTCTCTTAATAGTTGTTTCGGTGAAGAGTTTCTCTTAAACTGTCCATCTCCTCTTGTTATGTATTGCTGTTACTATTTATTGCCTTTGCTCAGTGTTGTAGGCAACGGACAATTCCTTTCAAGCCCTTCATGTATTGTATACGAATTGTGCTGAATTTTTGGGTGTGTCCTTTGGTGTCTGGTCCAGATTTTTTTAAGCTGATGTCATGCTGTCTGGATAGTTGTTTTGGTGGAAGGTTTCTCTTAAACTGTCCATCTCTTGATATGCATTGCTGTTATTACATATTGCTTTTACTTGGTATTGTAGGCAATGGACAATTCCTTTCTTTACATTATATGGTTAGTGGGAGTTAAAATTTAGATACTGTCAAGTGAAAGTTGGTTTTCGGTATACAGGTGACATAAATCCCAGACCAGTGTGGGTTATTATGTACTTTTTTCAGCATGAACTGTATCGTGTTTGCATGATCTAGTAATGTTTGAACATCTTCCTGGTGAGCTAGAGTATGAATGTGTTATCCACATATCACTACCACACTGTTGGCATTAGTGGTGTTGATCTTAACACCATTTCCTCAAAGTATTCCATGTATTCATTGGCCAGTACTGGGGACAATGGTGATCCCATTGCTAGGTCTTCTGCCTGTCAATATATATCAGATCCCATCATGAAGTATGTAGCTCCTACACAAAAGGTCAACATCATTATTTTGTTAATTGCGATGCAAGTGTGTTCCTTTAGTGAAGCATCCAAAGTCAGCTTATTTTGTACCACTGCCAGAGTTTCATCATGGGTTCTTTTGTGAACAAGCTGACCACATCTAGACTCACTATCTGGTTTGGAATGAATGTGAGTATGAATTCTCTATATACAATGGACATTTGTCTATATCTACCAGGAATCAGCTCGATGGCATGTTGAACTTTAGGCACTAGCAATGGGCCTTAATAGAATCTTTATGAATCTTAGGGAGGCCATATAGGTGTGGTAGATTGCTGCAATGTTGAATTAGCTGTCTGTATTTTGCAGGTGGTATTGGGTCTTTGATCTTAGTGACAATCAGTGACAGCTTCTTCTGTTTTCAAAATTGGATTCTTTTTCACTTTAAATTCAGAAATGTATTATCAAGCCTTCATTCCTAACATGCATAACTTCCGTGTTCCACTCAACAAACTTTTAAAAAAGATAACGTATGAGAATAGATGCCCGTACATGAGGAGACATTCGATAAAACTTTTTTATTTTATTTTTTTATTTTTTTTACACAGGCATCACCACATTATCAAGGCCATGAGGCCACTCAAGGATAAGGGTTAAAGAGTGTACAGTAGACATTGGACAATATAGTAATCATTAGTAATGAAAATTCGGTAAATTTGATAACTTATATGGAACGGCTCATCAAGAACTTATTTACGTTAGACTTGAACACAACCATATTGTAGTCAGCTGGAAAGCAGGAAAACAGAAGACAATTCCACAGGCGTGCAGTACTAAGAAAGAAGCTTTGTTCATGGAATCTACGTTTAGGTTTAGGCACAGATAAAGAGTGGAGGGAATTATTGATAGTGTTTTCAGCTAGATGAGTGTTTCTTGTAAAAGTTAGGCGAGGGGGGGACCATAGACTGAAGCTCAGTCGAACACTTTCCATGAAAATAACGATACATCAGAGACAAACTCACAACATTTCTTCTGTGAGATAGAGGTTGCAGGGAAGAGAAAAGGACATCTACGAGGATACAAAGTCTATTTTGAACTCTATCAAGGCAGGGGCAAGTCCTTTCTAGCAGCTCCTTCCCAAATGTGGCAACAGTATTCCATCCTTGGATGTACCTGGCTCTTATATAGATAGAGAATTGTATCAGCAGTGAGATATCTACTGGATCGATAGAAAGATCCCACCATTTTTCCAGCGGCCTTGGTAACAGATTTGATGTATGTGTTCCATTTAAGATCAGGAGTAATGGTCAAGCCAAGAAGCTTGTCAAAACTTGAGGCCTCCTGAAGACGAGAGTCATTCATTTTAATTGATTCCAGATGTGGATCAGAATGTTGATGGTGTAAAGAGAGAAGCTTGGTTTTAGATGCATTAAAAGTAACCAGCCACTCCTTTCCCCATTGTACTACGTGCTCAAGATCAGAGGAGAGAGAATCGGAGAGAACTTGGTCATTTACTGTCTTAGATGTGCTACCATAAATGGTAGTGTTGTTAGCATAAATGTCTACAAATGATGTAAGGATGTGATTTGGAAGATCATTAATGTAGATCAGGAAAAGAGTTGGGCCCAGGATGGACCCCTGAGGGACACCAGCATTAATACTGTGAGCTTCTGATTTTTGCCCCTCAACTACTACTCTTATGAACCTATCAGAAAGAAATGATTTAATAATTGAGAAGACATTTTCAGCTAGAGATCTTGTGAAGTAAACCTTTATGCCATACCCTATCAAAGGCCTTAGATATGTCAAGAGAAATTGCCCTAGAAAGGTTGCCTCCGTCGAGAGATTTGCTAATCCTATGAGATATAACTGTAAGCACATCTGCTGTAGATCTAGTAGAACGGAAACCATATTGAGTGTCACTAAGAAGGTTATTTTTGTTGAGATGGTTGATTACTTCTGTATTTAACACAGATTCCAGCAACTTACTCATGACGCACAGGAGACTTATTGGCTTGTACTGAGAGGGGGATGAGCGATCTCCTGAATTCTTAAATACAGGGCATACTGATGAAATTTTCCAGGAAGATGGGAAACTATTCTCCTTAAGACAACGTTTAAACAGTTTTGTAAGTATGGGCGCTAGTTCAGGTTGCAGTTTTTTGAGTACTATAATTGGAATACCGTCAGAACCAGTTGCTTTACTGGAATCAAGGTTTTTGATTAGCTTGGCAACATCACGTACAAATATACGTATATCACATAGCGTGTTTTCTGATACAGGAGGAAATATTGGGGGTTGGCAGCCTTGGTCGCAAAGGGTAGAATTAGCTGCAAAGTTCTTGGTAAAGACTTTGGCTTTGTCTGATGCTGACGAGATTACCTCAGGTCCATTGATGATAGTTGGGATAGAGCACACGCTTCTGTTCAGGATTCTGTTTGCTATTTTCCAAAACTGGTGGGAACCAAGCCGCTGCTCAGCTACTTTGGACTTAACGGATTGAGCATACAACTCTCTTGCGTTCTTTATTACTTTCTTACAATTGTTGCTGGCAGTCCTGAAAGCGGCTTTAGTTTCCATACATCTATTATGTTGGAAGCAGTGGAAAAAGTTATTTCTGTGCGCAATGGCAGCAGCACATTCTGGAGAGAACCATGGCTGGCTGTTAGGTTTTTGCTGGAACTTTTTTGAGAGTATGAAACGGTCTATACCTACAATTAACCATTCCGTCAGGTTTGATACTATAGAGGACACATCCTTTTTAAACATGTAACGCAGAGGTAGATCCGATATAAATGTACGGAAGCTATCCCAGTCAGCCTTAGTGTATCGATATACTGTATGATGGAGAGGTACGTCTGGGGACTTATTACATTTCATTTTTATCTTAATTGATACAACAGAGTGGTTGGAAGATCCAAGAGCAGACAAAACAGAAACTGAACATAGTTCAGGGCAAGTTGTGAGAAAAAGGTCAAGTAGGCTCGCATACTGGCCGTCATTGTCGGGCACACGGGTGGGTTCATGAACAATCTGAGTGAGGTCATAGGCAATGGAGAAATCATGGCAGAACCCCCCCCCCCATCATCGGTCTTGTTTGAGTGAGTAAACCATTCGACGTTGTGAACATTGAAGTCTCCACATACGTGAATGTTAGCTGAAGGATAAGCAGATAGGACTTGGTCAATTTTCTCAGATATGCTTTTAAAGATAGTAACTCCGCTGTTGTGGGGGTGATAGAGAGTAAATATAAATGCAGCAGTGTGAGCTAAAGCAACTCGGAAGCACATATAGGGTAAGTTAGGATCTTCCCTGGAGATGTCCCTACCACATGGAAAGCCATCTTTAATATAGGCACATATTCCATGGCGATCTTGGCGGTCAGATCAAAGTCTTAACATTAGACTTATTTCTTGCCTATTATAACCCGAACCTCAAAATAATAATTGTTAATGACGCAAGTCCATATGGAACAAGAGCATTTATTCTCCATAAAACTCCAGATGGAACTCATAAACCTATCATTCATGGTCCTTGAGGAGATAAATTACTCCCAGATTGAATAAAAGACACTAGGAATCATCTTTGCAGTCCAAAAATTTCACCATTATATTCATGGAAGATATTACACATTATAAACCTTACTATTTTTGTTAAAAAAAAAAAACATCTACAAGTATATACAGGAAATAGACTATCGAGGTGGGGGACACTCCTACTGGACTATAATTTTAAAATCGAAAATAAAAAATCAGTCACGAGGATGAATTATCCAAACTAGTTCCAAAACATAAAGAATCATTAGAAGATTCCATTATCGCCTCTCTACAAACTGATGGGGAAATAAAGGCAATTGTGTACAACACAATAAGAGAACTCTTCATGAAATAAAAAAAGCAAGCTCTAAATGATGAATTTATTAATCTAACAGAAATATCAGAAAAGGACAAACAGATTTCACACAGTTTCTTGCAAGTAACTTCTATATAGCATTCCAAGAAGGATTTTCATGTCGGCCGTCCAGGAATAAATAGAATGAAAAGTCTTATGTGTAGATATGTTTACTGGCCTAAACTGAACATTGAGAACATCATGATGCGAAATTTGTGCGTCTTAAATGTCTTTATTAATGTTATTTAGCAGCTAATCTTTTAACGTTAGAACTGAGTGGATCTTCCAGTTTATGAGAGGCTAGAGTCAATGCGTTTGAAATTTCAAAGATGCATTTTTTTTGTGAATTTTTATAGATTTTACACATTTAGAATTCATAGTTTGGAATTATATTTAATACTTTTAACAATCTTGTTCTCATATATTTTTCATTTACTTCCAATGTTTTATAATTTTGTTTATGTAAACACTTTTTGAAAGTTTCTCATCTTTGGTAAAATACCATTTTTCCCAAACTTTATTTATTCTTTTCTGAGATAACAGATTACTGTTTAAAGGTCATTTTTCCAATACACCTCTTTCTTTAAAGAATTTTTTTCTATTATAGTTTTGATTTTTTTTATGTAATTCTTTCTACATTCAAATGTATTAGAAGTAAAATTCCATTCACTATTGTCTTCTTTTTTTCTCAAGCTAACTTTTATGAAATTAGTAACTAGTTTCTGCTTATAATCAATTTTTTTTCTTTAAATACAATTTTCAGAATGCACTAGTTGACACAAGAATAGGACAACTTAACCACTGGCTCAAAAGAAACACCAACAATATTCTTCAGGAATATAATCATTTTTGCAAACAAAAATTATTTTATCCTTGTAAATTCTTATTTTCTGTTAAAATAGTTCTGTTAAATTATTTAGCAATTAAAAACAATAGATACCATGAAAGACAGCTGATCCTTGAAGAAACACCCCATGTTTCTAGATTTCTTGTGTCAAGAATAACAAAAATCACTTTACTAAAATTTACTAAATTAGGATTACATTAAAATAATTAAACTATTTAAAAATCATTTAAGATACTTAAAAACAAAAATAAATTGACAAGGAAAACAAGTAAATTCTTATTCAATTATTTTCTGTTAATCAACTATAGGCAATCTATATATCTATAAAAGTGAAAGTGACTGTGTGTGTGTGTGTGTGTCTGCCTGTGTACATTTCCCTACGCAATAACTCTGTCAATTTTCAGTCCACAAACTTGAAATTTGATATACAGGATATTGAGATTTGGGAAAATCTTTGTAATCCATTTTCGGCCAGAAATTTGGCTGTTAATGGGGTCAAAATTCAACGATTTGACCTTTGAGAACTCTACCAAACTCCTCCATCAATTTTGGGTATAAACAATTGAAATTTTAGATATAGGTTCCTTGGACATGAATCTAACTTAATAACTTGATTTGAGCCCAAAACAATAAATGTTAAGGGGTTATAACAGGGGTTAAAGTTAAAAAAAAATTTGACCCCTGCAGTCTCTGCCAAATTACTCAGACAATTTCTGGTCTAAACATTTGAAATTTTACATAAAGAGTATTTAGAGATAGGGCAAGCTTTTTAATCGGTTTGGATTGAAAATTTGAGCTATAAATATATAAATCTATGTATGTATGTTTGCATGTCTGCCTAAAACTTTCAACAGAGGTGACAGATTTTCTCAAGATCAGTATCGTTTTATAGCTTGACCCTTCAGACGACAAATACCGAAAAATTGGCTAAAAAATTAATTTCTTCACCCTCAACTGGGCACAGGGAGGGGTCGCTTTTTTCGCTGATATTTTCAAAAGTCATCCCCTCTTTTCGATTGTCTAGCCTTAACCTACGTCACTTTCGGTTTGACGATGGTCCTAACAACAAAGACATCACATATTTTTCCCGTTCTTTTCCTCCTTCATGGTATGAGTTCGAGCCTGCCTTCCTACTACCACTTTTTTTTTTTTTTTGCTCAACACACACCTCCAAACACCAAGGCAATGCCGGGCACCAATGCTAGTAATGATGTAAAAGGAAAAAACACATTTTAATACTCACCTACATATTGAATTGTTCCAAGTTTTTTGGGTTGATTTACCACTTCAACTTGACACCTGCAAAATAAAATATAACATGAAAATTTTTCTGATACTGAATTTCATACATAATTTTAATTTTGCTCTAGCAATCATCTTATAACTTAAAAGCATCAGGATGGCAGGTAATTGCTTTATTTCATTCTCCAAATGTTTTATTTTGATCAATTTCTTTAATAATTTTTACTACTAAAGCAGAAACTGGGGATATAAAATCCATTATTTTAAAATGATGATGCACAATGCTATATTTTATAGAGAAAAACTGATCAGAGTTGTAATTTAATGGAAATACTAAAAATTCTTAGCAAAAAAAATATCAAGTTTATCTGATCTTCAGCTGAGAATCCTGTGATCCTGAATCAGTATGCAGTTTCTTTTTAAAGGTCTTTTACCATAAGTGTTTCAATTTTGTTATCGTGCTACCTTATCCACTAAAGTCCAAAATTGAGACAAGGTATTTTCCTTACCATGGTATGGATTTGTTAAGAGTAATTTTGAGTTTTATTGATTTGTTCTGCTTTGAGTAATCCCTTAGTTTCCTCAGTTACGGTACTTTTAAATGTCAAGAGTAAGGGAATCATATTGATTTCTTTTTAACCAATTGATCTTAAGCCACTATTTTCTATTATATATTTGGGAATAGCTTAGGCATTTAATGGAGATTGGGAAGATGAATGAGGTCAGATGTAAGTTTTGTACGGGTTATATATGATAGGATTCCAAACATCTGTCTAGTCTGAGTTAGGGTCAAAGTTAAATGTTGCAACTAACCATATTGGTAATGAAGACACAAACTGCTAAGTCACTAGAATCCAGTCCTCATGTATCATGAGAAGCAGGTGGCCTTGTAGAGATGCACTCTATATATTAAAACTATATATGAAATTCAGTATAAATTGTATAAATAATACAATGTAATATATAAATTAAAAGAAAAAAAAAGATTACTTGTTTGCATGCATATATATATATATATATATATATATATATATAATATAAAGCTGAATTTCTGTGTGTGTATGTGTGTGTGTGTCTGGTCACGAATAGGCTCCTATATGGTTGACTATTTTAAATAACTGATTACATATGATAGAAGATGTATCGAGACACAGAAATGGGTATGTTTGATCTGGCAGAACGGTGGTTCATTAAAATTGTGGGGTCTGTGTTCGCGCCTGGTCCACAACCACAAAGTATGGAAATAAAAAATAAAAAAAAAAAAACGTTTACAAGTGTTTTTGATATAGATGTACATAAGAATACTTTGATAAGTATGTTTTAACTTAAATAGGGATGGTATAATAAAATTGTGAGATCTGCGTTCGCGCCTGGCCTCCATAGAATGGAAATAGGCACAAACTTTAATAAAGACTTTTCATACCTATCTGTGTAAGTATACTTTGATAATTATGCTTCAGTTTGAAGAAATATGGTATAATGAAATTATGGAGTGTTCGTTCGTGCCTGAGCTCCATAGAATGGAAATATGTCACAAAGTTTAACAAGGTTTTTTAATATAGATCCGCAGAATATTGTGATAAGTGTTTCAGTGTGAACAGGTATGGTATAATAAATTATGGGGTTTATCTATTTTATTTTCATCATATGGTTTTGCTTTGGTTTTTATAGCCCCAAATTCGAAGCTATCTCTTTACAACCCTTCCTTTTCATAACCTATCATATTTTAATAAATCAGAGTCCATTTTCTGTAGGCTGTTTTTGAACCCAGTCAACAACGGGTACTTTTGCTAGTATATATATATATATATATATATAACATGATGAATGATTAGAAATGGAAGAATTATTATTAATAGATTCATTCTTTTATTAGTTATTTTGAAAATTTTGTTAGAACAAAATTAAATTTAAATGAAAAACTCACGTAATGTCAAGTAGGGACAGACAATATGTAAACATACAAGCTAACAATTAAAACAGAGGAAGAAGCTAACCTATCACCAATCTTCATGGTGGCTGCTTTCTCTTCTTCTTCTTTGTCTTTTTTTTCTTGATCTTTCGCCATTGCCTGATCTTTGGTTTGAGTGAGATTCTTAAGATTCTGTTCTTTAAAAGTTCGGAAGTTATCTACAAATTGAAATAAAAAGACTTGTTAAAATGTAAAACAAATTAAAAAAATTCCAGTAATTTGGATATATATATATATATATATATATATATATATATATATACATATATAAAATAAAAATATAACACGGAAATTACATAATTGTCTAATGTTATTGCTCTGTTTACCACATTGAGCTCTCATACCCGGATTTCCTCCTGGAATTATTCCATTATAACACTATATATATATACACACACACACACAAACGTGTGTATGTTGCAATAGAAGTTATCCTGGTTCTGTTCTACATCCCAAACCATGATGGCTCATGTAATTGTTCTAAACAAGATTGTCAGAGATGGCTAAACAATCGTGATTCCACAATCAAAAGTCAACTGTCTGTGGATCTGTGCAAATCCCTCCTTGATGTCCAGGATCTCAGACAAAGAGATAGGAAGGATGACATTGAGAATTAGCTTTCCCTCCAGGCGATGAGCTGCATGCCCAACAGAGGCTTTAGCTTTTTTTTCTATTACTGTTTTTAAGAGTATATAATGTTGATGTTTTGTTTTTTTCTTTTTGTGATGTTATGGAATCAGTGCTGAAGAGACATTGGAATTAATTGAAAAAAAAATCTTTTTGTCTTAGAAACGATTGTATGCTAAAAGATTTTGTTGTTGTTGAATTCATGGAACTGATATAATTTGTTACAAATTTATTTATTTTAATTCTCATATATATATATATATATATATATATATATATGGGTTTGTATTACTGTACACATAGATTCGAAAAAGTTGTCAAAAAAACAAATATAGAACAAATAAATGTTATCAAAGGCAAGATAAGTTACTTTTCTACCTAACTGGATATATTTTTTGTGTTTTTATTCAGTGTAACATGTTTATTCAGCTCGAAAAACATGCAGTGTTTACCGATGTATTGGAAAATTCAAAATGGCAGCCGACTCTCTCTCGGAGAGGGTACGTTTGGGAAAAGGTATTATAAATAATAAACTAGACAAAATACTGTTAGAAATTCGCTCAATATATGTTACCGTGACATAAATTGACATGTATTCGGTTGTTTTCTAACAGTATTTTGTCTAGTTTATTATTTATAATACCTTTTCCCAAACGTACCCTCTCCGAGAGAGAGTCGGCTGCCATTTTGAATTTTCCAATACATCGGTAAACACTGCATGTTTTTCGAGCTGAATAAACATGTTACACTGAATAAAAACACAAAAAATATATCCAGTTAGGTAGAAAAGTAACTTATCTTGCCTTTGATAACATTTATTTGTTCTATATTTGTTTTTTGACAACTTTTTCGAATCTATGTGTACAGTAATACAAACCCTATATATATATATATATATATATATATATATATATATATATATATATATATATATATATATATCCAATTTATAGAACTGTAGTTTGCAAAAGTATAAATATTACATTTTACTGTGGAAAATCTAAAATTAACTTTTCAAAATCTTTGAAGCTGCAAAATTTATTTGGGAATTTCAGATAAATTTCATTATCTTTCTACAATATAGGAAGGGGACTCTTGTAAGTGATGTTATCAGCTTCATGTAATTTAAGGTTCCAACATCAAACTATTTTCTCTTGAAACCCAACCAGTAATACCCTAATCCGGTCCCCATGCTACAAATCATGGAATGGTGAACCCGTTTTTAATTAATCTGTAAATTAACAATTTATTTTGTCATTTTAGTTGATATATCTAGTTTCTTTTGGATGTACTTAGCAAATGTTGCTATTTTTATTGAAATGCTAAGAGACAATTGATCATTTTTCAAATTACTTTGTCAGGTAAAAGCAAAAAAGACAACTATTAACCTTTTTTCTTGGCATAATCATTATCAGAGAGTTTGTAGCGTTCTTCAATATCTCCACTTTCAAATTCTCCACACTTCACATTTGTATCGGTCACCTGAATTAAAAGAAAATATTAAACAAAAAAAAAAAAATTAATTTTTAAATTAACTTGCCAATTCTGAAATGACAAAATGTTTGATAAGATATTAAATTTTCAAACCAAAACAAATTTTCAAGACAAAAACATTTTAATCGATTATCAGTCATCTTGTTGTTTTGTAATAATCATGTAGATATTTATGTGCACATTCAATTTTTGCGCATGCACAAAAACAAACATAGCCACTAGTAAAAATAATAGGGAATACATTGGATAATAAAGGCTATAATATCATAAAAACTACTTGTTGACAACAATTTTAAATGTGATATTTATACATAAAAAAGCCGAATACATCTAAAAATCAACTTTAAAAAGGTATGCCTTTAGTTTGTACTCTATCATACTTTGACTCAAAACTTTTTAATAAAAATATTTAAGCCAAACGTTTTAATGGCTTATATTTTATTTTTTAAGTAAGGAAAAACATGCTATCCCAATCCAGGGTGTTCCATTTTGGGAGGAGAAATTCTCCAAAATGAGGCACTCTGGACTGATATTTTTATTTAAAAAAAAAATCCATGTATTTTGTTTAAATATGTTTTGTTCCCTAGATTAAAAACTTGTATTTGGTTTAAATAGTTTTATAAAAAAGTTTTTGTAAATATATATAAAAAAATAATGCGCTCTTTAGTTTAAATAGTTTTGTAAATATATTAAAGTTAAAGGTTTTATAAATATATATATATAAAAAAAAAAAACGCACTCTACATACAAAAATAAATCTTGGTCACCAAAATTTGAACATGTCTATTATTGTATATTTCTTTACAGAGATCAAGTGCATGTGATGGTCAAGGTCAAACTGGTATTGATCAAAATCTATCCATTTGTTTTTCTTGGTCGATTGGGGACCTTATTCTTGTCTTGATCTGGAAAGAAATTTTCCTATTAACTATAAACTGGGTAGGATTATTAATAAAAACACTATCAAATTATATTCAACTTTTCACAAAACTTAGCCACAATTATAATAGCATTAAGATAGATGAGAACATAGCAACCTTGGTAACCAATAACAAAAATAATCTACTACCAATATCTGAATGTGACTGTAAATGTAGCATTACAAGTTGATTTATTTATTTATTTTTTTAGATAATTGTTATTTTATCAACTTCAACCTTCTAAATTAAAACCTTGAAAAATTATTTAAACTCTAATGTAAATTAATATTAAGCAGTCTTTACAAATTGATAATAGTTAATTATTGGATTTTAATTAATTATAAGATGAAACTTTTATGATTCAAACTAGATAGATAACGACAAACTTCCACCCATTAATATGGGAGGGGAGATTATCACTAAAATGCCATGAATTATTAAGTTCGCACCGGACTTACTACTTAGATATAAGTCACTTGTACCCATTCCCCTTTCTCCCCCCCCTTTTTTTTTTTTTTTTTTTTTTTTAAATGGAGAGTAGATAATACAGTGGATGTGTTATCGGCAGCTCCAGTAACTCTCGCTTCTCCTATTTTGTCATTCAGTCCTCATTCAATGAGTGATGTTTCTGACAAAGGGTGAAGAAAAAGCTGCTTAAAGGTCGGTATTACTTGGTGACCAGTAGTCTGAGATGTCGGATATTTTTCTGTCTTTGTCTGTCCTTGTTGCCATGTCACTAGTAAGGGTGCTGGAGGTAAACGTTTTATCTGGGCTGACGTTATCCGCCTGATAGTCAGGGACCCGAACCTTGGATTAACCACTAGGGAGGCTGTCCTATCAGCAGGCGCAAAGTACTGGGACTGCTGTATTGCCATTTGGTGAGTGGATCTGGACCATGCAGTAGTCTCTGGTGGGGCCTCTCGATGCCATACTAGTGGGTAATTGTTACGGCTTTACCTTTTCGTGTGCTACAAATAAAAAAAAAAATCTTCCTGTCTTTTTCTCTCTTACTTTCCCTCTCTGTACTGCTCTAACCAAGTATGCCGACCTATTCCACAAATCCCCAAACCTCAACATGAAATATCTCCAGAATAAAAACTCGATTAAACCTAGAACCCCATCTTCCAGCGTAGACCCCTACTACCAGGTCTCCTTCTCCAATATCAGGGGTCTACGTTCCAACCTTCCAGAGGTTGAAACCCAATTACAGGAGACGAAACCGGACATATTATTTCTATGTGAAACTGGAATAGGGCCGACCACTTCCCTAGATGAGTTCATAATGCATGGATACTCCAATTTAACAGCTAAATCTGACTCCCAAGATCGCCATGGGCATGGAATATGTGCCTACATTAAGGATGGCTTCCCATGTGGCAGGGATATCTCTAGAGAAGATCCTAATTTACCCTATATGTGCTTCAGGGTTGCACTTGCTAACACCACTGCATTTATATTTGCCCTCTATAGGCCCCACAACAGCGGAGTTACTATCTTTAAGAGCATATCTGAGAAAATAGACCACATACTGTCTTCACATCCCTCGACTAACATCCACATCTGTGGTGACTTCAACGTCCATAACGTGGAATGGCTGACCCATTCAAATAAGACAGATGATGAGGGGAGGTTTTGTCATGATTTTGCCATTGCTTATGACCTCACTCAGATTGTTCGCGAACCCACCCGTGTGCCCGATACACCCAATCAATATGCAAGCCTCTTAGACCTTTTTCTTTCAACTTCCCCTGAGCTATGTTCATGTACCGTTCATTCTCCTTTAGGATCCTCCGACCACTCCGTCGTATCAGTTAAGATAAAAACAAAATGTAAGAAGCCATCAGACGTACCCCTCCACCGTACTGTATACCGATACTCTATGGCTGACTGGGATAGCTTCCGTACATTCATATCTGATTTACCTCTGCACTCCATGTTTAAAAAGGAAGTGTCCTCTATAGTATCAGATCTGACCGAATGGTTAATTGTAGGCATAGACCAATTCATACCATCAAAAAAATTCCAACAAAAACCTAACAGCCAGCCATGGTTCTCCCCAGAATGTGCTGCTGCTATCGCGCACAGAAATCACTTTTTCCATAACTACCAACGTAATAGATGCACTGAGACTAAAGCTGCTTTCAGGACTGCCAGCAACCACTGTAAAAGAGTAATAAAAAATGCAAGAGAGCTATATGCCCAGTCTGTTAAATCCAAGGTAGCTGATCAACGGCTTGGTTCCCACCAGTTTTGGCAAATAACAAATAGGATCCTGAACAGAAGTGTGCGTTCTATTCCAACCATTATCAATGGACCAGAGGTTATCTCGTCAGCGTCAGACAAGGCCAAACTATTTGCAAAGAACTTTGCAGCTAATTCTACCCTATGCGACGAAGGCCATCAACTCCCCATATTTCCTCCTATAACACAGAACAAGCTAGGTAATATACAAATATCCGTGCATGAGGTCGCCAAGCTAATAAAAAACCTAGATTCCAGTAAAGCAACTGGCCCTGATGGCATCCCAATTATAGTGTTAAAAAAGCTTCAACCAGAACTTGCTCCCATACTTACGAAACTATTTAAGCGCTGCCTTAAGGAGAAGTGCTTTCCGACCCCCTGGAAGACCTCATCAGTTTGCCCTGTATTTAAGAATTCAGGTGATAAGTCATCTCCCTCTCAATACAGACCAATAAGTCTTCTCTGTGTTATGAGTAAGTTACTGGAATCAATATTAAATAGAGAAATAGTCAACCACCTCAGCAGAAACAACCTTCTTAGTGACACACAATATGGTTTCCGCTCTGCAAGATCTACCACAGATGTGCTGACGGTTATATCCCACAGGATTAGTGAATCTCTTGACAAAGGCTTCCTTTCTAGGGCAATTGCTCTTGACATATCAAAGGCCTTTGACAAAGTATGGCATAAGGGTCTACTTCACAAGATTTCCAGCTACGGTATAACTGGAAATGTTTTCTCAATCATTAAATCATTTCTCTCCGATAGGCTCATAAGAGTAGTGGTAGATGGACAAAAATCGGAGGCCTGCAATATAAATGCTGGAGTCCCTCAGGGGTCAATCCTCGGCCCAACTCTCTTCCTGATCTACATCAATGACCTCCCTAAACACATACTTAAATCATTCGTTGACATCTATGCTGATGACACGACCATCTACGGCAACACATCAAAGGCTGTAAATGACGAAGTTCTCTCGGATTCTCTCTCCTCTGATCTCGAGCGCGTGGTTCAGTGGGGGAAGATGTGGCTAGTTACCTTTAATGCATCTAAAACCAAACTCCTATCCTTACATCATCAACGCTCTGATCCCCAGCTGGCATCAATTGTGATGGATGGCTCTCGTCTGGGTGAGGCCCCGTGTTTTGACAAGCTTTTGGGTTTGACCTTTACTCCTGATCTGAAATGGAACACGTACATCAAGTCTGTTGCCAAGGTCGCAGGAAAGATGGTGGGATCCTTCTACCGCTCCAGAAGATATCTCACTACTGATGCAATTCTCTATCTATATAAAAGCCAAGTACGGCCAAGGATGGAATACTCTTGCCATATCTGGGCAGGAGCTGCCAAAAACAGCCTATCATACCTTGACAGAGTACAAAATAGACTTCGTGGTTTAGTGGGGGATGCCCTTTTCTCTACCCTGCAACCCCTCTCCCACAGAAGAGACGTTGCGAGCCTATCCTTGTTTTATCGTTATTTTCATGGCAGGTGCTCGTCTGAACTCCAATCCCTGGTCCCCCCTCGCCAAACTTTCACGAAAAACACCCGTCTAGCTGAATCCACTGTGAAAAATTTCCCCCACTCTATATCTGTGCCTAAATCAAAACGCGGATTTCATGAGCAAAGCTTCTTTCTTAGAACTGCACGCCTGTGGAACTCTGTTCCGTCTGCCTGCTTCCCTCCGGACTACAACTTGGATGTCTTCAAGTCTAATGTTAACAAATTCCTAATGAACCGCCCCCCTAATTAAACACTTCATAAAATCTCCTCACTAACGTGATGTACTTGCAATAACCCTTATCCCTGAGTGGCTTCCGGGCCTTGATAAGTGGTGATCACTGTGTAAAAAAAAAAAAAAAAACTTGCATGAAAAGAGCTATGTAAAAGATGCTTAAAACTGTTTGAATTATGCAAATACCATCAGTAGTCCAAAAGTTATGAGAATTTTAAGTGCCAAAATTTAGGCTTTTCCATGGTCATTTTTTTTAGAAAAAGTGGGCTAAATTACGGACCTCAACATTTCAAGAAATTCGGTCATTTCGCCACCATTTATTTATTTTGCAAGCTATTCTCATGAAACTTGGCACTCTTATGTAAAATTGTGTGCTCTTTCTGATTATGAAGTCAAATCTGATGTATCTCTTTACCATAAGCCATGAATCATAAATTAAGATGTACAAATTTCAATTTTTTTTAAACTAGCACATGATATCATAAATTGGGTGTCTATTTATGAACAAAACTAAGTATTATACTGGGATTTAAATATAGCTTTATTGAGAGTAGGTATTACCCTGCCTCCTCATCAAAGGAGAACTTAATCTGGGGTGTAGCCAGTAAATGCATAAAGAGCATTCATGGCCAGTATTTACTACTTCTCTCAAAGAAAAGAAAAATTGAGTAGATATGAGTTAATCTCAGAAATAAATCGAAGAAAATTTTTCATATAGAAATCTATGAAAAATTTTCTTTGGATTTCTGTAAAAGATGGAAATTCCCATAGTTGACCAGAACTTACGCATTTTGGGATCAGTCCAATTTTCAATTTTGTAAATCCTCTCTATCTGGCCCAAAATATACCCCTATTTTCTGAGATGCAACCATGAATCGTACTCTACATGAATCCACTATCTTTCACAGTACCAGGATATCAGGAATCCTGATAAACAACAACTATATATTCATGAGTTAACGGTAATTTTTATCATTTCTAATCTGTTGTTTTACTGAAAATTCAACTATGTAAACAAAGAAATAGAACAGTAATTTTTTTTTATTTTGTTTCCACCTTAACATTTAAAATGATTACTTTTTCAGGTTTTAGGGTATGCTGAAAACAAATATCGCATTTAAATTTTCTGCAAATAAGTAGTTTTCTGGATATTAAGCAATGTCATTTCTTATGTTATCGCTAATGGCCATCTTGGAGCGTGCAAACACAACTCCGAGAAACTATGTGCAAACGGTCACCAGCAATAACATAAAAATGATATTTGCAGAAAAGTTAAATGCGATATTTGTTTTCCCGTTAAATTCTATATTCTATAATTTCAATAAAAGGTAACATTTTAAATAACTTTCTGCACAATACTTATCAAATAATTCTGAAACTATTATCTATATGAAAATAGATGATATATACCAATTTATCTTATCAATTTTGAAATATTCTTTGTTAACTTTGCTCGGTTGTAACTTTACTTCCTGTGGTCGTAAAAAACATAAATCAAAGTCCGGTAGAGATGGACTTCTATGCTTATATAGTATTTAAAATTTTAGCCATATCCAATCAAATTTGATCCCGCACATGTGTATCCAAATGTAACGTATGAAATGTAAACATTGAAAAAACAGTTTCCCTTTTTGCTGTCGTCATTTTTTATCGTTTTTTTTTCATTTTTAACTTGGAGCATAAAAGAAAAATAAATTAACATTATTGGAATGCTTATTCTATTCTCTTTCCATCAATGTAATTTTTTTAAAAATTGACCCACAAATAAAAAAGATATGACTTGTTGAAGCACATTAGATAAGTTATATTGCCGATGTCCACGAAAATACAGTATACGCTAGTAAATGAATGCATAAAATAGTTTAAAAATGTGAAGTGAGATAATAAACCTCCAAGATCCTTGATTATTTGTCTTGCCAATGAATTTAGAGTAGAACAATGCAAAAATTTAGTAACAAAAACTTTGTAATGTAATTCACTACCACAAATAGTTGTCCACAGTCACAGTAGATTACAAGTTGAGTGCAATCTCCAACTGCAGGATCACCAAATGTAACGTTGTCTAGTCTTGGACACCTCAAATGTATTTAGGCATTCATTGGACACTTGAACCATGCCATTGTCAGCTGTAGTACAAAACACGCAAGTCACTAAGTTCATGTGGCAACACAACTTTCACACCAACGGGTTTCTGGAGATACTAAAACAGTACTTTTGTTCTATGAGGTTGGTCATTAGTTGCTGCTTGTTGCTAGTGGTTTCTTCTTTCACAGCTGAAAACCTTTGTTTCTGGAAAAAGTCTGAGTTGCTGACATCTGATGACCTGAATCGCTTTCAAAATATGAAAAAGGTAAAAAAAAAAAAAAAAAAAAAAAAAAAAAAAAAAAAAAAAAAAAAAAAAAAAAAAAAAATAATAATAATAATAATAATTGACAAGTTATTGGTAATTGTTTTCTTATTAAAAATAATTATTTGGTAGATATATTCCAATATATATATACATTACTCCATCTACAAAGAAAATGGATAGTTATACTATTTTTCTGATTTATAAAACACGTCCTGGATTGGCAAGAGATTTGTTACCAATTTAATGCTTTTATTAAAATCCTTGGGGTGAAGTTAGGTTGACAATTTGATCTCAAATCTGAGCAAATTGCAACCGGCACTAACGTTGATTCCTCAGGAACTGCGAATTCTTGCTTTTATTGATTCATCACCCACACCTTCGGTGTGATTACTATACTTACCTCAATGACTTCTGTTATGTCCCTTTCTCTTTCTTCTAATAATCATACATTATCTTCCTCTACCACATGGAGTGTTGATCTCCCCTCTCGTATATAGAAATTCTAATTTAATAACCTTCCTTATTACTTTTCCAAAACAGAATTGTAAATCAATATCTTTTCTTTTACTTTTTTTTTATCTTTTTAGTTACTAAATAAATTCCCATTTATCAGAGCATGTTAATTTCATTGTGAGAACAATATGTCAAAAATATCCCAGTTAATATGTGTAACCCTTTTCATTTTTTACCAGCTGTTTTTCTAACTTATTATATGTTCACATTAGTTCATTTTTAGCTATTTTTTATTCAACTGATGATTGCTCAAATGGTAATGACTAAGGCTGGAGCGCTATATTTTGCGTTTTGATTGTAGCTGATGGCACCAAAATCATATATTTTTTACTTTTAAAATCATGACTATGTTGTTCTCACATTTGGGTTGGTGCATCTGCTACTGATCTCTCCCTTCTTGACAGGGTTCAAAAGAGAGTTGCCAACCCGATTGGTCCTGAACTATCATCTAAGCTTCAGCCCTTGTCCCATCGATGAAATGTTGCATCCCTCTGCCTGTTCCACAATATATAATAAGCAATAGAGAATTGACTCTATAATAATATATATGAAATTTGCATAAATTAAACTTTTTTTTTTTTTTTTTTTCAACTTTCACTCCAAAAAAGTCAGTGCCCTTTGAAGTAGGGGGCTACATAAGTTGCAGGGACATTATGAAGGGAGATGAGCAGCAAGATGTCTGTTTACATTACACTTGAACTTCTGCATATCAGTAGAGTTGGAAAAGCAGAATCCCGGAAGGGAGTGCCAAAGTCTAGCAGTTCTAGAGAAGAAACTATTGGAGTAGAAGGCTTTCTTACACCTAGTGATCTCTACTATGTAGGGGTGGGATTTAGCTGCTTGTCAGGTTTGATGGAGGTATTTACGTCGAGGTGGTACCAGTACTTGTAGTTCGTCAGAGCATTCACCATTAAAATACTTATAGAACAAGAAGAGGGATGCAATATTTCGTTGATGGGACAAAGGCTGAAGCTTAGATGACAGTTCTCTTTTGAACCCTATCCAGGAGGGAGAGATTAGCAGCAGATGCACCAATCCAAATGTGACAACAATATTCCATACATGGGCAAATGGTGGCATTATATATGTACAGAATACTTAAAGGCATAACTTTCTAGCACGGTAGAGAGAGCCCACCTTCTTGGCAGTAGCCTTAGCAATACTCTCAATGTATCTGTTCCAACTCATGTTCCCTGTGAACATTAGGCACAGGAGTTTAAATGTATTTTATGACCAGGCAATGTCGGGCACTCTGTGCTAGTTTAATATAGTATCTTTTCATCTATTCTTTAATTTAATAGAACTTATTTTAACATTGCTTAATATCTATACACATTAGCTTAAAATATTTTATGTTTATAGTGCAAAAAATTGGCTTTTTTGGATAGAAAAGCCAATAATGCTCAGCAAATATGAGTTTATTAACATTTCTATGAAAATAGTGTCCATTGACCCAAATGCAATAAATTAATAAGTCCTAATAAATACTCAGAAAGTAATATTATGCTACATAGTTCAATACAAATAATAAAATCACATTGTAAGAGACAATCTTTAATTTACTCCTTCAGTCCAGCTGATGTACTAGCTCTAATATCACACAGGATTAGTGAATCTCTCGACAGGGGCTTCGTTTCTAGAGCAACAGATCTTAATATATCAAAGGCATTTGATAGAGTATAGCATAAAGGCCTACTTCACAAGATCATCCGCTGTGGAATAGCTGGAAATATCGTCTCAATTATTAAATCCTTTCTCTCTGATAGGCTTGTAAGAGTAGTCATTGACGGGCAGAAATCAGAAACTCATAGTATTAATGTTGGTGTCCCTCAAGGTTCTATTTAGAGCCCAACTCTTTTCCTGATCTTCATTAATGAACTCCCAAATCACATTCTTAAATCATTTGTAGACATTTATGCAATGACACCAAAATTTATAGCAACACTTCAAAGACCAGCAATGACCAAAGCTTCTTTTCCAGAACTGTCCGTCATTGTTCCGCTGACTTGCTTCCCGGTTGAATACAACACGGTAACCTTCAAGTCTAATTTAAACAAGTTCTTGTTGAGCCGTCCCCATAAATAATAAAATTCTACCCAATTTATACCATTAACAATTACTACACTACACCTTACATTAACTCTTATCCTTGAGTGGCCTTTGGGCCTTGATAAGTGGTGACTCCCAAGTAAAAAAAAAAAAAAAAAAAAAAAAGATCATATATTATTATAATGATATTTGAAACCAGGCTACAAAAGGAAGTCACTCTCATATTATTGTCCAGAGTTGCCAGATTGGCTTTTTTAAAGCCAAATGTCATGAATGTCCTTTTTTGAAGCCGTTTGTATTTGGTCTTTTTCAAAGTGTAACATACGAATTAAGGATGAAACAAGCAAAATATGCATTATAATTTCTTATATTTCACAGTCATATTTCCTCTATTTTGTCCCCTGATAGAATTCTTTATAGTATATTACTTCGTGATTCCCTAATTTTTATACATCTATAGATTACAATTATTGCCTGCTAAATTATTACTCTATATCTTTATGGTCTATTAATATTACCTATTAAATGATTTGTTTTAATTTTTACTATTATAAGTAATTATTGCTATCATATTTATTTTCAAAATTATAATTACTTTTTGGAAGCTGCAAATATATATTTATTTTTCTCATGAAGGGACGTTACTGAAATTTACTTGACTTCCAATTTAAAAACATTTAAATTACATGTAAATTACAGAGAATTGCAAAGACAGAAAAAATTAAAACACACTTCAATTATTTTAACATGAAAATGGCAGCTTAAGGTTACAAAAGGAAACATTTTCAGTCATGTAAACTATTTTTAAACAGTTTTCACCAAAGCAGAATTTTATGATTCCTTTGATATATATTTCTTTATACAGACGAAAATGTATACATATTTTAGTGCTAGTACTCTTCTAAATGAATATCCAATTTTTTCCATAGATAGGATTCATCTAAAAGGATTAATTAAACGCTGAAAAGAAAAAAAAAATGCCAACTCACATGTATAATCATGTCATCTTCTACAGGAAACGATCCAAGGAGAGCCGTGTCATCATTCATATTGCATATTAAATTTTTGCCTTTATAAAGCTCCAAGGTCATACTCTGGGTTGCCCCAGTCAACATTACCAGCTTTAACTGAAATGATAATTTCATTTCAAAAACAATAAATAATATCAATCTAATAAATATATTTAGTAATAACTATAACTTAGCATTTTCATAAGATCTTGTGTAAATGCGTTCAAAAGTATTATGTTAGCCAATCATTCCCAAGATATAGTTTGTCCAAATTTGACCTCTGATTTATGCATACAAAAGAATATGCTCTCTTTTGATGGAAACAATGTGTCTGACTCTGGAACTTAGTTATGTGGTATACTTTTCTTTGGTGACACTGCATTCAATGCAACAATGTGTTTGCCACTAGATCATTATCATATAGGGCACATTCCTCCAACAACACAGTTTTCCATACCAATCTATTGCTTAATAATTTTAGCATTTCAAGTGCTAAACTAGCAATCTTCTATAAAGCTTGCCTTTAATGGATGGCAAAGCACAAGGTCACATGATTGATATTTATATTCTTGGTACTTGTACAGTTTAATCAAGACATTAAAAAATGAAAATATTGAAAAAATATTATATAGTACATACTCGTTATGGAATAAAGTTTCATGCAAAAATAATCACTTAATTTGATCAAGCAATTTTTTTTTTACCGAGGAAAATCAAATTTTAATGAGATCGATCGGGTAGCGGCCATCTTTTTCCGCTTAGGAGAAGGGAGCACCAGGGGGAGATAACTCCAATCACTGCTTAAAGTTTGTCCAAATTTGACGAGATTATTTTGAAACATAAGCAGAAAAAATACTTAGATAAATATTTTAGGGGTTTTTAACTTATTTTACAGAGTTTCTGTGTGTAAAAAATTCATCCTTTTTTCATTTTTTCCTTTGTTAATCAATTTTTCGTTTGTCACGACAAGCAAAGACAAGCATTTTATGATAGTTATAATTATTTCCTGCACTCAGTTCAGATTCTGGCTCATCCCTCCACAGTGTGTAATGTGAATGATCTTACCTCTTTCCAGGGAATCACAGGCGATATGTTGAATATCATTAAACATGTCCTGGGCTGGCAAAACTTGCCAGCACTCATTCCAAATTGTAAATTTTTGGTGCAACCAGTTTCACTCATTTAGCGTGTCCTGCGATATCATTTTCAGATTATTATCAAAGGTGCAGAGGTCAAATATGACCCATGACCCTGACTGATCAGAATGCAAGCATTTTTAACCATTTGTCCATACTTGCGTACATTTTATTTTAATTAACTGAAATAAAAACCATTGGTACAATTGTTTTTTTTTTAAACTGATGAAAAATAATTTTTCAGACAATTCAAGAAGGATCAGAAATTTGTAGTCAGGAAATGGCTACCAAAGTAGATTGTAGGTGCCACGTTAGAGTTTAATTGGAAATATTGTCCCACTTTCGCTTTTAACAATGTTCACCTGGTCACTTCTAAAACAAAAATGAAGAAATGCAAGCTACCATCATTCAAGTTGCACAGATGTGCAGTTTGAATAATGGTAGCTGGCAAAGATCAGGCGAGATTGTTGACAAAAATGTAGCAAATTTGTGATTAGTTAGCAAATCACAAAACTTGTCTCAAGTAAAAAGTTTGCAATAAAATATTTGAAGGACTTGGCAAAAGTCAGTCAAACAGACTCAAGTTGGCAAGAAATTCCAAAGTCTTCTTTCTAAATTTGGCCTACTGAGATGAAAGCACAAAACAAGTTTTAGCATTCATTAAAGATTGAGCATCAGTCAAATTCACCAACAGCACCTTCTCTTCAACTTTTCATTATTCTTAGATACTTTTGTTTTAATATTTGCGTTCACGTTCATTTGTTTTTTTTGTATTGCTGATGGAATTAACTACTCATGACTAAACTATGTCAACAACAAAGGAGTAGCAGATAACACTTTGCTCACATCATCCAGTTTGATCAACACCACTTGCACTGATGACATTGCACTAATTAGCCATTCCCTTGCAAATGTTGAACATACCTCTGTGTTGACTTGTAGCTTAAGGACACAAAAACTGAATACATGAACAAATGTTCTCCTTCAACTCAGATTATCAAAACAGTTAATCAAACGCCACTAAAACAGGTCAATGATTATAAATCCCTAGGCTCCTTCATCGCATCCTCATTCAAAGCATCAGAAAGGAGATAGTATGGTCTGCTATTTTGAGTAAGATATTGACATTACATCTCAGCAAAAGCATCAAATTGAAAATTTTAAAAACTATAATACAGTCCATCCTCATCTATGATTCAGAATCATGGACACTTTCCAAAAAGTTGGAAACATGGCTGAATGGCAAATATACCCACCTTCTCATGAGAGCCCAAAATCCTTCATGCAAGACCCATCCAACTAAACAACAAATCCATGGTAAACTTCCATTTGCATCATCTATTGTCAAAGTAAGACATGTTCAGTTTGCAAATGATTGTTCTAAAGCAGTAAATGAAATTATTCCTTCCCTACTTCTTTGGAACCCGACTACTCACTCCAGAAGTAAACTGCTCACATACTTGAATATCATTACAATGGATGCCAATCTTGAGAGGCAGGACCTGGAAACAGTCACACGGAACATCTGGTGCAAGCATGTGAACTCCATCATCTTGACCAGGGTCGAAACATGATGTCAATACTAACTTTCTGCATATCTTTCAAATACAGCATCGACATAGAACAATCAGAGCAACCAAGTAACTTAGGACGTTGCAAGTTCAAAAAGATGTGCCTAAAAAGGTACAAAAGATCCATCACAAATGAACATAACAACAAAGACAGAAATAGTCATCCAAATAATACAAATGATTAAAAATTTTTTTATGCTATGCATCTCATATTTATTGCTTTCTTTAGAGAAAATGATTAGTTCTTTCAGTGAACAATGACTCTTCATTTGTATGTATTAGTGCAGTACCCCCGATGACAGGCCATGCCTGATGAAATGTCTCCTAATTACCAAAAGAGTAACGTTCATATTAAAGAATTTGAACATGTAATTAACACTAAACTTTAAAATGACCATTACCCTCTCCCCACACACACACAAATTACATTATAAATGAGAGCATAAAAAAGAGATTTAAATCTCCTTCCCTAAAAAAGCTTAACGGAAGAATGGGTGACTCAACATTCAGCCATATAGTGTCAGGTGAAAACCTCAAGTGGAACAAATAATAGTCCAGTTATGAAACAGGAATTCCATTTTTATTGTAAAACAAATAATAAATTGACATGTAATAAAATGCAAAACTTTTGTAAGCAAGGTAAAACTTGCAGAAAACATTGTTTTATGGTGGTCTTAAAATGAAACGGCAATTAAGATTTTGTTCTGTTTGAATCTTTTTTTTTTTTTTTTTAATTTCCGCATGCGGCCAAAAAAAAATCAAAAGTAATTGATAAAATAATAAAAATTAAGTTAAAAAAATGCATAGCACAACCATCGATATGTACACAAGTTGCAAATATAAGTAGGAGGTTTCTTATATTGCCCAAAATGGTCATATGTCTGAAGTACCAAATTCCAAAAGCTGTTCTTAACATGGGGAGGTTGGGGGGGGGGGGAGGTCTATTCCGAAAGCCGTTCTTAACATAGGGAGGTTGGGGGGGGTCTAATCTGAAAGCCGTTCTTAACATGGGGAGTTGGGACTGTTTATTCTGAAAGCCGTTCTTAACATGGGGAAGTTGGAGGTGGGTGGGTATCTATTCCGAAAGCTGTTCTAAACATGGGGAGGTTGGGAGTGTTTATTGGTTGTAAGGATACCCAAAAACCTATAAAAGTCAACATTTCCAATGTGAATGGTGAATTGGACTTATCTAAAAAAAAAAAAAAAAAGGTATACCAAACTGACTTTTTTTGTTTAAAAATTAAATTTCGTTCTTGTTAATAAATTTTTATTTTTTATATAGAAAATACAATTGTTGAATGTTATTCTTTCGATTACTTTCGATTTTTTGGGAGCATGTGCAATTAAAGAAAAAAGATTCAAATGGAACGAAAAATATATTCCTTTATTAAATATTTAGATAATTGTGCATAAAGGGAGAGCCTAACTTTCAAACACATCAGAGGCTGGCACCCATGTCTCCCAATTGAGATATGGAAGCACAACATGGATACAATTTTCAAATATATTTTATCTTTATTTTTAACAATTTGAAAATAACTGATTCGACAATATCATCTACTGAATTCATACTTATTATGTTATTTGAATTTAATGTTTTTTAACATATGTGAAAGAATTCACATTTTAAAACTTTTAAACTATTTTCTGTTGCACATTCACTCTTTTTAAACTGCTAAAACTGTAAAAAATGTGACACATTCATAATTTTTTTTTTATGTTTCTGTAAATAAATATATTTTTAAAAATTTTGACAAAATATATAACGTATTAACTTAAATAAATGTAATTTAAAAAGATATGCGATTAAAAAATGAAAAATTAATTCATAAAAAAGTTTACATATTTTTATATATTTTTATTATAAGAGGGTGAAAAATATAAACATAAAATATATTTGAAAATTTTATCCATTTTGTGCTTCCATAACTCAATTGAGAGATGCGAAAAAATTGATAACAAGTGAAGCATGACTGCACAGTGGACAAGGCATAAAAAAAAATGACCGAGTTCAGCATTTGATCCCTCATCCCGCCCCGCCCATTTAGCCCCAAAAGTCCCCAGGGATGTCAAATCCTGGTGAAAATGAACAAACAGTGCAGTTTTAGACCTTAACGTATGTAAACTTGAGTTCTGCACCATGCACAAAAAAGAAATGACTAAGTTCATCATGTTCTCCCCTCACCCATTTAACCCAAACGTCCCCAAAGCCTTAACATATTTAAGTTCAGCACTATGCAAAACTGCTAAATATACATACACAGAAAATTTTGGACAAATATGGTAAAATAGTCCAAAAAATAGAGTGTTTTTATTAGCCCTAAAAGAGCCCCTGGGGCATACCCAAGAGTTATCGCAAAGTATAGACAAACAAAATTATATAAAAATCAGTTAGTTACAACTTTTCAAAAAGAAATAATAAAAATACAAAACTCACCAAGACCCCCCCCTTCCCCTCCCACCACCGCCCAACATACCCTTTAAATATCGGCATAAAAGCAGACTGACCGACTGGCTGGCATTCGTACTCATTAAGCTATCGCCTCCAAGCCAAGTCGAACGCTATGCTCCCAAAAGCTAAGAAACTTTTCTGTTCGTAACCTTTACAGCCTATTAATCTAAAAACACTAACATGTCTAGTTTTTTTTTTATTTTTTATTTTTTTTATTACAGGTTTGACTCTAATCCTGAATATTTATCTTGTTTTCTTATCTTTCTCCTAAATGTCTTTTTTTTGTCAAAAATACTATTATTAACCAATATTTTTTTTCTTTTTATATTTAAAAGGATAAAAAAAAAAAAAAAAAACTCCCATGAAACTGAACATTTCTCAAATTATATTTGCATATTATCTGAACTCAAAACACGCGGCTTTTTTGTATTTTATATTTATTGATTTTTTTCTTTTCTTAAGTATGCATTACTTCTAGCTAAAGTTAATACATAACCCTAAAGGTATTACTTCTTAACCAGCTTTTTAAACGAGTTAACAATAACCAGACTCTTTCAATTTGATAAAAGTTCCATTATAGCATATTTATTATGCGGTGGAGCTGAAACGGTTTAACATCCCAGCTCGACCTTGATGAAGACAAAACGTATCCATGCATTAACATGGGAAGGAAGACTATCTTCAAATATCCTAAGCCGTGAATGGGGCAACGGACTTATACTAAGTAGATATTAATAAGTCCTTCTCACCTTTTTTATTTTATTTTTTGTTTTAGTTTATTTATTTTTTTTTTTCAATAGAGAGTAGATAATGCATGTGGATGTGTATCGGCAGCTCCAGTAACTCTCGCTTCTCCTTTTTTGTCCTTCAATCTCCATTTCCAATGAGCGATTTTTCTGACAAAGGGTGAAGAAAAAGCTGCTTTCTAAGTCGGTAGCCTGAGATGTCGGAAAATTTCTGTTTCTATGTCTATCCTTGTGATCATGTCACTAGGGTGCTGGAGGTAAACGTTTCATCTGGGCTGACGTTACCCGCCTGATAGTCAGGGACCCGAACCTTGGATCAACCACTAAGGAGGCTGTCCTATCAGCAGGTGCAAAGTACCGGGGCTGCTGTATTGCCATTTGGTGAATGGATTCTGGACCATACAGTAGTTTCTGGTAGGGCCTCTCGATGCCATACTAGTGGGTAATTGTTATGGCTTTACCTTATCATGTGCCAAAAAAAAGAAAAAAAAAAAAAAAAAAAATTTCTTGTCTTTCTTTTTCTCTCTTATTTTCCCTCTCTGTCCTGCTCCATCAAAGTCTACCGACCTGCTCCACAAACCCTAAAACCTCAATCATGACAAATCTCAAAAAAAGAAACACGAATAAACCTAGAACTCCATCCACCAACGTAGACCCCTACTACCAGGTCTCCTTCTCCAACATCAGGGTTCTACGTGCCAACCTTCCAGAGGTTGAAACACAATTACAGGAGACAAAACCGGACATATTCTTTCTAAGTGAAACTGGCATAGGGCCAACCACTTCTCTAGATGAATTCATAATTGAAGGATACTCCAACTTAACATCTAAATCTGACCCCCAAGATCGCCATGGGCATGGAATATGTGCCTACATCAAAGATGGCTTTCCATGTGGTAGGGATATCTCCAGAGAAAACCCTAATTTACCTTATATGTGCTTTCGGGTTGCACTAGCTTACACCACTGCATTTATATTTGCCCTCTATCGCCCCCACAACAGTGGGATTACTATCTTTAAGAGCATATCTGAGAAAATTGACCACATCCTGTCTGCTCATCCTTCGGCTAACATTCACATTTGCGGTGACTTCAAATAAAACCGATGACGAGGGGAGGTTTTGTCATGATTTTGCCATTGCCTCAGATTGTTCACGAACCCACCCGTGTGCCCGATACACCTGGTCAATATGCAAGCCTTCTAGACCTTTTCCTCACAACTTCCCCTGAGCTGTGTTCATGTTCTGTTCTATCTCCTCTGACCACTCTGTTGTAGCAGTTAAGATAAAAACGAAATGTAATAAGTCTTCAGACGTACCTCTCCACCATACTGTATATTGATACTCTATGGCTGACTGAGATAGCTTCCATACATTCATATCTGACCTACCTCTGCATTCCATGTTTAAAAAGGATGTGTCCTCTATAGTATCAGACCTGACCAAATGGTTAATTATAAGCATAGACCAATTCATACCATCCAAAAAATTCCAACAAAAATAGCCAGCCATGGTTCTCCCCTGAATGTGCTGCTGCCATCGCGCACAGAAATCACTTTTTCCATAGCTACCAACGTAATAGATGTACTGAGACTAAAGCTGCTTTCAGGACTGCCAGCAACCACTGTAAAAGAGTAATAAAAGATGCAAGAAAGCTATATGCTCAGTCTGTTAAATCCAAAGTAGCTGAGCAGCGGCTTGGTTCCCACCAGTTCTGGCAAATAGCAAACAGGATCTTGAACAGAAGTGTGCGTTCTATCCCCTTGTCAGCATCAGACAAGGCCAGACTATTTGCCAAGAACTTTGCAGCTAATTCTACCCTATGCGACAATGACCATCAACTCCCTGTATTTCCTCCTATAACAGACAACATGCTATGCAACATACAAATATCTGTGCATAAGGTTGCCAAGCTAATCAAGAACCTTGATTCCAGTAAAGCAACTGGCCCTGATGGCATTCCAGTTATAGTGCTGAAAAAGCTCCAACCAGAACTTGCCCCCATACTTACAAAGCTGTTTAAGCGATGCCTTAAGGAGAAGTGCTTTCCAACACCCTGGAAAACCTCATCAGTATGCCCTGTATTTAAGAATTCAGATGAAAAGTCATCTCCCTCTCAGTACAGACCAATAAGTCTCCTGTGTGTCATGAGTAAGTTGTTGGAATACATATTAAATAAAGAAGTAGTCAACCACCACAACAGAAACAACCTTCTTAGTGACACACAATATGATTTCCGCTCTGCAAGATCTACAGCAGATGTGCTAACGGTTATATCACATAGGATTAGTGAATCTCTTGACAAAGGTTTCCTTTCCAGGGCAATTGCTCTTGACATATCAAAGGCCTTCGATAAGGTATGGCATAAGGGTCTACTTCACAAGATTTCCAGCTACGGTATTACTGGAAATGTTTTCTCAATCATTAAATCATTTCTCTCCGATAGGCTCATAAGATTAGTGGTTGATGGGAAGAAATCAGACGCCCACAGTATTAATGCTGGAGTCCCTCAGGGGTCCATCTTGGGCCCAACTCTCTTCCTGATCTACATCAATGATCTCCCAAAACACATACTTAAATCATTCGTTGACATCTATGCTGATGACACAACCATCTATGGCAACACATCAAAAGCTGTAAATGACAAAGTTCTCTCTAATTCTCTCTCCTCTGATCTTGAGCGTGTGGTACAATGGGGGAAGAGGTGGCTGGTCACTTTTAATGCATCTAAAACCAAGCTTCTATCTTTACATCATCAACGCTCTGATCCCCATCTGGCATCAACTGAAATGAATGGCTCTCGTCTAGGGGAGGCTCCATGTTTTGACAAGCTTCTGGGTTTGACCTTTACTCCTGATCTGAAATGGAACATGTACATCAAATCTGTTGCCAGGGACGCTGGGAAAATGGTGGGATCCTTCTACTGCTCCAGAAGATATCTCACTACTGATGCAATACTCTATCTGTATAAAAGCCAAGTACGTTCAAGGATGGAGTACTGCTGCCACATCTGGGCAGGAGCTGCTAAAAACAGCCTATCCTGCCTTGACAGAATACAAAATAGACTTCATAGCTTAGTGGGCGATGCCCTTTTCTCTTCCCTGCAACCTCTCTCCCACAGAAGAGACGTTGCGAGCCTGTCTTTGTTTTCCATGGCAGGTGCTCGTCTGAGCTCCAATCCCTCGTCCCCCCTCGTCAATCTTTCACGAGAAACACCCGTCTGGCTGAAACTACTGTCAATAATTTTTCCCACTCTTTATCTGTGCCTAAATCCAAACGTAGATTCCATGAGCAAAGCTTCTTTCTTAGAACTGCACGCCAGTGGAACTCTCTGCCGCTTGCCTGTTTCCCACCTGACTACAACTTGGACGTCTTCAAGACCAACATAAACAAACTCCTTAAGTAAGACACTCTATCAAAACTCCCAATACTAATGATTACTACAATACTATCTCATTGATTACTGTACACGCAATAACCCTTATCCCTGAGTGGCCTTCGGGCCTTGATAAGTGGTGACCCCCATGTAAAAAAAAAGAAAAAGAAAAAAAAAAGTTTTATAAAAATCCAAGGCATCAATTTTTTTTTAATAAGCAGAAAAGTGTCAATTTTAGCCATTTTAACCCAAAAGGACCTCCCCCGCCCCTCCTGTGGGGAGGAGCAACCAGAGTTTTCCCGGAAAATCCGTTCTATTACATTTTTATTCATATCATGTTTAATGTTTTTACAAAATTTCAAACAATTCCAAGGCATAGTGTGAGAATTTTAAATTGTTTGACTTACCGAGGGTAGGTCGGTGGGGAAGAAAGGAGTGCTGGTAGCTGTGACCAATACGGCCGGTGATCCGTTAAGCAAAGAAATGGGGTGCCTATTCAAGTTAAATAGACGTTCCAGTCACGCGTGAATCTCGTTGAAAAGAGTTTGGATATATAAAAGGAGTGACCGCTCTACAGTTGTTGTTGTTGTCTTTTAGACAAAGTACATTTCGACCATCGTTACTCATCTGTTACTTTTACAAGGAAAGACTGCTTGTAAGCAACATTGACATTTCGTTGCAAGACTTCAAACATCTTTTCTCCCTCCCCCTACTTGTCGGTAAGCTAATACCGACACATTGCAACAAAACTGATTTCTCCTCTTTAAAGTTGGATTATTTTAGCGTTCAACTGAATTTATAATATGGATGATTCAGTCGATGGAGGACCTGAGGCTGAAACAAGAACTTCTTCAAAGAAAGATACTAACTACAATGGAAGGGTTAGAAGTGGTTTCTCTATATAA
The DNA here is from genome assembly GCF_053919585.1 of Euprymna scolopes. NCBI lineage: Eukaryota > Metazoa > Mollusca > Cephalopoda > Sepiida > Sepiolidae > Euprymna > Euprymna scolopes. Next base: position 45,468,208 of record NC_136512.1, read on the forward strand.
GCGAGAAATAGAGGACTGGTTAGAAGAGCTGGAGGGGGTCTCCTTTAGCATGGAGGAACACTTGGCTACAAAAGGAGAAGCGGAAGCTTTGGCAAGCTTAAGTCTAGCTTTGTTCCGCTTTAAACATGAAGCGAGACAGCGTTTAAGTTTTCTACAGAAAGCTGACTAGAGTGAGCACCCAACCTCAATGGAAGGAGATATTGACTCAACCTCTAGTCATGGCAACCCGGTTACTCCAGAAAATGAGAGATCACCACCCTTCAAACCAACAGCTCATTCTTCATTTTCTGTGGAGCCATTTAAAATGAAGTTGAAGGGACCGCACTTTGATGGGAAAGACTTTGACATCAAAAAGAGGAGCTTCAAGGACTTCTTGACGAAGTTTGAAAATTGTGCCAGGTCCATAACATCAAACATGGAAAGACTATATTTTTTGAGGTGCTCCTTGGAAGGCAGGCCCTCCAACTTATAAATCATCTCTCCCCCTCTGAAGATAGTTACGCTATGACCCTTAAGCTATTGAAGGACCAATATTTGGACGAGGAGGAGATAAGAGGTGAAATAATTAAGGAAATATTAGATTTCCAGTTAGATAATCCCAAAAACCTGGAAAGATTAAAAAATTTTATGATAAAGACCCAGGTGGATATGTGGGAGCTAAGGGCCTCGTATAGTTGTGACTTATATGACGATAAGTCAGCTGGAGCAATAATAATAGCACCGGTGTTATTCACGAAATTCCCGCCTGAAGTAAAGGGAGAACTCTTATGAATACCTATCCGACATTGTCCACACTATTGAAGGAAACAATAAGAATAGTGAAACAAATGCTAGTTGCCAGACAGCCAACCAATCCAAGATTAAGCCAGAGAAGACGATTGAAACCTTGTTTTTTAAAACTTTTAATACCGAATTGAGATCCGAGGTAAAATTGCAAAACCAATAAACATTTGTCTGAGGACTGTGGCAACTATACGACCCATGAAGCCAGGATAACCAGATGTAGAGAGCTACGCCTTTGTTTTCATTGCCTAAAGAGATCTCACTTGGGGAATATGCGTCCATTAAGGAAATCGAGAAAAATTTGTTGCGATAGTTGCAACTCTAAAGGATACATAACTGCTATGCGCTCAACTGTAGTATGCAGGTTGATACCTGCCTACATACAAAAGACGATAATGATTTCCTATCTCCCATGATTGAAATAATAGTGCAAAGAGGGGATAAAAAACTGAAGGTAAACAACCTGTTAGACACTGGCAGTCAAAGAACTTATTTGGACTCTAATTTTAAAGAAGCTAAATTGCCTCTACTTCGCAAAGGATAAAATAATGGAAGTAAAGACCTTTTTAGGAACGAGTCCTAAAACCTTTAAGGAAATCTCGTTGGGATTGAATTTGATGCCCGGCAAAACACTTACTCTTCAGATTCTTGTGACCAAGTTGAACTTGTCTTACAGCCTTGACGGACTTACTCAGATTCTTGGAAATTTAAAGAATCACAGACTGGCTGCAAAGTTTAATACTAAGGAGGATTTGGTTATTATAAGGTTACTAGGACTCGACACAATCCAGTACTTGGAACCTTTAAAGATAATCCCTGGCATGTATGGAGCAGCATTCAAGACACAAAAAGGACTAATCTCCTTTGGAAATAGGTGTTCTTTTCTATATAAACACCAGATTAAAAAACGAAAAAGAACACAGATTAATTATGCAGAGGTATTGGCTAAAACTCCACCACTTCCATCTTTCAGAATCAACTACGTGGTTCACCCGGAGGAATCCTACCCAGATCCTCTAAAAAATTGGTTTGAAAAGAGTAGTGTCCAGCGAGGGTTGGAGAGCATGTTCAATCTTGAATCTATTGGATTACCCACTGACGAGAAATTTCCCACCTTGAATGAAGAGAAGGTTAAGCAGTTTAGAGATTCCATCACATACAAAGATGGTCTCTATCATGTACAACTTCAGTGGTATGAAGATAAATTAAAATCGGTACCTTCTAAGTACAACGTTGCTATTCGGGTGCTAGAAAGGGTTAATAAAGATCTGGAGAAGAAAAACTTGTATAATCAGTATCTGCAAGTTTTTCAACAACAAGAAGACGAGAGTATTATCGAAAAAATAATTGTGCCTCCCGAACAATTTAAAGACTATATATGGATTCCCCATAGGCCAGTGCTAAAACTAACAGACTAGACTACTACCAAGGTGAGACCGGTGTTCAATTGTTCTTATAAGCATAGGGGCTCAGTATCATTAAACGAAGCAGCATATCCTGGAGTGAACCTGATGACCGACATGTTAAAATTGATGATCCGATTCCGAACAAACCGATATGTCTTGTTGGCTGACATCAGAAATGCTTTTCTGATGATTCGTCTGGCATCGGAAAAGGATCATAATCGTTTTTGCTTTTTTCTGAGGAAAGGTGAAAATTTACATTGCTACAGGTACAAAACCCTTATATTTGGCTTCAATGCAAGACTTTATTTTAAATTACGTGTTGAAGTTTCATGTAGAGAAGTTCCCTTTGGATGAATGTTCGGAGGCACTGAAATCCAATTTTTATATGGACAACCTAGTGAAAACTGCAAATAATGCAGAAAATCTCTCCGATTTGTATACCTCTGCGAGAGAGCGTCTGCAGAAGGGAAATTTTAATTTGCAGTTTAGCAATTCCAACTGTGTAACACTCCAAAAGAAAATGGAGGCAGATGGAATGTTATCAGGATTCGACTCTGGTTGGGGAAAAGTGTTGCAGTATCAATATGACCCTGTCCAAGATTCGATAAGGGTCTCCCCACCATTATGCAACTTGGAGGCATCAACTAAGAGGAAAATATTATCGGAGACCTCAAAGGTATTTGATCCTTTGTCTCTTTATCTACCTGTGACGGTGCGAGGTCGTTTATTGATGAGAGAAATATGGAGACAAAAACTGAATTGGGATGATATGGTTCCTCAAGGTATGAGTTCAGTTTGGAGAACATTGGCAAAAGATTTATCAGCGTTAGACTCTGTATCTTTCCCCAGGAGGGTTATAGATGAAGGAAAGGATACAAAGTTATTCTTCTTTTGTGATGCGTTTAAAGCCGCATATGGGTTTGTGGTATATGCTGTACAGGATGGAAACTCATCCTTGGCATTTGCCAAAGTGAAAATGAGCTCCTTTGCAGGGAAAACCCCTCCCAGCGTAAAAGAGTCCCTAAAGGAGATTCCTATAAAAGATGTCTATGTAATCGCAGATGCTCAGGTAGTTCTGTCCTGGATTCTGGCTAACTAAGTCCAAACGAAAAATGTATTTGTATGAAATAGGTTGCAGGACATAGCTGAAATGACTGAGAAGATTAAATCTGATTTTAACATAAAGGTGAACTTTCAGTATGCTTCAACAATTGACAACCCCGCCGAATACATCACCAAAGGTTTGACTATCAAGAAATTTAAGGAAAAGTTTTCTCTTTGGTATGAGGGACCTAAATGGATAAGGCAAGGATCCTGCTGGTGCCATCGTGAGTTGGGTTGCCTTTCTAAAGTTCAGATGGAGCAGACTGGCGCTTCAGTAAATTATGCCGCACAAAATGAAGTGGCTACATCAGAAGTCAAATTGGAAAAATTATTTCTTTTTTAATTTTACTTTTGTTAGTTTGAAGAGATCAAGGGGCTCCTTCCTGGAGCTAACATTTGATTTCGTTATGATTTAAATTTATATTCGAGGGCTCTTTTAAGAACAGATACTGTTCCCTTTCCCAGTTTGAGTTGATCAGTGTAACTTCACTGATATTCAAGTTCATCAACAAATTAAAAAAGAGGGAGATGAATCCTGAGTTACAAGCAAATGCCTACCTGATGAAGATGATGCAAAAACAATCCTTTTCAAGGGAGTTGGACTTTTTGTTAGACCCTGGAGAAAATAGCATGCCTAAACTGGTTAAGAATTTGAATATCTTTTTGGACGATAAGGGTATCATATGATCGAAGGGAAGAAAAAATCGGAGTATCACTCATATGAGGTCCAAAATCTTATTTTATTGGGAAAAGAGCATTATCTAACAAGATTGATCATTCAAGAATATCACCAAAGAAGCCAACACTTTGACTTGGCCACAACATTGAATGAAATACGATTGGCAGGTTATTGGATACCACAAGCCAGACAGGCTGTTAAAAAAGTACTTGTGTGAAATGTAAACGATATAATGCCGTTTCCTTTTCAATACCAAATTCGATTAACTTACCAGCCCCTCGGATGAATTTTGTCAGGCCCTATCTACATACCGGTGTGGATTTTACCAGCCATATCTATGTTAAAGGACAAGAAAAGGATTATAAAATGTACATTTTTCTATTTACATGTATGAGTATTAGGGCTGTACATGACTGTGAAATCATTTATTCAAGCATTCATTAGGTTCACAAACGAGAATGGAATCCCCACACCTTTATTTGGATAATGCTCGCACATTTAATGCTGCTGCCAGAATCATTAACCGGGGCATGATAGCGGATGGATTCAAGGAAAGGTTTAGCCCATATGACTTACAACATTGCACAATTCCACTGTTTTCACCTTGGTATGGTGGTAATGAGGAGATATATATATATATAAATATATATATATGTATATATATATATATAATTTATTATATATATATAAATATATATATAAATATATATATATATAAATATATATATATTTATAAATATATATATATATAAATATATATATAAATATATAAGAATATACATATATATATATAAATATATATATATATAAATATATATATATATATAAGAATATACATATATATATAAATATATATATATAAGTAGATTGTAGTTTGCTTGAAGCATTGTTGAAGAAAATTATAAGGTAAAATTAAAAGCCAAGAACAATGCGAGATTTTTTTTTATAGAGTAAAATTAAATGAAAACAAAAGAAATAAATTTCTTTTTTTTTGTTGTTTGTTTTTTCTATTTCACACAAATTTTAACTCTAAACAACAGTAATTTTTTTTTTCTGTTGTATTCAATGGTGTTATAAATCTCAATATATTTCAGACTTATTAGTCCTTTTTCAAGAGGAGACAGCGGAAGAGTGTTCAAAATTGGAAAAGCAGCCGTAGAGTTTGCCACGTGATACCGCGAAATATAGAACAAAAAATGACGTTAAGAGAACGTTAAAATAAATCAGTTGATGTTTGAAATACTTGTTGCGTTTGTGAATCAAGGGAGATGACTATTCAAGCAAGAGTTTTTTTTTTTTTTTTAATTATTTTAATTATTGTTTTTCTTATGTTTTAAACTTATATTATAAAAGCGGAGCTCAATTCCAGTCTATTGTTTAGTGTGGGAGTATTTTTTTAAATAATTAAAGATTCGAGGATACGAAGTTGACCTACGTTTCTTGAAGAAGCAAGAATGTTGATGTGAAAATCTGGTTCTGAATTAATGCAAGTGCGAATATGTTTATAGAACGACAAAGCAGTAGTGTTTAAGTGCTCTTTAATGCGGTGGTGAAGCAATCTGGTAGTGCTTCCGATGTAAGATGCACTGCATTTAGCGCATTGTAGGTCGTAAACAACGTGGTTCTTAAAGCATAAACCTGTGTGTGATATTGGGCAATTAGAGAGTGAACAAGGAGAAGGTGTATGCGATGGATGTTTTCGGTTGAGCTGTTGTCTTAAAGTAGATCCAGTGTGGATGAGTTGAATGTTGAGTCCCTCGCTGCGGATGGCTTTTCGGATTGAAGATGAGATTTTGTCACTGAGGAAGGGTAGTTTTAGAAAACAATTGTTAGAGAAGGGTCGGGTGTTGCGTTTTTTCTTTTTAAGTGAGGATAGGATCGTATTAGGGTAGCCGTTTAGTGAGAGGGTCTGTAGGAAATTGTTAGTGTGTGTATGTTTGTCGGAGATGTTAGTGCATTTGTCTTGTATGCGTGAGATTTCGGCATGTGCATAGTTTAGTTTGTCCTTGAGAGGTAGTGCAGATTTGAAATGTACGAAGAGGTGTTTGCCGGCGGGTTTTCTGTAGAATTCAGTGCATATGGCACCATTTTTTTTTATTTGTATTTTAAAATCAAGTAGAGAAAGAGATTCAGAAGAGTCTGGGTGTTCTATAGTAAATTTTAAGTTTGGGTCGGCGTTATTGAATTTGTGGAAAATGTTAATAGCTTCTTCGCGGGA